>NW_026571207.1:15754301-16264301 GCF_026225935.1 Boleophthalmus pectinirostris
TTTTTATTGCTCAAACATATGCTGAAATACTGCTAGCAAGCTTGCCTTCGCGAGGCTGGAGCCACCTAGTGCCTCTGCTCAAAGTCATTTCTCTCCGGCGACTAGGTCAAGAATCAGAATACAGACGGTTTGCAAGAACCACGGAAGTGTGAGTTCAGGCATCATCCAATCAGTGAAGAGCTGTACATGCTGGCAACGATTTCCCAGCTCAAGGATTTAAAGCCGGAACAAAGAGAATGTTTGGTGAATTTTATCAAGGCGAAAGACGTTGTTGCCCTTCTTCCTACGGGATTTGGAAAAAGCTTGATCTACCAGTTATCCTCGTTAGTGGTGCATTACATACATCACGTCCAAATAGCAGCAGTTGGTTAAATTAAAAAAAGTACCCACCTACCATCGAGCAAATGAATTCTAATGCTGTGAGGTCAGACGGTTTCCACAAAGTGAAACCGGCTGATGAATCAGGCTAGGCTTGCCCCTTCACAGATTCTGACCTGTCACTTTGCATGGGAACGTCAAATGCTTGTATCTATGGCAACAGATACGTTTAATACCATAGTGTGAGACATTCCAGGCACAGCAATTACATGTCCATAGAGACAAGATAGTGACAGAGGCTTCATCAGAATAGTTATAGTCCACCATTAAAAAGACTTTGTTGTAAGGGGGACAAAAGAACAACATGAGAAAGGTGAGATCAATAAGACAAGACCAGCTCTGTTTCTAATTTGCACTTTCCCATCTCAATTGAATATATTCTCTATGGACTGACTCCTCACATGTGTCCCGCCCATGGTCCATCTGCCGTCATTAGCCTTCACACAGCTGCTTAGATTAAGTTATCCACCCTCCTCCATGCATGCACAAAGTCTGGTCAGATGACCTTCAGTGTACCATATGCTCAGAGCTCACTGTAAGAGCCAAACTGGGAGAGCGCCACTGGGCATGGATACACATACATCCATCACTTATTTTCATGGGTTTCAGCTTTCTGTTCTATGGAACACTGAGGACTATTCCCCATTCAGAAGACATAATCATTTGTTTTAAAGGCACTGTACCTGATTTTTACTATCTTCAAAACATGAAAAATATGACAAGTTTATTTTAAAAGATTCATAGCGATTCAGACTCTGGGTGGGCTTGCATCTCCACAAACTTGACTCATTTCTGCATGGAGGGAGGCTTCCTCATATTTGTTTCCATGGAAATGTTGGAATTGTTCCTTTGGCTATAATCTGAGTATGTCATAAAATGTGTATATATCATATTGGAAAGTATGGTGTTACCTTTCTATTTCCAGGGAATAATGTAGGTGATGTGCCACCTCCAGACAGTTACACACTGTACTTTTAAAGGCCCATATTACTCTATTTTCTGATTTATATTACAGTGTTTTCTGATCACAAACATATCTGGAGTTGTGTTTTGTTTCATTCACATATGTACACCCTGCATATTTAGACTGATGGAAAATACTCCTTGTGATGTCCTGTGGTAATACATGAAGTGCTCCACTGTATTTTTAAACACCATCACTAGAATCATTTGGATAATTTCAGCCCTAGAATGAAACAAAAAACAACTCTAGGTATGTTTTTGAGGAGGCAACATCATTCTAACACAACTTAAAGCTCACATAATATAAGACATGAATTGCTATGGCAGCAGTCCTAATGTTTCATCATGCTGTAACCCATTGGTAGTGGTGTGAAGGAGCCCACACACAAATGCCAGTTTCTGAACAACAGCTGCCTGATTTTGACAAGAAAGGCAGAAACCTGTGCTGTATGTAGGCGTCTATCGCTTGCGAACTAACAAACAAATCCACTGTTTTCATCTGCACAACTCCAAATGGTGAAACTATTGACCCAGTTCCCAGTAATGAGCAGAGTTTGAGAGCAGCAAAATGATTTATGACATCAGTAACCTAATATAAAAATGTTGCCAGTGCAGTTCATCTACTCACTTCAGATGAAATAACAGAGCAAATAAACAGGCACCTCCATCGATTGTAATAATGAATGGCTTCAGCAGTTTATTAAAAGTGTGAAATCGCATTACACTTTTTATGACTCTCTCACTTCACTATGGTGCTTCTTTATTACTTTCCTTGGCTGCTCACAAAGGAGAGATTTAAGAACTTTATGCTGCAGGTTGCAACTGTTAAAGCAGGACTGTTATGTAATTTCAGGTGGAAATTGCATGTCTCCATGGAGATGCTGTTGCTTTACTTGGTCCAAATTATAAATTGTTTGTCGAAAAAGAGACCACACTCACAGGTAGGACTTTTTTCAAGTTTTTTCTTTTTTTTTTTTTTTTTTAGTGTGCATTTTAAGTTAAATTATGCAAAAATCTACTTGATTAATTTATTAATGTAGTTTGGTCAAAGGTATATTGTATATTCTGACATTATTTCACAGACAGTCATAACAACATACACTGACCAAAAATGTGTAGGCTGAAGTTTGAGCTTATTGTGCCTACCCTTTATTTCTTTGTCAGAGCATTGTCTTCATCTTCATCTTCATAAATACACATGAATACTTTTTGGAGCTTATAACATTGTTCCTTCATCAAAAACATGCCTAAAGAGGTTTCAGATGTCATCCATGCATGTGTGAGTATTCCAGCAATATCTCCAAGGTCCTCTTCAACAAAACAATACACTACAACTTCACAAAACTGATGCAATGGGCAGTAGTATATTAGTGGAATGCACACCAGTTGTGTTATGATAGCGTTCTGAAGGGGGAGTGGGCAGAGAGCAAAAGAAGGGAGGATTCAGAGCGCCAAAAACAAAAGTCAAACTTAAACATGTTAATTTTCAGAGAATAAAGCATTTTCAAAACAATAAAAGCTAACATGGTGATTTAAATATGTTATGTGTTAGAAATTAATTAATCATTGTTATTGCATTTGTGCAGTTATAAGATAAAGCATATGTATATCTGTAGACATACTAAAATGCCAATATGAAAACAAAATAAAATGCCCTGGTCACAATTCACCTTGCAGAACTACAAAATTTTAGTGATACAAAATGGTCGATGTGCTTTTCTTGTCACAGTATTCCACTGTGTTCATGCCTGTTTACTTTTTTTTTTTTCCTTCTTCTTCCTAGCAGCCTTTTTGAACATGTTCCACCAAAGCCTGTCAGAGAGAAGAGTGGCAGATGAACTGGCACTTTTCTGGGTCTCTCACACTGCACACAGAGAGGGGTGAGAAACAGAGAGAGAGGGAGAGGTGAAAAGTGGAGACAGATGGTGCCGATGACTGCTGGAATTTTGGAAACATTTTGTACCTGAATAAATGTGTGTGTAAGTGCGTTAATGAATGGTAGCAGTAATGGCAAAAGTGCAGTATGATGTGATGTGGATATGTATTAGATATATAGACAGATAGATAGATCTTTATAGATAAAACATAAATAGATTAGGCTAGGATAGATAAATGTAATAAAAAAATAAACATGCATTGAATGTATTTATTATTATTATTATTATTATTTTATTTTTTTTAATATGGGCTAAACAAATATATTGGATTAGACCAGATGTATTGTGTCAAGTCTTTATAGCACAAGTGCTCATTTTTAAGTCCTGTCCATATGGGGCATGAAAAGGGTTTTAAAGTTCACAAAGAAAAGTTTAAATATATAAGCAAAAGTGAACATTTGTGTAAGAGATAAGACAGACACAAGGCACATTTCTAACATTATGTCTTTTCAACAACATTTCAAACATTAGTATCTCTGGCCCAACTTCAACCATAGTTTCAGAGTCCTGTTGAACATCTTTGAGTCAGTCTGTTTTAAGTCAGAGGGAAGAGGTTCACAAACTAGACTGTCCAATGATGTTTTCAACTACACAGTCCCCGCGGATAAAGGGTCTGTTTGGGGATTTTCAGACATGAGAAGGTAGGTATCAATCAATCTCTCACAAATAATACTAAAATAAATAAAACTAAAAACTAAAAACTAATTAAAAGGTGAAAAATTCAGTAATTCAGATTTAAATGCAACCACTTAACTTTATTAAATGTATTATTATTTATTATTTATTTTATTTTTTCATTAAATAATAAGACGATAACAAGAATCAAATGGGAGAGAACTCATGGAATACTATATGTCCAGTGCATCATGCCTCCTGCAGCCACAGTAAAACACAATCAAACACAGACAGATTGGTGGAAGCCCGAGCAGAGAGAGGCTCCATCTGTCCTTGTCTCATAGTGAACGAGGAAGAGTCTCTGCTGAACGAAGGCGGCCATTAAAATCCCTTGTAAACTCATTATAGTCTGGTCCTGTCCAATATCCAGAGCCACACATAACACTGATGTAGAGCCCCACGCATCCATAAATGCATGAAGACAGTCTCATGTCAGATACTGTCTCTGCATCTAGATGGAATCAAGTTAGACACAATGCAATGAGCTAGATGAGACCAGAGTAAAGGTTGAATTGAATGTGACAGCCCTGTTCCATCTAAAATGGTACAGCAACGTCTAATTCTATGGAATGCAGTGAGTATTTCAGATAATTACAGGTTTGTTTGTTTGTTTTTTAGCTCTGCTGCATGACTTTGACAATGAAAACTATGCTGAATAGTTGAAATTACAATGTTGAATTTGTAGAAAAATATCTATTGTGGTTTGCAATGTTGAAAACATTAACATTTACAGTTCAGCACCATTACTGGAAAAAGCTAAAGCAAAACACATTCTCATTCACCCATACAAAACAGGCTTACATCATAGAGAGAAAGCTGACAAAAATGTTAGTGCATCAGTGGCCCTCAAACTTTTCACTCCAAGTACCAGCAAAGTTGATAGTTAAATTAAATATGTGACAGGACTATTCCAGGTCTTATCTAGGGCTAACCCAGGTCTAAAAGTGGACTACATGATTTCCACTGTAGTTCAAGAAATGAAGAAGAAGACCAAAAAATGGATAATATGAACTCTAAATTAGGAAACCCCACATTTTGAGGAGCTGCCTAAGTACCACCAGTGGTACACTATACATGAGTTTAGACGAACCATATGTATTTATTTGTTATTTGTGGCCAAGGCTTGATCTCAGACCTCAGAAGCAGAAGTAGGGCCAGGCCCTCGTTGGGTCCTAGGGCAAGACACTCACAGGGCAGCTGTGGTTGCAACAGTGGCTTACCACCACCAAGTGTGAAGTGAATGAATAAAGCACTGTAAACTACTTTGGGTGTCTTGAAATGTGCTGTATAAATCCAGTGATTAATTAATTTGTTTGTTGTAACAACAGAGGCAACAACTGACATGCCAAATCAGAAGAAATCCTAATGCAATGAAACCCATAAATACACACACTGACAGCATGTACACATCCAACACAAGTTAGTACTGAGAGTTCCTGGAGGAAATAGTGTGTAGAGTGTTTATGGAGTCTCTCAGTATTACAGTAAGCCCTGTCAAAGCTCCTGCCTCCCGGGCTTGTACAGTGCACTACAGCCAAAAGCTCCATACGAACTAGCATAGTATTTTACAAGTGTGAAATGAGCTCTCATCTGGAAAACGAGCCACTGCTGGATGCATTGTGTTTTCCTGTTGACTTCACTTTCTCTGGGATGGGAGTGTTTGCTTTGCTCTAAACATCTTGGACTCAGTTCTAAACATGAGCCTCAGGTGTGGCGTGCAGCTGTTGGAGGCAGTTGGGTTTGGGGATAGGCAGATGGAGAGAATTTAAGGCGCCCTGAGCTTTACTTAAATACTGGCATATTTTAAAAGTATAGTTGTAAGTGTGTTGTTTTTCTCAGTATAAAAGTTGTTCAGCTCCTGTCACGCTCATTTGATTTGCATTCGTTAATGTTCTCAGCAGCTGCACCCACACAATATATCTCTGAAAGACAAGCAATGCTCAATGACTTTTTCACTGACCCTAACACATAAACAAACATTAGGAATTATTCATGTAGATGTTGTGTTGTCAGTCTAGCTGTAGGCACGCACATATATATATATATATATATATATATATATATATATATATATATATATATATATATATATATATATATATATATATATATATATATATATATATTTTTTTTTTTTTTTTTTTTTTTTTAACTATATGTTCAAAAATTAATACTGAATTATCCATTCTTTCCCCATAAGACATCCCTGGGGATGACTAAAGTTAAATGGTCACATTTTATATAGCATTTTTCCACCATCAAAGTACTCAAAGCTCTTTACATCAAGGAACCACTTACCCATTCACACACCAGGGTTCACAGACACTGGGAGCGAGGTGGGTTAATTGCTTTGTCCAATGACACAATGGCAGCATTATCTATGGAAGCTAAAACCTGCGTGTCAACCAATGAAGTTTATGTCAAGAACAGGATTTGAACTACCAACCATTCAGATTAGTGGACGAATACTCTAGCTACTCTAGCATCACCTCTAATATAGATTCTGCAATAACAGCTTCTTGTCTGCCACCACTTATTACTCACAAATGATAGTCAAACATAAGCAAGGACCATGTGATCAAAGTGTCATGCCCAAGCATCAGGCCAGAACTGGGGTCAAACCAATAACCTTCTGGTTTTAAATGTTTAAATGTGACAGTACTCCCTGTTAACCAAGCCTGGCAAGCTCGAATCTCGCAAGAGTTTTCATTAATAATCCATCTTGTACAGCTCCTGCCTGATCCTCATAACTTTTTGTGCAGAGGAGAAAGTGTGTATTTTCTAACACATTATTAATAATTTCTAACAAGGTAGCGAGGGTGGAAAAAAGCTGTTTATCTAAAAACTACTTAGTGTTATTACTGTAGCTGTATGCTAATGGGCTGCTGCTTGCCTAGAACTGCCTTCAAAGTCCCTCCTTTTCCCGAATACTTCAACAGGAATCCTTTCATATTGATATTGCAGCGGTAACCTTATTAACACGGTAATTAATATCACTCTGGTTCATGTGTGGTTAGCTCTCCATTTTGTCCTTTTAAATAAACAAAGCAATTAATTAAAGGGCCCATAAGGGCTTCCTCATCAGAAACATGGTGTTCTGTTTTGTTGCATTCACATATTTTTGACACACATTATGTAATATAGGAGCTTTAAGACTACCACTTCAGTCGTTATTGGACAAAATGAAATGTACAGATAGCTATTCATTCTACTATCTGCTTACTATGGGAAAAGTACAAGTGAGTAGGAGGAACGATGAGTAAGCACATATCATAGTTTGGGGGGACCTGCCTTCACCATCTTCAGCTCTGGGGCAGATGCAGTGTCTCATTGTGAAGCATTTGCTCCACATTAAACTGCCTGAGGTTATGGGTGGCTATATGCTATTCCTATGTGGGAGTTTCAGTCTATTTGAACAGGGGTTATTCTCTGGGGAGTTTCTGTGTGAGTCAGTGTTGGTAATCCTCCTCCAGTCTCCACACTACACTGCAGTTTACAGTAATGGCTCCGATGATTCATATATGAGACTTAAAACGGCAGAATAGGCTGCATGGTTTGGGGTAAAAAAGTAAAATATATGTTTTTTGTTTGTTTTTGTTTTTTTCTGACTGAATACGAAATAAGTAGGATTCTAAGCAGGAGTGCTCATTGTAAACAACTGTAGGAGCATTAACATTTGAGATAAGAGTTATATATAACGTACACTAATAAAAGCAGTAAAGATGCACTGATCCAGATTTGTATGCTCCACTACTGATGTTGATAGTGGCTTGGCTTTAAGTATTTGCTGATCTTATTACAACAATTTATAGACACCAAAATGGGATATCAGCTGAATCATGATCTTAGGACTGATATCTGATCCACCAAAATCTTCAAATAGTGGCACCGATATCCAATACCATTAAAGTATCGCTCCAGCCCTACTTGCAGAAGACATTCAGTTTTCTAATGTTCTTCTATGATCACAGTCTTTGACCGTTTAATTCAATTTTAATATATGTCAGTCTTTACCCAATGCCTACAGGTTGCATCTAACATATTTTGAATAGATTGTAGATGGGACTGGTTAAACTGCAACTGCATGACCACCACAACTGGTACCTCTGTGTGCCAAGAAATCATAAATTCAGAATATCAGAGCAGTGAGATGAGTGGACAGTGATCGCCTTGAGCTTGTTCCATTCAAATACATTTATTTTTATTGAAATAAGATTATATCAAGTACTCCTAGTGCAATGGCGTGTGGAATTTTGAGTTATTGTACATTGTTGATATAGCTCCTAATTTATTAAAAAAAAATGTTGTTTTTTTTGCAATTTCTCTTTACTCAAATACTAAACGAGATATATTGCTCGTAAAACTTGTTTTTCTTTTATTTATGTGCGTAAACTACAGATGGCTCAAATAAACAACTCTAAATTAAAGTTGTTGTTTTTTTTGTTTGTTCACCTGCAGTGTCCTCCCTGAAAAGTTCACATCAATAACTAATTGACAGTTTTATGAAGAAAACACAGCACCAGGAGAATTTGGTTTGAGAATCTGATCAATGGGGACTTGGCACTTTGCACCACTACTTGACAAATCCTCTCATTTTTCCCATTCTGTACATTACCTTCTCTCTCCCCTTTAGTGAATAAAGTGACACCCCGGTTGAGAAATGGTCAGTGCACGAAGTAACAAAAGGTTCTGTGACCTTTCTTCATCTATCCCTCTTTCTTCTCGCTCTTTCATATTCCACCATCAGAGCTGCAGAGGCCCTAAAGAATGATTCACTTCAAGCTGTAGGAAAAATCTGTGATCTGCTTCAAGTTCAAGTATTAAAGTTTCTGTACACATTTTTTGTCTTTCCCCATAACAGACATACTGTATTGTAAAAAGCTCCTAGTTGTTTTTAATTTTACCATGATGACAAAATTCCCCTTTGGCCTCTGCAAAACGTGTCTATAAACTCATTACGGTGAATAATTATGCTAGGAACACATTAAAAAAACATTGCAAACACATTACAATTACCTACTTCTACTATTCCCCAACCTAGTATGTTAATTATAATAGTCTTATTTTCACACCGCAAAGTTGAAAGTAAGTAGTGGGTATTTAAATCTGTCTAACTCGTCCGTAGATTTCACAAACCCTTTATTAAAAGTGCACTGTGTAACTTTTTAGTTCAGGGTTTGTCACCTTTTATTTTTAACATTGCTCTGCTTAGAATGGTCCACAATATGACATTAAACAGCATTATACCTTAAATTTATTCATTTACAGGTGGTTTTATTTCCCCAAAAGACCTAGAAAAACAGGCATTCTGACTGTGAGCAGGATCAAGGTTGCCTCTCCACAGATCTGACTTATAACTTGGTCTGCCTTGGTTACCATGAAGATAGAAAGATGTAATGCCATACTGTGAAACATTCCAGACAAAGCAATAACATATCCATAAAAGAAAAACCTGCCCAAGCACAGACAATCAGAACACTGCTTTCGGCTCTCAATTTCAAGTTGACAAGAAATAAAAATAGCTACAGACAGCATGTGGTGGTGATTTTACGATTATACTCTATGGAGGAAAACAAAATTTACTCAAAAGGAAAAAAAACAAACAAAAAAAATTCATAGACACCAGCTTTAAAAAAGGACATTGAATAAATAAAGTAACATCTGTTCATCACATATCTGACTACCGTCTAAAGTTCTTGTCTTCTTGCTTCACCACTGCATCAGCTTTGTCACACTTTTACTCAAGTTTGTCTATTTCAGATTCTTGTCACTGCTCGATCACTTCCTGCCATCTATTCTCAAATCCTCCACTGACACAGACACACAATGTCCGCCTCTCTGCTGTCGCTTGCTGCAGGTGCACTTGAGAAATCACGAGAGAAGAGCCACACATTTCCATTTGAAACAAACCCCAATAGTACGTGGTGTGTATTTTCAGATACCTCTGTAATGTTTCGGGTCAGAGAGCAATGTCAGGAGTCAAAATGGAGTTTCCGAAGTACAAAGAGGGACTGGGGAGGTGCGCTATAGTGACAGGTGATGCCGATACACTATCATCCCCATATGTTTGTATAGGAGACTGTCAGAGGATTGATGTATGAACACAAAATAGATAACAGCACGACACACCTGTCACAGTTTGACAGGTGCAGCTGACAAGTGCGGTTTTCCTTTCACAGTCGACGAGGCATGCAAAATAAGTGGATCCTTTGTTGCTCAGTCTATCCGATTCACTGCACATCAAACATAAAAAGTAAAAAAAATGGAAATGTAAAACAGAACAGGATCATTTTCTTCTAAGAAATAATACTTCAATTAAATTCCTTTCTAACTGTAGGTTCTGCTCTGTCTGAAGCTTTGTTTGATTTAAAGAACTGACTTTGTTGGAGCTTCAACAGGTGAGATGATTTGTGCTGTCAAATAAGTCTCTCATACATAAAATTACAGTCACAAACCAGCAAGCATTAGCCATTAGTTTCAGTTAGTCAAGCTCACCACTGTATCACAGTATTGGAAATGATTTGCATCTAGACACGTTGTTTCTGTGTCCGCAATCAAAGCCTTCCCTACCCACACAGTAACACGAAATCACCTGAAACACAAGTCACATGTAACTGGCATCAAGTTACCACAATATCACATGGGCGGTAAAAACATTTCAACAAACGATTTCAAGCCGAGGAAGATGGCAAGTGTGAAAACAGTCTTTTCTACTAGCAAGTAGTTCTAGCTACACTGTGTTCTGTTTGTCTGTAGTTTGTTTGAACTGTTTTCCGCAATAGCGTCACATGACCGATGTCATGAACTCAGCGAATAAGGAAGGCACAAGTCACAGTAACATGGTCCAATAAGGACGGCAACTAGAGCTCCTACCTCAGCATATCAACGTTTTCAGGTGTCCACACAGTGCCGGATCAGATCCGTACTCAGATGAATTCGTGGGAGCTGGCGGATGAGGCCAAGGTGTTTGAAGTGTGCATTGTGTCACCATGATAACTGTTGAACAGTATACCATAGACATACATGCACAACCCCATTGTGATGTTACTGCAAAGTACCAATAATAGTATAAAAAAAAACCTTCTTTCAGTTCATGTTACTACTATAAGTTTACATGCACATCAGGAAAACTGGAACATTTTAACTGGGTTCAAAATGCAGTTGAACACAGATCCCTGATTATTTATTTTTCCCCCCTTCCACTTGTATTGTGATTAATGTTGCCTTTATAATTGTGTGTAACTATATTAGGAAGTCATTCAACTGAACAGCAAGGAAAATATTTCATGTGTTTAGTGGTTTTTCACTTGGACTCATCCAGAAACCACAGAGATAGAGATTAATGCTGCAGATTAGGTGGAATAACTGTAAACTAGATCCATTTCTTATATACATTAAATATGAACTTTACAATTTTGGAAGCCACAAAACCCAAGAGCCGGAGTGTTTACAAGCTTGCATACTATTTTTAAAAATATACTGTAGGCATATATAGCTTTGGGTCACTTCTAATCAATATATTTTTGCAAAAGAGTGAGCTATTTAGCAGTCTGACCCAGACTAGAGTGGTCTGACTGGTTCTTTGAAGAAATCAGACATGAAATGAACAAAAGCATCTTTGGTTAGACAGGAAAGTACAGCGAGTACTCACACTCTGTGTAGTATTGGGTGACAGTACCTCAGTTGAGGTAGTGTTTGTCCTTTGTACCAAAAGTTGGCAGTTCAAATCCCGCTCCTGACATAAACACTGGCTGGGCAGTCAGACCCACTGGTCCACAGATTGGCAGTGCAATTCCAGCTCCCTCAGATGAATGCTGTCATTGTGTCCTTGGGCAAGATGGAAAACTGCTATATTAAAATGTGATCATTTATTGTGTTTTTTTTTTTTTTTTTTTCCAAATGTTTCAATCTCTGTGCTCAAAATTACACCATCCATATTACAGCCATCTATTCTCTCATATCTGCTCTTATGAAATATTCAAAAACCATAAAGGCCCATTGTGTGTTGTGGACAGCGGAACAAACAGCAAAAATAACCAGGTTTTAACAAATCACAGTCGCAGACAAAAAGTAAACTACTGTGATATATAACGGATGCAATGCTTTTCTCCCTGTTCAAAATAAATACCTGCTTTTGGTCATCTGTCTACAGTCTGTCCATCAGTCTGCAATGATGTTCTGCACATGGCAAATTTCAGGCCACCAGCAGCAGAACACATCCAATAAAAAGGGAATTGCTTGAAAAGTCTATTTAAAGGTCCCAAAAAACAAATTCAAAGTGTGTTGGATTGTGTGAAGTGTGAAGTGGACATTTGGACTGAAATGATTGCTAATGCTTTTCACATCTCCAACTCATCAATATTTAAAGAGGGTGTATTGTGCAAAATCAACTTGGAACTTTCTACCATGTTAAAATGTTGTCCGCTCATCAAAAAACTTATTTGAAGTGGTTATGTATGTCATCTAATCTTTCAGTCTCTCCTGGACACTATTCAAACCCTCCTTACTGTCCAAGACTCGGCCCGCAAGCCTGTGCTTATTTATGTGATATTTATTTAAGGTACAAGACAATACACTACAACTTCACAAACCTGATGTGATGTGCAGTACTGTTCATTAGCAGGATGTACTGACTGTGATGGCTCTCCGAAGGAGGACTACCACTTAGTGCAGGGAGCAAGGGGTGTTGAGACTGAGAGCATCAAAAACAAAACTGAAAGTAAAATAATGGCCATTTCCTGTTTCTCTGACTTAAACTGCAATGCCAAACTTTTGCACCATATACGGACTGAACCAGGACTAAACCAATCTCAGTCCTGGTCTCAGTCTTGGTCTGGTCCCGGTCTGACCCTGGTCTCAGTCCCGGCCCTGGTCCCGGTCCTGGTCTGGTCCCGGTCTCAGTCCTGATCATCCAACAGTCTACGCGGGCGCACTTCCGGGCCCGTTCCAACACTCAGTCCTGGTTCAGTCCTGGTTCAGTCCAGCATCATAGTTTAAGTCACGGAAGCAGGAAATGGCTATTATCCGTTTTTTGTTTGTTTGTTTGTTGTTGTTTTTTTCAATTATTCATTTAAACACAAAATTTAAAACTGAAAAAAAATGAATTGTTATCTATTTTTTGGTTTTAGAGACAAATGATGAAGAAAAAAATGTATATATACATATATCTATATCTTTATCTATATACATACATATATATATATATATATATATATATATATATATACTTTTTTTTTTCTTTTCTTCTTTTTGGTTTTATTTTGAAAAACAAATGAATGAATGATACACAGATTAATACCCCATCTTTAAGTCTAAAATAAACAGAAAATTTCACCGTAGACTTCAATGCAATATGAAACCTTTCTCAAGCGTCCATCAGTTCACATCAATGTTATGGATGTGGCACATTTTTCACCTTTCATCTCACCGGCAGCGGAATATACCCAATAAAAAAAATAATAATAAAAATAGTAATAATAATAATTGTTTCAGAGTCTGTTTCATTCTTTTCCATCCATTCCCCACACTTGTATATTAAAGTTTACAGACACTTTTAATGAACAGCTTGGAGCTATTCTTAAAAGAGTATTAGCCTTAGGACTAGTTATTAAATGAAGAAAACACTTCTCCAGGCAGCAGTCCACTTCCCTGCTCACCTGCTGTGTTGTCAAATAGCTCACAGTGGCAAGTACAAGCGCTTATTTAGCAAGATACACCAATTTAGAAATTATACATACACTGATCTATCAAAGAGGTGGTTGAAACTTGCTTGAAATATTATAATCATTGCAAGTCTGACTGTCTTGTTTATCTGTTATTTGTGTGTTTAACATTTTAAGTGATATGAGTTGAGTATTGCTTTCACCTAATTAGATACCCTGGGATGTCTTTGCTCTTATTTAAGTCAGTGAGTTAGATTTCCTAAGGGGTACTATCAGAGGAGATATGAGCAGTAGGAGCCTGAGTTTCCTTTATGATATAATTTTCAAAACACACAGGGCCCATTCAAATGGAAAACTAACAAAATAACAAATTATTTCTTTGTATTAGGGACAAGGTCTAAAGATCTAAGGCATCACAAGTATAACACACAAACTCTGTATATTCAGGCTGAGTTCTTCTCTCAAACTGAAAACACTCCTTGCGATGCACTTCAAATCTGAATAAGTTGCCAGAACTCAAAAAATTAAAGCACTTGATAGCCTCAGTACATGCATCACAAATTTCGGACTTTTGGCACGCAGTGCATACTGGGAAGGATTTTCCGAAAAAGTGAGCATCAAACCGCCATGTTTGTTTTCCCAGTGCGTCTATTGAAAAAGCCAGCCATTTTGAATTATATCGCTTTTGTTTCTGGTTCTGATATTATCATATTTTAAGTATGGGATTCGGACATCATAATTGTGTGATTGCTGGATGTCCTAACAGCGGAAAACGGCTCGAGAAATGGGCTTCGGAAGTTTGCGAACTCCTTAAATGCAAAAGAAAATCAGATCTGTGTGAATCTATGCGAAACCTCCATTCAAACTGTGTCTCTTCTCAAAGGAATTGAAAAATAGTGAAAGGTGAAGGCAATTGGCAGTATTGATACTCAGGAAGGACAAAAAAGGTAACCTTTGGCTGTCTAAGAAATCATCCCAAGTTTGCAGCGAACATTTTGTATATGGAGCGCTCAACCTTGGTTACAAATTTAACAATCTGGTGGAAAAGCTGATTGGTGGAAAAGCTGGTGGATCTGGTGGAAAAGCTGGTGCCTTTCGCTTTAGCGAAAGGCACCAGCTGATTCTCTTTGAGATCTGAGATCCTGATTCCCTTTTGCATCCGAAGCCAATTTCTCAAACTGTTTTCCGCTGTTAGGACATCCAACAACCACACAATTATGAGGTCCAAATCCCATAACTAAAATATGACAATATCAAAACAACAAACAAAAGCTAAAAAAGACTGGCTTTGTCAATAGACTTATCCCACTTGGAAAACAAACATGGCTGTTTGGTGCTCACTTTTTCGGAAAATCCTTCCCAGTATGCATTGTGTAATGACCCGAAGTCTGAAATTTGTGATGCATGTATTATTAAGTTAATGAACTTAAAAGTTACAATCTTCCAGAACTTAAAAGGTTGGAAGGCTTGCTACTTGTACCTTTTGATAACAACTGAATTAAAACTGCTCATTTAGCTCAACTCAAATGTTTGCAGTTACAGTTTTCAAACCACTGGAATAATTACATTTTCAGTTTTGTATGTAGTTCATGATTTTGTACACATATTGTGCACACGATCCAGTACATCCAGCTGTATCTACAAACATTATAGTGTACATATAGACATATCATAATCATAGTATACACACATTATACACTGTAGGAAGGGGATTTGAACCCAGGTTCCCCAGCTAAATCCAAACTACATTACACATTTCAGTATATACATAACACATCATATACATATTACATATTATTTTTTAATTACTTAATTCTGCTAAGTTGTACCTCATCTATGTTTTTAAGTTATGCTCACTTATACCCACAATAGTTCCCTTTAATCAAAAAATATTAAACAATATTAAAACAGAAGAGCATGTTACAGAACTTGACATAATTAAGTTGGCAGGACTATTTCTAAAACTTTGAGTGTACACATCTTAATCTATGTATTTACTTTGAATGTTTGGGTTTACAGTCATGTGGGGATACAGGTGGTGCTGCACTGTGTTTTTAAATGCCATACACCTTTACTAGAATCATTTGGAGATGTAAACAGGCTAATAATGCAGGATTATTCAAACATGTGCGAATGAAACAAAACACAACTCCTGGTATGTTTTTGAGGAGGTAACAGAATTATAACATGTCTTAAAGCTCAAAAGAGTAAATTTTGTTTAATATAGAATCTTTAAAATGTGCATATCAACAATAAACATTTCCTGTATTTGATCTAAATACACTTGCCTCGATATTAAGAAATCTATTAGAGGCAGACAAGTGCAAATCTCATTTAGGACAAAAATATTCTTTAATACAGAACCAGCAGAATCTCTTTCTATATGGATTAATACAACTTTTAGTATAGTATCATATCAAGATATATGACAAACAAACATATGTGGACACTGGAGTTCTAATACAGGAAACATATATTTACCATCATACCTAGACCCAGCACCCAGAGATAAGTATCCTCAAGGCATTGTGATAGATTGTATTGTTATATTGTATTGTATTGCTCCTTCCAGTCTAGTCCAGTTCAGTCTAGCTATTCTTCCATTGTAGGGACGATTATAACTCTGATGACGTAGGTTGAGATAACAAGGACTGAGCTGGCAGTGAGTGCTCTTGGTACAGCACAGTCGCGCAAATTCTCTGTCAATATTAATAAAGAGTGTGAAATGATAGTTTGTTTGATGGTGTGCGTTCTGAGTTCTTGATCAGCCAGATACAAGAGTGTGGAGATAACATGTCTTTCATCTTTGGCCATAGTACAACACAAAAAGCTGACAAGAAAAAAGCAAGAAAACTGTGAAGCTTTTGGTCTAGATTTTGGTCTAGAATTTCAGATTTTTGATTCAGACCAAAATGTTAAAAGTAGACTTTCCTTACACTGTATATATTAATAGTGCACTATGTAACTTTTTGGCTGGGGGTCCATCACGCTCTTCCTAAAATGTTCCACAGTTAAACAGACATTAAACAGTTCTACTTTACATTTATTAAATTACAGGTGGTTTTATAGCTCAGAAATACGTAGAAAAACAGGCTGACTGTGAGCGGGGTTGCCTCTCCACAGATCTTACTTGTAACTTGGTCTGGTTTGATCTCCATGAAGATAGAAAGGTTTTGTAACATACTGTGAATTACCATTCCAGACAAAGCAGTAAAGTCTTCATGGAGAAAAACATTTGACAGAGCCTCCACCAGAAAAGTTTCACAGTGCACCTTTATAAAAAGTACTACTATAAACAACTTCTTTTTATGGAACACTAATGAGATGCACTGCACACATTTGTATACATCTAATCTGTGTATTGTATTACCAAGGCCAAGTCTACTTATCTTGAGATAAACATGACGAACGCCAAGAACTCCAACATCTGCTCAGTGCGTTCTGCATTGTGTGATAAACCCGTATGGAAAAACACACGAACAGACGTGACATGAGGGTACAATGCATTCGCTTTGTCAGCCTGTCTATTTACAAACACCCAGGGGTGCTAGGAGCTGTCTCAGGGACTATCTTCTGCACAGCTTATCTCCAACAAACATTTCTGTGTGTTGTTGCGTTTCTGAGAGCATTCAAAGTATTGGTATAGCCCCCTTTGGAGAGTGCCCATCACTGAACAGCTCAAAGTGAATTTAAAGTAAACAGAACCACAACCAACACTGCCACGACAATCCCCACCAAGACATAGGCACTGGTACCGTGGGTGCTACGTGGCCAAAGCACTCGCAGAAATTTCTGAGAACCATTTTCCCCCATATCATATATGGGTATATGGTATTTGCTCCCTGGACTCTATTATACAGTCGTCGCTCGCAATATCTCGTTTCACCTTTCACGGTCTCGCTGTTTCGCTGATTTTTTTAGTGCAGTTTTGCATGCCTTTTTTTTTTACAGCGTATGAGCCTGTATTGTGTTCCTCCCCATGTGTCCTGATTGGCTAAGAAATTGTAGACCATTGTAAATCAATCTCCTCTGTGCCATGTCTCCTGGACAGTACAGAATGTGTCCAGCTTGCCTAATTTACATAAATGTTTGATCTATAGCAATGTAATTCTGAAGTGCAGCGTGATTGGGCAATGCCGCGCTTACTGTGAGGTGCGGAGCTCTCCATCGGTCCTTTCTCCTGCGGTCACCTCCAAGCCTGTCCTGACAATGAGTCCTGGTTCAGTTCTGGTTTAGTCCTGGTTTACTGCAGTTTTAGTCCTGTTTTAGTCCTGTTTTAGTCCTAGTTCAGTCCTGGTTTAGTCCTCCTCGTCAGTCCTGGAATCAGTAATAGGTTAATCCTGGGGTAGTCCTGGTTTAGTTCAATTCAGTCTGTGGCATAGGCAGATATAATCTCGGGTTAACGGGCAGGTGTGGTGCTGTACTGAAAGCGTGCGGACCTGTGCAGGACTCTGCATGGTGGACTCCATTACGGAATAAATTAATTTTCAGTTCGTTATATAAAGAAGGAGGAAAATAACAAAAGGACGAAAGCAGCAATAAGTTTTAAGAAGGATGCAAAAAGGGTTAACTGTCCTGTCTGAGAAAAGTGTATAAAGTGTGTGGTGAGGGGTTTTACAGACTTAAAACAGATATAATAATTGTAAAATATAAAGTTCACTACTTTGTGGATTTCACCTATTGTGGATTATTTTTAGAATATAACCCCCGCAATAAACGAGGGATCACTGTACTATTTTCTGATCTCTCAAAAATGTACCTAGAATTGCAGTTTGTTTCAGTCACACGGTTGACACACAAAGCCTGCATATTTGGACAGTTCTTCTGTTCCACCTTGTGATGACATATGATAATATAGGAAATGCTCCAGTGTGTTTTTAAACTCTGTACACCTTTACTAGAATCATTTGAATAATTTTAACAATTGCCAATCTCTACTGATCTATAGGTAAAAGGCGGCCATTGACTTGAAAACTACTGCTTCATGACATCACAATGTGGAACAGAGCTTTTTTAGATTTGGAGATGTAGACAGACTGATAAAAAAGAGTTACTTAAACATGTGTGAATGAAACAAAACACAACTCCGAGTATGTTTTTGATGTTAGCATTACAACAAGTCAATTTTGTGTAATAAAGGACCTTTATTCCACCACAGTGTGCAAAGTGAGAAATCTCTCCCCATATTATGTTGACTTTATCCCCTCAAGTGAATATTATGCTGTTCAATAAACCACGATGAGAAGAGGCTATTTGGGCATTACAGTGGGACTAAACACCTAAACCACTTAAACCACATTTCAAACAGAGCTGTTAAACTGGTCAGTGCCTGGACGACTGAAGAAGAGAGTGAGGGGCAGGGTCTGGACATATGAAGAAGAGTGTGATTGGTCTAACAGATATCCACATTTCAAACTCTACAGCCAAGTGTTTGTCATCAGAAACTCCTGGCTGTAATCATGACAGATATGTGTGATGTCACCAGATACTTGCATTTGTATATGAGCTCCATTGGTCAGTGAAAGCCCTCTGCCTCAGGGGAACAGAATGGACAGAGGGAGGGTGTCTCTTTATACAGTCAATGGGGCTGAAACAAAGATGTGTCAGGTAGAACCTTTAGTCGTCCTTTCTATGGATAACAGCAGAAAGGAGAACTTAGTGAGTGAGTTAGTTAGCTGAAGATTTTGTATTCTTTGGTATTTATATGTAAAAAGGTTTTAGTTACAAAGTTTATTACTTTGTGTGTGTGTGTGTAGTGTAGCGTAGTGAGTGCAACTTGATGTGGCACACAGGGATGAGAGATAAAATGTTTTAAAGATTGCAGATACACAGAAATAAGTAATAGACCTTACATCTTTAGTGTCAGTTGTTTTTTTTTTTTGTTTTGTTTTGTTTTTTGCTTTTTTGTGAGAAGGAAACGGAATGGAAGAATCCAAAAAAGAAAACAAAAAGAAGTGACGTGTGTGTGTTTGTGGAACGTCACCAACAATCAAACTCTAAAATTAAGGAGACAGGCCCACAAAGCCTCAAAAACAGATCAGTGCTTTAAACCTTTAATCACGATCAGGCCTGTTCTAGTGTTTGGATACACAGTAGCAAAGAGCATCTGTCAAATCTCTCCTGGCATCTTATCAGAGAAACAAAGACGGGATTGTGTCAGATCTGTGTGGGAGATCTCGTACGCAAGCACGAAACCTAATACAGAAGAGCAATGAGCAATCAATCACTCACTAAGTTTATGTGCGTCAAGAGATGAGTCTACTGCAGCCTTTTTTAAAATCCAAATTTGAATTTTAAATGAGACTGAGATTTCAAATTGTCAATAATATGCATTTTTAATAGAGGGAGATATGCAGGTTACAGCAATACGCTATATTACAATTTAGATCTGTGGAGAGTCGCCCCATTCACACAAGGAATTACTTTGACTAATAGAATACACCCATAATGAATAAATGCTAGATGTATATGTTTAAAGTCATACTATGGAACATTCCAGGTAAAGCAATAACATCTCCATCAAGACAAGCAGGTATCAGACCCTCCACCAGAAATGTTGCGCAGTCCACCTATAAACATTTGTATTGTTTAAGCTCAGGAAATGAATATTGAAAAACTTTTTTTTTTTTTTTTAATACAACAAAATAAAATAGGAAAACATTATCTACCAAAATTAGGAAATAAATCATGATTTTTTAAAAGCAATATTGAAATTTGAATAACCCACAACCAAGTACCACAACTATTCAAGCACTTTCTAAGCAACCCTGACAAGAATAAATTTAAGGTGATATAAACAAACTGAAAATGATTAAACAAAAAGAGAGAGTTTAAGCATGAGCAGCACTGGGGAAGAGATAATGAGGTGTGCAGGAAGTGCATCCAGCTGCTAATTGGGACAATTGTCAAAGGCATGGGAAGGAAGAGCAGACACGTTTTTGTCTCTTTGTTGGCTTAATAATCTTTATTTTGTATAGCTCGTTTTATTTACACCTAAGAACTTGGTTCATTTATTTATCCAACCATTACACACTGGATAACCAGTTTGCTTGTGCAGTCTGTACAACTGTTGGACTTAACCTAAACATGTGAGTAGCTTCAGGAAAATTACCAACCATTCACAAGTTTAACTCTTTTATTATTACCTTCACATTGACAGTTCAGTTTTTAAAGGGACTGTCCGGATTTTTTTATTTTTTTATTTTTATTTTATACTGATGGAATATTTTTGCTGGTAGCACTTTCTATTATCAACTTTTAAAACAAAACTGAGGTTATGTTAGCTGTTAAACACTGTGGCAACAGAAATTTGGGGGGATCATTTTTTGGGGGTCCAATTGACCTAAAACACTGGGGCCCAGAACAACACTGTATATAGAAGTGCATTGAGGGAGTGTGACCTCAACCAAAGCAGTCTGGTTGCAATGAAATTAAGCCAGTTGAGGCAAGCAGTTAATCTTAAGGGAAAGATGGCACCTGATCTGGTGTATTATTTTGATTCATGGAGAAAATAGTGCAGCAAAATCTCCAGGATCAAGTACAGCCAGTTAATATGAACATTTGAACAGGGGTGATGATTTTTCAAAAGTCGATTGGAACGAGACCAGATAGCAGGTTTGCAATATCCATATACAGTCTATGACAGGAGTCATCAAACTAAAGCCTGTGTGCCAACTCCAGCCCTCCACTCCCCTTTAACCAGCCCCCCAGCCCCTCTGCCCCACACCACTTGAACTGGCCCTATGAAGCAATCCTCAAAAGTTGTTATGGCCTATTTATGTGAAGTATTTATATTTAAATAATTATATGACATATTTACATTTGCCAGTGAATTTCTTCACTTGACCAGCTCAAGATCAAACAGTGACAGTCAACGCACACGCAGAGTACTGTAGTGTAGTTAAGAACAGTAAAATGGCTAAGTACGAAAACTTGACAGAGAATGCTGAGTTTTTAAAGAACAGTGGATGATTATTATTTTTTGTTCAGTGAAGACCCGTGCAGTTTGTCTGATATGTAAAGAAAGTGTGGCACTTTTCAAAGAATATAATCTGCGTCATCAGGGTCATACAATTCTGTTAAATGGTCTACCTGACACCGGTCCCCCATCACAGTCAGGAGCAATAATGTGGCCCCCAGAGAAAAACATGATGACCCGTGGCCTATTGGAACAAGAGACCCCACTGATTTCAATTTTTGATATCTTATATATGCCCTAGACATTGTTACATTTCTAATTTTGTATGTTTAGAAACAACATAGTCAAGGTTTTATTTATTTTTTTATTTGTTTTACAGCTGTGTCTAGAATTGTGAAAATAATCCTTGAGAAATGCTTTTATAGCTTTGAATTTGCTCCAAAACAGCGTGTGATCAGGCTGAATCACCACAATCCTCCAATCCAATTAAATCTATTCTATCTCAGAATTAGCTGTCATATAACAGGAATGCAGCTATAAATATTTCTGAGTGCCTTTTGAGGTCATGTCTGTGACTGAATTTTTTATCATTCAGTGCGCTTTGGGCTTTCTTTTTGAGCATAAATAAGTGACAGGAGTGCTTTAAAAAAAAAAAACAGTGGCTTCACCTGTGAACCTTCTCCCAAAAATGTCTGAAAAAGAAGCAGAAAGTGGCTTCAATTTCTGACGTGTCACTTATTTGTAAAAGTTTGTATGCCCTGTAGAGCTTGCATCATATGTGGTTGTAACTTCTCATTTACAGTTAGTACAACATGGATCTGCAAGTTGCTAAATGTGTTGGGCAGTGACACTTATTATAAGAACAGCTCTAGTTGTCTGTGTAATTGCCCTGTCATCCAGTTAGGTTCCATAGCAAAATGTTTTGATTCACTTGGCCTTTAAAGGTCCGATATTGTGCAAAATCGATTACTGTGAGCTTTTCGTGATGTTATAATGTTGTTACCTCCTCAAAAACATGTCTAGAAATGTGTTTTGTTTCTTCCACACATGTTTGAGTAACCCTTTATTGTTATTTTGTTACATCTCCAAAACTGAAAATGCTCTGATCCACCTTATGATGTCATCTAGTGGTAATTTTCAGGTTAGAAGCTACCTTTTATTTTTGTTCAGTAGAGATTGACAATTCTAGGTGTGAACTGATCCTAATGATTCTGGTGTAGGTGTAATGAGAGAGTTTTCGGTTTGAGACATGAATTTGGGTGTTAATCATGAGTGAATGAAACAAAATAAGGCTCCAGGTACAGTATGTTTGTGACGAGGAAACATAATAACATAGATCAGACAATAGCATAATATCAGGCCAATCTTTGTGATGGACTGAACAAATAAAGAGCTGAGAAACTCAAATTGAAAAAAATTATTGTTCTGTTTATTGCTTTTTAACAAGGACCATATGTAAACACATTAATCTAATAAAAAGAACAGATGCTTTATACCAGATTACACAAGATAGTTTCCATCTGCAGTCCCCAGGCAACAACTAAAATACAGCCACATGTCTATCCATTTACTTTGTTATGTTTCCCCAGTATATACAATACCGTATATTGTATAAGCAGCGCTTGAGGTCAAAATACGTTCACTGCATGCTGTCTGAATCGTATTACGACATATTTTATTGTCAGATAATCAGGAAGTGCACTTTAGCAATGCTAGTTAGTTTTACAGTCACAACAAAACTCCGAGATGTGTAAAAACGCATAAACCCACTGCAGTAATAATTAGAATAGATCCGGGTGTTCAGATGGATGAGGTATGTGAGACATAACTTTGGACCACTGCAAACCATTTAAAATGAACTACTTCTGTTTTTCACATTTTTAAAACAGAGCCTTTAATCTCCAAAAAGAAGAGATGCTTTACTCCACAAAGCCAGTTTCCATCTGCAGTCAAAATGCGTCCAAACATCCATTTACTTTCAAATCATGCATTCTCCTTGCATGGGACTCAGAATATACACTTCTTCAATACTTTAAGAAGATATGTTTCGTCGCCGGTGAATCTCCCCTTTTTCAAATGGGCATGATTGACAGGTGGATTAGCCAATCTGGGACACACATAATCTGTCTATACTGGGAAAAATAAAGGCAAAAAACATCACAAGGGACTGAAAAACAGCACAGATTTCTGCAGAATCTATGAGCAAAGCACTAAACTCTATTAAATTTTATTGTCTTTGTAAATAATGTGCGATCAATGAGCTCCTTTGATTTACATGCGTCACATAAAAAACAAATCTGGCTGGGCTTGAGACGTAACAGAGGGTGTGGGGACCAGACTGATATAAAAAATACAAACAAGCAAGCATTATTCTACAAATGTATTCAAAAACTCTTAAATTACCAAAATATATACAATTTTCCTTGTAATACTACTTATTGTAAATGAACAAAAGTGAAACAGATAATCTCGGTGTAGCCTCAGCACCTTACCTGGCCTGACACAGGGAGCTCAGAACAGACAGTGGGACTCCTCCTGAGAAGCTTTCATGTCTTTTATCACCTCTGCTCCTTCTGTGGACCTTAAGGGGAGCTCTATGGGAAAGTGCAGACTGGACCGAGCAGATAAGCTCTGTTCTATGTACTAAGTGTAGGTCATTGCATGTGAGGCTGAGTGCGGTCTATCATTCTCCGGCGATACTGTTAATGTTGGCTCAGCAGAAGGGAGCCAGTCACTTCTGTGTTATCTGCTTTAGTATAATTAAGGTTTGAAGAGAGAAGCCTATCGATCCAAAGTGAGATGATGTCATTAGTGAGGAGACATTGATTGCGCAATCTCAAATGAAAATGTTGGCTATAGAGAGCTCATAACAATTTTGTGTGATATATTGCTGAAATGAATATAGACCAGGGGTGTCAAACTCAAATTCGAAGAGGGCCAAAATTAAAAACTGGGACTAAGTCGTGGGCCAAACTAAGTATTTATTTAAAATTTTCAACAAAATCTGCATGTTTTCTCTTCTTTCGAGAAATGTAATGTTAAATCTTTTCTTATTAAAATAAATGTTTAATAATAGTTTTGCTTAAACACTGAATCCAGAACAAGCAAAATACAAAATAATAACATAATTTTAAATAAATAATATCTCTGTAGCCTATCTGTAGCCGGCGGGCCAGCTCTAATACATATTTGATACGACCTAGCGGGCCAAATGTAATTATATTGTGGGCTAAATGTTCCCCCTGGGCTTGAGTTTGGCATGTCTGATATAGACGATAACCAATATTGAAAAAGTGTTGAAACTAATCTTATTTTATATTTTTTTTTAAAATACCCCAAAACTCCCCAGTAGTGCAAAGAAAATGTTTACATGATAAATACTGATCCCAAATATACTGAATGATAAGTTGATATAGTAATTATCTTCTAATTAATCATCTACTAAGTAATTATTTTCTAATTACCTAGTTATAGGTTCAGCTATTGTTGATGTTGGAGGGTTTCTGCAGATATCAGTGTTGTTTCGATACCAAACATTTGCCGATATTTGGCACAGCTATTTTGTTCTACAGTGCTCCGATGTTTGAGTACTTATGTGTGTCATTCACAGTTTGTCCTCAGTGTATCAGATTCGTGTTTTTGACCAGACAAATAAGTAAAAATGGAAATAGAACAGCAATTAGGCAAAAAAACGTGTGTTGATAATATACATTTTGTTATTATTTTTTACAAATCGTTAGTCTCGAAGGATAATTGCCGCTGTTCAAGGTTTTTGGGAAAATACAAAAATAAACGGCATGTCAGTTAGATCACTGGGGCGGTTTGTGTTTTCTGGGCTGTAAAAATCTTTCTGACTGGCCGAGGACGGAGCCAATGACACCTACAGAGTCTGGAGAGTACAAAGGGAATGAAAAGTCAATTTGGCCAAAAATGACTTGGGGAGTTATGCTATGAGGCTGGCAAAATGAGAAAAAAATAAAATAATAGAAATGTGAACTATACTGTACCTTAATATACATTTGTGCTCATTACTATGGATTTTAAGATCCGCTGTTTTCTGATCTATATTATTATCTTATCAAAAACATACCTGGAGCTGTGTTTTGTTTCATTCACACATATTTAACACACAAATCCTGCATATTTAGATTTTCTCTAAAACACAAAATCTTCCACCTTGTGATTTCATGTCATAATACATGAAGTGCTCCACTGTGTTTTTGAACTCCATACACTTTCCCAGATCTATACTGAACTAAAGGTAAAAGGCAGCTGTTAGCTTGAAAACTACCTCTGCGTGACATCACAAGGTGGAACAGAGCATTTTGAGCTTTGAAGATGGACACAGACTAATAATAAAGGATTACTAAACCATCTGTGAATGAAACAAAACACAACTCCAGATGTTTTTGAGGAGATAACAACATTAAAACATGCCTTAAAGCTCACAAGAGTCAGTTCTGTAAAATAGGACCTTTAAAATCGTCTAATATAATATTGATTCTATTTGAAAGTCCCAGTCATAACACAGGTATTGTGTTTGTAAAATCTAAACCTGAGCTCAAGGGTTAAGGAGCGAAGGAGGAAAAATACAGAAGTGTGATATTAGCAGACGTACCCTCATTCAGTCACTAGCCCTGAACAGCAAAGCCAGTCACACATAAAAGCAGCAAGCAAGGTTGTACAAGAACAGGGGTTAAGCCAGAGACTATATTTACATAGATCTGCATGCTGTTTAAAGGAGCTGTCATATTAACCAAGAGCAGAGATCAGATTAAAAGCAAAGAAGAACAGAGCAGAACAGGCAGAGAGATAAGAGATGACCTTGTAGTTTGGGTTGTGCTCAAAATGTTACTCATATATTGTTGATGATATGACGGTTAAAGGAGTTGATGAGGCGCACCTTACTTAGAAATTCTTCCATGCAGGAGGGGCAGAAAGCATCCACTGGGGCAGGAGACAGAGGCAGGAGGGAAAGAGGAGAGTGAAAGACTGGAGTCAACAATGTGAGCTGATGCACTGATACGAGCTGTATAAATGCGTGCCACTTACCTGCTACCAAGGTAAGGTAAGGTATAATTTATTGATCCTACAACAGGGCTATAAACTGTCTGCATTTGAACCATCCTTCAACCAGTGTCACTGTGGGTAATGGTCAGGAGAGGTACGCAAGATCATGGACCCTTCTTCATGATTTTGAGATTAAAGATTTGAGATTGAATTGTCCTTGTCATAGAAAATAACACAATTTCTGTATGTTTAGAGCATCACACATTGCATACCTTTGAATATAGTGTATAGTGCAATTTTTATATCTTCATAGAAATAATATTATAATGTTTTATTTTAGTCAGGCATTTTAGGAAAAATCAGCCAGCATGATAACTCTTCCACTAGATTTGAGTTAACAAAAAACTCTTTTTAGCAGGTTCACAGTGAAGTCACTTACAATTTTTAAACAGATTTTGTTCAAGTTTCAGTGGATAATCACAATGGGCCACACTGATTATCCACAGTAACACAATGTCAGTGTGAAATATTTTTATTTTAAGTTAATTTATGTAATTATTTATTTTGAAGCAACAGCATTTGTGTAAGAGGGGGACATCATTAACTGTAACAAGTCATGCACCATCGCCTCATTAACAATAATAAACTGTTAAGTGTTTCAGCGGTAAGTACAAAGATGTCTGCATACTTTTTAACATGCATATGCTGCACTTTGAGGAGCTCAAATGCCACGGGCTGTGCAGCTGTAGTGAGGGCTGTCAGGTGGGCGGGTGGAGATGCCTGGTATATTCTCAACACTCCGAGCATTCTGATCTCTGATGGTTTGACCTATATGTCTGACATGTCTTTTTTTATTTATTTATTTTCATCTTTGTTTTCTCACACTTTTTGCAAATGAGTAGAGCTTTGCTTTGCTCTCCTACTCATTTGCAAATGAGCTTCAGTTTTTTCTACCTTCAAACGCATGTACAATAGGCTCTCCTGGGGCCAGATTGCCTTTAAAAATGAGTGGGAATATCCTGTTTCAAAAGGATAAAATAAAAATACTAACCTCGCCATGACTAGCACTTGTACTGGTCATTACGGAAGGAAAAATCTGTATGTGTCAAGTGTGTCAAATAAGTCATATTGAACCAGTATCCAAACCTGCACTAACCAGGCTCTCACCAAACTGATATGTGAAGCCCGCTGAATAAAGGTCTACATATCAGCCTGCGATGGCTCTCACTGAAAGTGTTCAGAACCAACCATCAGGGTGTTCAAACAAAGGCGTTGATTGGTCGAAGCGGAACAAGCCGTAAAATCAAGCTTTAGTCAAGTCCAATTGAAAGAAAAGCACAGCATCTTACCTGTCCACAATGCACAAAGCTCTTATCTTCTGCATATTTTTCAAAAACAAAACAGTCAGTATTTCAGCAAAGATACATTGCAAAGTACATCACCATGTTTGTTTTGGTTTCCGCATAAATCACATGCAAACGATTCAGCCGGAGCAGTTCAAGAGGGATTTTCAAGAGATGGGGAATTCACAAAAAGTGTGAGAATTAGTCTTATTTGCTCAAACTCTGCAAATGTATCATCTGGAATATATGAAAAATATGAAGTATGCGACAAAGCAACTTTTCTATAAGGAAATAGTCATTGCTTTGGAGTTCACAATATTCTTAATCTCAATATGGAAAGTTTATGTCTGCTAAAAGTCAAAAGAGATGCTTTTTGAACTTATTTATGTTGCACATTTTACAGAGAAAGGCTGTTTTCAAAGTGGGGCACCTACACATAATGAAAGTTCTTTAAACAGAACATAATAAGTAAATGAACCTATAAGGATTTTAACCATGTTATAAATATGTTGTATGTATGTGTTGTAAAAGTTGTATTTTGATTGACTCATGCATGTTTGAGTATTCCTGCATTCAAGGCTTGTGTGCTCAAAAAATTTCTAATTTCCTTCCCCCTGTCACATAGTCCCTTTTCAACAATAAAAACGCAAAAATTAACATAATCTGTTTGTTGCACTGAAATGCCACTATGAAAATGAGGTATTTCAGTTAAGCAGTTTTAGATCAATGTTGTGTTTTACAGTGAATAAAACTGTATGTAAGTTGTCGTTTAACACTAAATATCAGGAAAAAAACTAAACAAAAATCAAAACAAACAAACAAAAAATCTATTTTTTATTTAAGGCCTTGCCAGCATGTAGGAACAGAAAGAGTCACTTAAGCCTGAACAATTTTATTATCAGACAACTGTGACTGAGGCCGGGGTCTTTGCTTATTAGTCAAATAGGTTTATTCAAGCTGCAAAACTGTCAGAAGGAAGAGAGGAGTGAAGAGAGTAAAGAGGCAGTGGATAAGACAGGAACAAAGAGGGACAGAAGATAAGAAGCATGCATTCAGAGGGAGGCAAAAACTCATCTTTTTTGTGAATTCTGTACATTTTGCGGCCATTAGAAGACTCGATATCGTGCTAGGGGTCTGAGCCAGATCTGAAAAGGGATTCACCCAGCCAACAGCACGCCAACTCATTTCCTTCACTGTTGTCATTACTCGATTATACTGTCACTATACACTCCGGATTGCTGCAGTGACTAACATGCTTTTGTCTGCTATATTTACGCTAATTTGCCATCTGTCAAACAAATGGATCATCTGTTTCTGCATGTGTATGTAGGAGGGAGCAACCCAGATGGATATCCCACTGTGAAATGTTAGAATGTATTAGCATTTAGAGGTACGCACAAGTCAAGTATTTAAACAAATCTAAATTCTCATTGTAATTAATTTTAGTGTATTTACAGGTTTATCTGAAAGACTTTTGGTATTAACCACACTTCTTTGTATATATTTGTATATTCTTAAAGAAGAAAAAGTTTGGTGGATGATGGGAGAAGGGAAGAAAGTCTTAATTCCTTGCTTCTATTATGTAGAGCTAAATAACCGGATATTCAATAATGACCTACTCGAACAAGAGCAATGAAGAGCAATGAAGTCTCCTAGCGGACTAAAGACTGCAGACATTTTTCCTTTCCACAAATGCACAGGCTTCTCTGTTTATGTTTTTCAAAAATAATATTTAGTTTGTATTTCTGTTAAAATAAATTGAAGCTTGTCCCTTGGGAATGGCAATTGCTGGTTAGTTTGGGCACGTCATATTTGGCTTCTGTCCCAACCACAATGCTGCCCTGTGATCGGCTGAATATCTTAATAGGTCAAATTGCAACAGCGGGAGCGAACAAGATGGACTGGAGTTGGAATTTGTGAACTCACAAATATCAGGAGAGTTCATCTCACTGTGCTAGGTTACAAAATCAGTTTAACTGTACCAATCTTTGAAGTTCCATTCAGCTCTCTGTTGGTGGTCTTATACAAAGAGCTGTGCACAGATACAGCTGGTCAAGAGGCTCTCATGCAGCTGTGGAGGTCTGAGGGTCATCGGCAACATGCCAAACTTACTCAACATTCTTCTACTTGAATATCTCTTTCTCCTTGGCAATCTCTTGACCATAAAATCTTCGTTAACAGTTCAAGCTACAATACCCTTTTGTTATCACATCATAGCCACAGCATTGATCCCCCAACCAAGAGATGCAAGACTCTTCAATAGATTAGTATTTTTAGTCTCACTTCATGTAACAATCAGAGCCAAAGTCAACCCTACCAGCCAACAAAAGTCTTTCTCTCTTTCAAAATCAGATCAACCCTGTAGCTGCACTTTTAAACAATTGATAAAAGTTTTCATCTGGAGAAAGCGGTACACCAGTAATGACTGCTTTCGCTCCTTCAGCCGAGTCAAGGGGGAAACATTAACATTGAGTTATTCCATCTGTGAATGAACTAAATCCGATTGGCCTCAGCGTGATTGAGAATCCTCTCCGGTGGATGGCCCCCTGCAAACCTGATTTATTCGGCCCAGATGAGTGTTGACTGGTCTAATCGAAGTAGATCAGACTGATGAATGGGATTAGAGTGGTCTATGAGGGAGACGCTGCTCATCAGTGTAATGGTGGGGAGGGCTGGGTTTATGCAGGTCTCTCTGAAAAGACAGCTACAACCACATTCTTTTTATAAATGTCCACATTGTGCATGATACAGATCAAGATGGATAAGATGAACCTTGTGTCTCGGGTTTAATGGTGTTATCTCGAGTGGGAAAATAAATGGTGAACGATTTCTTGAGGGCAGACGGATGCAAATTTTATGAGGTAGTGAAGACAACTAATCACCAAGAGTTTACTTCCATTCTAGATTAGCTTGTATAAGTGATTTATCCTTTTTTATAAATGTACGTGTTATGGTATTCTGAGATGGATAGTGCAGAGGATCACTGTCTGATTCTAATTCACCAGTCAACACAATTTTACTTGACAGGATCATTAATACTAATATGACAAAACCTTCTGAGATAGTTAAATCGCAAAATTGAAGAGCTATCAAACATTAGACAGCATTGGGAAGTAACTAAATACATGTACTGAAAACCACAAATAGCTCAGGAGGTGTTCCGGGCATGTCCCATCGGGAGGAGGCCCCAGGGAAGACCCAGGACACGCTGGAGGGACTCTGTCTCTCGGATGGCCTGGGAACGACTTGGGGTCCCCCCGGAGGAGCTGGAGGATGTGTCTGAGGCGAAGGAAGTCTGGGAGTCCCTGCTTAGGCTGCTGCCCCTGCGACCCGGCCCCAGATAAGCAGACGGAAATGGATGGATGGAAAACCACAAATAACAATATATTCAAAATACTCATTTTAAGTAATGAGTTGTCATAATCCCTCATTCGTCCAGAAGTGGTCCAAGGTGTAAGTAGGACTACCTGTGAAACCATTTCTATGTTCGGCTTTGAGTAACTATACTCCGGTACAGTAAAACCTTCATATGTTGTTATTCAGAATATGCTTATTTTTTCTCCAATCAAAGGGGAAAAAAATGCTCTGCTGCATTGCTGCAGTTGTATCATCTTTAATCAGTGATAAATAAATGTGAACAGTGCAATAAACCTAAAATTGTTCAACTTAAATGAAAGTATTTCGAATAGTATGTATTGTATTGTATTGTATAAGCAGCTCTTGAAGTCAAAATATGTAGTCAGTAGCATGCTGTCTGCATTTTAGCAGTTTATTGGCTGATAAGTGAAAGGAAGTGCACATTAGCATGCTAGTTGTTTGTTTACTGTCACAGCAAAACACCACTCTGGTCTCAGAGTTCTGAAAAGCTCTTATAAACTCCATCCATTTTCTTCCACTTATCCGGGACCGGGTCTCGGGGGCTACAGTTTAAGCAAGGACTCCCAGACTTCCTTAACCCCAGACACTTCCTCCAGCTTCTCCGGGGAGACCCCGAGATGTTCCCAGGCCAGCTGACAAACATAGTCTTTCCAGCGTGTCCTGGGTGTTCCCCGGGGTCTCCTTCCAGTGGGAAATGCCTGGAACACCTTCCTAGGAAGGCGCCCAGGAGGCATCCGGAACGTGAAGGAGCAGCAGCTCTACTCAGAGCTCCTCCCGTGTGACTGAGCTCCTCACCCTGTCTCTAAGGGAGCGCCCAGCCACCCTGCAGAGGAACATTACCCAGAGCTCATGACCATACAGTAGATGGGCGTGGGAAAGTAGCTTATAAATTCATCATGGTGAATAATTATGCTGATTGGAATGCACGAGATAAGTAAGGAGCAACTTTGGACCACTGCATACAGTTTTAAAATAAACTAGTTATGTTTTTTTCACATTTTTAAGACAGTAAAAATGATGTACAGCACTTTTAATTTGTGTTTTCAGTGTTCTATAACTATTCAGTCGAGTATGATTCCCATCACTGAAGATAAAGCAGATGATTAAAAAGTTTTTGGAAGAAACAAAAGTGTATAAGATGGATTCCATATGAGAATGCTTCAGAAAGTTGAAAATGCTGGAGGTGAGGCTGGGGTTAAAGCTATAGGCTCTTGGTTTCTCAGCTAAATGTCAGAGGGACCGGATGCAGGCAGGAGGTGGATAGAAAGTGTGCAGATGCATGATAATAACAGCTTCTGATGAACACCATGAGACATTATGTATAACTGACTCAAAGCATACTAACAGCAGGTGAAAGTCTTTTATATACCAGACCAGGTGTCTTTAGAATGTGCGCTTCATTTGAGTCAAAAGCTGCATCTACATTTAATTTCATAGCGTCATCTAAGTGTGATTATTCATAGCGTAAGTGAATCGTACCGATAATCTTTGACTAAATTCTTTCATATTGCTTAGTTTCAGACGGCATAACAGCTTTTTATTGATCAATAATATTTGATACAGATGGAGACAGCTAAAATTAATATTGTTAAAAAGCTGACTGTTGTTATATTACAAGCGCTAAGTCTGTAATAGAAATTCTTCCCAAGTCTGTTGCAGAAGTTCCCATAAATGTGTGGCACTTGTAGATTGCTTGGCTTTCACTCTTCTGTCCAGTTCATCCCAAACCAACTCAATGAGGCTTAAGTCTGGAGACTGTGCTGGACACTCCACGTTTTCAAGCTCACCATCTTGTTCTTTTCTTTTTTCTTTTTTTTTTTCTGAGGCAGTTTTGGCAGAGCTTGAACTTGTGTTTTGCTTTTTTAACCTCTGGCTGTTCAGTACGAGGGTGTTCTAAAACTTTTGACCGGTAGTGTACTGTAGTGTTCATGTTCAAGAATCAGAAAACTTAAGGTTACGACCGTAACCCCGGTTCTCTGATAGCATGAGTGAGGTATCTCACATATGAGGTACGCCTCCCCGCGTAACCCTCAGAAGCACTTTATCACTACGCCAGTAGTGCTCACCGTCACCGGCAAGTTTACACTCAACACAGCATGAGCTAAACGAGGCGCAGTAACGTCAAGTCTGTAGAACCTCATAAACATTGTAGGGGAAGACCACGAAGCGGCTTCACAAACCTCTTGTAGCAATATTCCTCTAAACAACGCCCACGAAGTAGCCATACCCCTAGTGGAATGCGCATGCAAGCCAGCTGGAGGTTCTAGGCCCTTAGCCGTGTAAGACAACGCAATCGCTTCCACAATCCAGTGAGAAATACGTTGCTTAGTTATCGGCTTACCTTTGGTAGGTCCAGACCATGAAACGAACAGTTGCTCTGCCTTTCTGAAAGATGAGGTCCTGGTCACATAAGCTCTCAGAGCGCGCTCTCTCTGGACGCATATAGGTCCACTACTGGGTGACCGTAGCGTTGCCAGATCTGTTTTGTTACGTTTGGATGTAGTCTCCATTCTCCGTAATGAGGGTGACCCTGGGACGGTAGATCCGCCCCTCGGTTCTCTACTCCAGGCACATGTGTGGCTTTGAGAGAAAGCAGACTGACATGGCTCCAGAGTATCAGTCTGTGTGCTAGCCTGTGTAACTGAGGAGAGCGCAAACCCCCTTGTTTGTTTATGTAGGCCACCACTATTGTGTTGTCCGTCCTGACTAACACATGAGTATTTTCCACGTAAGGTAGAAAATGCTTCAGAGCTAGGAAAACAGCCATCAGTTCCAGAACATTGATATGTCGTTGGCTCGAGTTCCATTGACCGTTCACCGATCTGCCTCGTGTGTGGCACCCCAGCCCCACTGAGATGCATCTGTGGTTATTACCGACCGAGCACATATTGTGCCTAATGGCACGCCTTGTGTCAGAAAATTCGGTCTGCTCCATTGACCTAGGGTCAGCGCACAATCTGAGGTGACTGAGATTTTGCGGTGAGCGTGAATGTGTGGATCCAGTCTGAGTTTGGATACCCATGTATCCATACCCATGTATATGTAGCCTGCCTAGGGGGACAGCAACTAGAGCAGTTGCCATCAGACCTAGGAGCCTGTGACAGTCTTTTAATCTCACGTACTTTCCCCTGTGAAACTGAGCGAGACATGCGCGCATAGTTTCCGTTCTGTCCTGTGATAACCGCGCTCTCATCACGGTTGAATCCAGTGACAGACCGATAAAGTTCACCGACTGAGAGGGGAGCAAGACACTTTTCTTTAGGTTGAACCTGAACCCCAGCAATGACAGATGTGTCATCACGTATTCCGTGGTCCGGTGTGCCCGACATCTCATCCTGGAGCTCGGCTTGATACGCCATCAACATGGATGAGGCATTTAAGGCTCGCACACCGAGAGCCATTGACCTGTATGCCTTGTCGGTCATAGATGACTGGAAACCGTCTGGGAAGTTCGGCGCAGATGAGGCTGAGAAAGTCTTCTGCCCAGGGTGGAGATGGTGTGCCACCAACGGTTCCACAGGAGGTAGTTTAGAGAGACCATTCTCGTCCATGACTACACAATCCAACGTGGCCCCTCCCTGGACTGGACTCTTGGAGGAGTACGGCTTTGACCAGGTGCGGGTGGCTTCCTCAGGCACTCGGGGAACAAGGGGAGGAGTTGTCTCTCCGTACTTTTCACCCGTGGTAAACGCTTGCCTTCGTACCGGGAACCGGACTTCTCAGGCGGGGCGTTGGGCCATGGAATGTTCAGCTTCTCGGCCGCGCATTTGCAAACTTCGTGCAGGCTTGTACCGATAGCAGTAGCAGGGGAACCGCCGTCATCGCCTCTGGCATCATCCGTGCTTAGGTCGTGCGAGGTTGCAGGCGTTGCAGCCTGTGTAGAGGAAAGAATCATCATCGTCTTCCAACGAGATGAGGTCGCCTGACCCATCCAGTGAATCCAACTCAGCATCCAGGGCGTCGCAGCCCATGTCATCATGCAGTAAGTCAGAGGTTAGCAATAGAACTGCTTCATCCATCATTTCGCCCCAGTCCGCGCTGGCGGGAGCCGGGGCGTCCTGGGATTGGCCGCCTGGAGTGGGAAGTGCACTCACCATGGGGTCCTGTTCGATCAAGCTAGCATGGCGGGCTAGCCGACGACGAAGACTCTTCATAGGCATGCGGGCGCAGTGAATACAAGTCCCTTCCGGAGCTAAGGCTTCCTGGGCATGTCTCAGCCCCAGGCACTCGTTGCAGCATGGGTGAGTATCTTTTTCAGATATCACATTCCCGCATGGGCATTTTCGGCCCGGCCTTTGGTCCTTCGTGGAAGGAGGGGAAGCAGCCATCGTGATGTGAAATGCTTTGCAGCACGTTGTGGTAGCTTTGCAGCTAAAGTGTAGTCTAACTTTGCAGTTAGTTCAGCTTTGCAGCTAATTCGCTCTTGAAGATAGTTGTTTGGAGACAAGCCTATCTTGCAGATACCGCTAACAAGAGACTAGCACCCGGCAAACGAGTCGTGAGCTCACTCTGTGGACAGTTAGCATAGATCTCAAGCAGTATCAGCGTTATTGCTTCTGAGTGAGAAGAGGTGTTTGAATGACGCTGTGGCGCACGGCAGCTGGTTATGTAGGGGGCTGCCCCTTGTGCGTCAGACGTGGCCAGCCAATCGGGGCTGGCGTAGTGATAAAGTGCTTCTGAGGGTTACGCGGGGAGGCGTACCCCATATGTGAGATACCGAACGAATGCTTGAAAGAGAACCACCATTATTGACATGTGGTTGTCTCCTTGGGCAAGACGCTTCACTCAACTTGGTTAATATAAAAGTGATGTGTGTGTGAGTGGTCGGATGGGGCTGATGTGGCAGAGTAGCAGCCTCGATTCCGTCAGTACTCCAAGGCAGCTGTGGCTACGATATTAGCTTATCAGTGTGTGGAGTGAATGAATAATGGACTGTAAAGTGCTTTGGCTGTCTTGAAAAGCCCTATATAAATCCAATGCATTATGTAGACGTTTCAGTTTCAGTCTATTCATTTTTTGTCCCAGTTTATACCCCTGAGAATTTCTTACGGAAGGAAAAAAAGACCTGCGTTTGCCTATAATTCCCAACACCTCCAAAGCAATTTAGATGGCATTTGACAGGTGAGATGGGTTTCCAGGCCAAGTGGGGAAAGCAGCATAATCCGTCCAACATTCTCTCAGTCTGTCCCAGAGCGTGCTGCTGATCCCCGCACTCAGAATAACTCCACACGGGCAAGCCACAGTGCAGGCCAATCAGATGATTCAACCCATCGCAATGATTCAAACCAATTTCATGGTGCAAAAATCCACTAAGTCCTTCTCATGAGAAAGATTTACCTTTAGCTAAGTACAGACAAGATATGCATTTGCAGAACAGTGTTGATATTATTATGCAACACGTGCACGACTAGGGCTGGGTGTTGCCACGTACTAGAGCCCTGCACTCACCTCTCGCGGGACCTGACGCAAAACAATGCAGCACGGGACACATTCTGAAAGCTCATTGCAGGCGGGAGCGGCACAGCGCACTGCGGGAGTGGGTGGGTGGGATGATAAACTGCAGTGCCGCAAACTAAATGAGTATAGCGTAAAATATACAAATAATTAATGTATGTATCATCATTTGTGCTGGATATTTTATTTGGCATTAATAAAAACATTTTAAGCAGCCTACATTTGCGGATATGGTCTAATCTCCTGCACATTTTAGACAATTCCTTAGGGCTTAAGAACACAAACGTCTCCATCTTGCGGAACTTCTGGGTGGGAGCAGGACAAAGTATCACAGATGTGGTCAGGAGAAGGACTGAAAATTACAATTCTTTGCAGGAGGGGAAGGAGCGGGACTGAAAATGTTGTCTCGCGCAGACCTCACCTTATATGGTATGTGTACTGATCTGCGGATATCCATTTAAACTAGTGTTAAAAGTTAACAAACTACAAGCTATTTTACAAACTATCTATGTTATGTGGAACAGAGCGTGTTGAGCTTTGGAAATGTAAACAGACTGGGTCATTCGTACTTAACACACATGAATGAAACAAAACACATGACCTAACAACATTCTAACATGGCTTTAAGCTCACAATAATCAATGTTGTGCAAAACAGGACCTTTAATGAATATACTCAAGACAAGTAATCATCCACAGTCCCATTACTCCCATTCTCGACTAACTGGACAACTCATAATACAGGCATTATGTATATTCATTTGTAGTGCCACTCGTCCCAATGTGTGCGCATATATCCTCTTGACACAGGGCAGTGCCACAGTACTGCAGCTGTCCTGGCTCATGCTGGATTAAAAAACTGTGATACCTGATATTATAAAAGGTCAAAAGCTCAGACTGCTTCTATAACTCAGGTGACACTGACACCCGCTGTATCCAACCAAACAAAAAGGATAAAGAGGTGAGGGGAGTGTGCTGTTATGTAGAGGTGAAAACATACAGACAATATCTATCTAATCCAGCTGGATCTTTTCAAAAGCACAATGTGTCCTGTGAGAAGAGCAGGATGACAGAACGCGGCTGCAGTGTGGGACCAGAATGTCATGTGCTACATGTTTACAAGGCTAAATATAAACATGTCAAAGTACTACTCTAAATCAGAAAAAGGAACAAAACATGACATTATTAGAGTGATGGGACTTTCAACTCTTTCATGTGATCCAAATCTTTTGGTTGTGTTTAAAAGACTGGCTGTTTGTATATTTATTTATATGTCAAAAGCCAATGGGAGAATTCAGTTTATCTACAAAATAATCACAGAGAGAAATGACCAATTCCCAGCTATGTTTAAAATGGTTCCAGCTGAGAGTGGGAGTGTGTTTAAGCTTTTTTAAATCATGCATAATCAAAGTAAAATGTTGCACTACAATATTAATAATTAAAAAATATTGAATTTGATGCCAAATATGTTTTCTGTGCATAAAACTGTCAGTGGTGTTGCCTGCTCTGCTTCTGTAATGATTCTTGTTTTAGTTCAGCATTAAAATGCATACAAATTAGAAAGAAGAAAGAAATGAGATCCGGTTCCAATAGTTAACATTATGGAACCGTTCAGGAGAGCCGGCTCGTTCACAAATGTCACATGGCTAGATTATTAGTGATCAGAGTTTATCTGACCAGCCAGAACCATATGCTTCGTCAAAACTTTACAAAGGCATGTGGGTCTGGAGCTGTATTCTGACTCCCCAGTTTCAGTTGGGTATGATGGACAAGCAGATTAACCAATCAAAGAGACCAGGGTCAGTTTGTGTTAAAACAAACACTTAAACGTTAAAAGGGAGACTGAAAAACAGTGAAAAAGTGCAGATTTCTGCAAAATCGAAAAGGAAAGGACTAGCTGTTATTTATCTGAAAAAAAAAAGGTTATATATTTTGTTCTGAATGATACAACAATTTTCAAGAGGATATGTCTTCTGTATTTGACAGACACATGATATAAATTAGCTGTGACTCTTGACCATCTCAAGTTTGGAAGGAGGTATGCCATGCTCTATGGTTTGGTTCCTGACCCTGTGTTTCAATAGAATGTAGAAAATTAGAGCCTTCCATGGGCAAAATGAATGAAATATGGCGTGCCAAATTTCAATTATTGTGTATCCTTTTATGAAAAAGGCAGCAGGCAGCAGCACTGGATAGTTAAGTCAGTTAAAGGTTGTCTCTCTCTCTTTGGCACATAAATCAATAAGATGTGCACCAGCTCAGTGAGGCCTGGGGCAAACCCTGTCCTGATTAAATACAGGTCTCAGGATAGTCCTGTCACATGCACCTGCGCATAATAACATCATTCATGTGTGTCCTATTTGTGTTACATTAAAAACACATTCTCTATTAACTGAGACACACACTGAGACATGTTAAAGCATAATTTACACGCTGGTGCCTTCACAACTCCCATGACAAAAAAAAAAAAAAAAAAACATGAGCAAACATTACATTAAACCTGACCTGCCCCTTGGGACACTAAGCTACACCTTCTCTACCCTTCTTTTGCCTATCCTCCTTCAGCCAATCAGGTTTTAGCAAAAATTAGAGCAGCTCAAAACCAAAGAATCTCATCTAGCCACTAGAGTAAACTCCCCATAAACTAAAACATTCAAAAATACACTTGCCAGCAAAGATAATAATGCAATTTGCTTGTAGTATGCTAATGGAGTCCTACAAATGGCATCCACATCAGCAAAATGTACTTAATTTGTCATTAAAGAAAAAAAAATTGTTAGTATGGACTGTTAACTGCAAGCAAATACAGTTAACACTGCATATGGTAATTAAAGTGGTAATGACTGGATATTTGGAACGCACAGCAAGTCAGCTAACACACAGAAATACGCAGCGGTTTGTGGACTATAGCAGCTTTAGGTCCACATCACTCCTTAGAGACTGAGAGAAAATTAAGTCATTTAAAGGCCCATTGGACATAAGCCCCAAAAGCAGACAAACTAGGCACTAGGGCCATTTAACCTGAGAAGTACAGGCTTTCACAGCTGTCACAAACTTTATGATGAGATTTGGAATTCATGGCAAACTAAAAACTGCATTCAATATACAATTAAATAAGCGACTCCATTCGCTATTGAATGTACATTTCAGAAAACTGCAAAACATTCACTTTATGGAACAGCAAATGTAAATGGATTTAAATAAATGATACGTGTGGTTGTATGAATAGCTTCAGTTAAGTAGCGTGGGATTTTGTGTTTACCCTCCTCAGTACAGATAAGAGAAAATGAGGCAGCCAGATTCAACTGTAACTAGGTGTGTTATGATAATTACTATATTGACCAATCATTCAATATAAGAAAGCTGGAATACATATATTGTGGGGCTCAAGTATTTATCGCGTGTATAATTTCTTTGTAAAAAATTGAGAGATTTGGGGTATTTTTGTTTTGATACAGTAACATTTGAGCTATAAAAGGTTAAATAAGTGACGTCTATGGCTAATTAATGGCTCATTCAGTGCAGCTCATGCCCTTTAATGATAATTTAAAATGGTTTACAGTGATTATTCTGCATTATTGTTATTGTTATGACATAAAGTAGATTCAATATTATTTCTTATCGCAGTATATATCTATATATGTAGAAATATATCATACTTCAAAATGTGTTATTGTGACAGACCTAACTGTAACAATTTCAGTTATGCAAAACAAAGTCCAGCTGCAAAATGCAAGGTTCAGTTCTGCTCATGATAACTAGGACAGATAAAGAGAGAAAGAATTAATTGAAATTTAATTTGTGCAATTGAATTTCTATAGTCTTTTGTAGATGATGAAGGCAGAGAGTGTACTACCTTTTAAACCATATTGCTTAATGCACAACTTTACCATTATTATTATAGTTCATTTCTTGAATAGACTAAAATAATCAAACTAAATTATCAAGAAGGAGACTCGGGCAAGGAGAACACATTGAGAGTCATTTTGAATCTCCACCAACAGTTCATCATAATTAGTAGTAGTATTAGTTGTAGTCAAGGATCAATGCAGGGGTCATTTGTTTTGGCTTTCATCAAATTGTGGTTTTGAACAGTTCAAATCATTCAAATTCCTAGTTTGGTTTGGTTTATTCTGTCAAATGGATGCTACACTGCAGTCTCTGAAAGGCTTATCTTCAGTCGCGATTACAGACAGAATCTTATCAGTGTTACGAATGAGAACCAGGGGCTGTCTGAGATGTCCGCAGCCCAGTGAACTTGTGCCTGTTTTCTTTGAATATGTTATCAGACTGATGAGGGGTAGGGGGACTGTAAAAATGAGCACTAGTTTTGTTTGTATCTTTTGACAGTTTCTTCTGAGCAACAAAACTCGGTAGGATAATTTAGTGTTAGTGGTAAAAAAATAAATAAAATAAAACAACTTTATAAATCCATGCACAGAAGGGAAAAGAATTCTCCATCAAATACATATTGTATTCAGATGGAGTTATGTAGTTAAGATCATGAGAAACCAATCTGTTGTAAAATGTGAGGTGACAGAAGTGACAGCAGAGAGCATGAACGCAAAAAAACATAATACAAAAATTACTTAAAGCACACAGTGAACCTCTAAGTTTAATATTTTACATTTGAGACCATACCACACTGTTAATGCCCAGTCTTGTCTGATCTTGTAAACTAAGCAAGACCAGGTCCTTTGGCAATACACTTCACCCACCTCTCTTACGTATGAATATGATGTGTACTTGAGTAAGTTAATGGTTTATGCGTTAACGCATTTTTGGCGGCACCTGGTTGTTTCTGTAGAGACAGCTTTGCTTTGCACCCATCTGTCTCCATGAGAACAACAGGTGACATTATCAGGGCAAGTTACAGATGAGATGTCTGGAGAGGTGACCTGAGTCACAGTAGACTGCATATTTTTGCAGCAGAGGGACTGTAAAGTGCTGCTGTGAACACCTGACAAAGGGAATACCACATTTCACCTTTTTACAGAACTGCCTCACACCAACACTGCAGTTGGGAACACACCTTGATTACAGAAGTGATAGCAGTTACTCCACTTTTGTTCTTTTTGTCTCATCTGTGAAATGTCACAGACACCAATCAGGGTTAACAGCCTGAAAAACATCAGCTCTGACACAGGGGTTTGCTAAAGGTTAATCTATTCCCCCGAGGATGGCATTTACAAACAATACCGTTTTATTATGTGCATGTATGAATGTATAATACTACTGATTTACTGCTGCTGCTCCAAAGGCAGAGATCTTTTGTGTTTCTGGTGTCGGTGGGAACAGTCTTACTCTGTCTATGTAAATATACCAACAGGCTAAGTGTACTAGGCATAAAAAAGCAGTAACACTGTTCCAATGACCAAATGTCTGACTCATTACATTGAATTTAGATTGATTCATTCATGTTTAACTGATCCTACAGAGTCCTGAATGGGTGCTCAGCGAATTCCTGCCCCTAAATATATATATATATATATATATATATATATATATATATATATATATATATATATATAATATATCCCCCCTCTGACGGGGGCGTTCATTGCGAACTCGATGCGGTTGTGGAAAACCACCCTTGAAGCCAATGGGAAGCCACTTGCACATGTGTCCATCAAATGTGGCATATACCAAGGAGACTCACTGTCCCCACTGCTGTTCTGCATAGGCCTGAACCCCCTCAGCCAAATAATCGACCGCACTGGCTATGGATACCATCAGTCACCTCCTCTACATGGATGACATCAAGCTGTACGCTAAGAGTGAGCGAGACATCGACTCACTGATCCACACCACAAGGATCTACAGTACAGACATCGGGATGTCATTCGGGCTTGAGAAATGTAGCAGGATGGTGACAAAGAGAGGGAAGGTAGTCCACACAGAGGGGGTGTCACTCCCAGAGGGAACAATAGCAGACAGTTACAAGTACCTTGGTATCCCACAAGCAAATGGCAACCTTGAAGAGGCAACAAGGAAAGCGGCTACGGCCAAATACCTGCAAAGAGTGAGGCAAGTCCTTAGAAGCCAGCTCAATGGCAAGAACAAGGTGCAGGCAATCAACAGCTACGCCCTGCCAGTGATCAGATACCCTGCAGGGATTGTAAGCTGGCCAAAGGAGGAGATACAGACCACGAAAGCTCCTGACCATGCATGGAGGATTCCATCCCAAATCCAGCACCCTGAGACTGTACGCAGGCCGGAAGGAAGGGGGAACCACTGTCCAGGATGAAACATCCAAGCTCCTTGAGTACATCAAGGACAAGGTGCTCAGAGAATGTCTGATATCAAGAAATCCTACCAGTGGCTTGAGAGGGCTGGTCTGAAGGACAGAGGCACTGATCCTGGCTGCTCAGGAGCAGGCCCTGGGCACTCGAGCAATAGAGGCCCAGATCTACCACACCAGACAAGACCCACGGTGTAGACTGTGCAAAGAGGCTCCTGAGACAGTCCAGCACATAACTGCGGGGTGTAAGATGCTGGCAGGGAAAGCATACATGGAGCGACATAACCAAGTGGCGGGCATAGTGTACAGAAACATCTGTGCAGAGTACGAGCTGGAAACCCCAGGATCAAGGTGGGAAACACCTCCAAAGGTTGTGGAGAATGACCGAGCCAAGATCCTGTGGGACTTCCAGATACAGACTGACAGGATGGTGATGGCGAACCAACCAGACATAGTGGTGGTGGATAAGAAACAGAGCAGAGCCGTGGTGGTTGACATCGCAATACCAAGCGATGGTAATATCAGGAAAAAGGAACACGAGAAGCTAGAGAAATACCAGGGGCTCAAGGAAGAGCTGGAGAGAGCCTGGAAAGTAAAGGCATCAGTGGTGCCTGTGGTGATCGGAGCACTCGGGGCTGTAACCAACCAAACTGGAAGAGTGGCTTCAACAGATACCGGGAAAAACAATGGACATCTCAGTCCAGAAAAGTGCAGTACTGGGAACAGCAAAGATACTGCGCAGAACTCTCAAGCTCCCAGGCCTCTGGTAGAGGACCCGAGCTCAATGAGGGTGAGAGAGACCTACCACCGTGGAAGGTGAGAAACAAATTTTTTATGTATATTATATATATATATATATATAGTGTGTACAGTGTACAGTATTGTCAGTATGAGGTGTCTTTGTGCATGAAAAGGTACCAATAAACTTGGTGGCTTCCAAATGTTGCAAACAATTTTTCAAGAATGAATAAAAAATAAAACACAGTAAACAACAACTTGCTCCTTTGTATTGTGAATGCCACCATGATGGTGGGGTCAGCAGCAGAGAGCAAACTCACAGTTTTGAACTTATTATAGTAATTTTAGATTACTATCATGGTTCACAATGCATACCAGACAGACTCACAGCATTTTATTTATTTTCTTCTTTACTTAGCAGGCCATTGGCTATTGACCATAGAAATCCGCATCTGTGGAACAGTTTGGATTGATTTTATGTATCTATTAGTTTACAAAAGAGACATACACTTGTACCACAACATAAGCCAACAACAATGGCAGAGGACAATATGCACAGAAAGCAGGAAGCACAAAAGCAGCACAACAAAATGACAGTGTTAATTATGGTCACAGACATGATTCGTAAGTAACCATAATTTGAGGATGTTTTCAAAGTTTTGTGTGTATCAACATAGCGAATATGAGATGGTATAGTGTTCCAGAGCTGGACAGCTTGCATCAAGAGAGCAGATTGGCTGAAGGCATTTTTCTTAAGAGGACCACTAGAGTATTCGAGGCAGAAGATCTGGTGTGTCTGCTACTCTCTTTAAAGAAATCTGAAAGTGGTGGTGAAGCCAAGCCATGTAGGATTTTAAAAAACAGATTTGAGTCCTGAAATTTAACTACATTTTCCCAGTTTCACTATTTATATTTATTCAAAATACTGCAATGGTGATGGTGAAAAAGTTAAATGTCCAGGAGTTTTAGAGCATGCATGTAGACAGAATGGATTGGCTTCTGCTTTGTTTTAAAGCCCCGTGACCAGCTGGTGACACAGTAGGTTAGATGTGGCATTATCATAGTGCCTTATATTACACAGAATTGACTTTTTTGAGCTCTAAACTGTGTGAGAATGTTGTTCCCTCATCAAAACATTCCTGGAATTGTTTTGTTTCATTCACAGATGTTTGAGTAATCCTGGATTATTAGTACCTACAAGTCAAAAATGCTCTGTTCCACCTTGTGATGTGATGCAAAACACAACTCTAAGTATGTGGTATACATTATAACATGGATCAAAAATAGTGTAATATGGGCCCTTGAAAAATTGTTTAGCAGCTTCTTGGTTTAGACTGTGCCTGATTTAAATTTGGTAGATTTGGCTTCACTGTTGATCATGACCTCAACTCCCAAAAAAATACAGTTGCTGACAAAATGACTGGTATGTTTGAGAGGTGGTTACTTTTTCTGTAGAGAAGAGATAGTGTTTGTGAATCTCTAAACTGTATTCTGGGAACGCTACAGTGTGAAGTGCAAATCTGATCAGAGTTTGTGCTGCCAACATCACTGCTCCACTCTGCAGCAGATAAGCACAGATAGTTCTGCTCTCTGCTCAGCAAAAACACTATCTGATTTTGTTCAACCCAGAGTGCAGATAGTTGCAACTGTCACATGGATGCATAGTGAAATGTAGTGTGTTCTCTCACTCACAATTCAATATTCAGTTGATCATATTGTATTCCTTATTTTGACATTTTATCTCATAAAACAACCATCTACTCAGGGTGGGAAAGTTTATTCAGAAGAACAAAACAAAACAAAATATCATCTAGAGATTAATCAAAATAATTGTAACTGTCAAATATTAAAATAATCAGAATTGTATTTGATCATAATCTTTTACTGGACTGTACAGACTAAGGGCACTCTAGGCCTTTTGAACAGCACTACCACCTGCACAACCAAACAGAGCCACAGCCCAATGACGTCATCACACAGCGTTGTTTGTTTACATGTGGTGAGGCAAAGCTATCACTTCAGCTGAGAAAACAAGTCCAGCAGCAAGATATATCTATTAAATAGTGAAACAGATGTAAGTCCTGCTGTGATATGGAGCTCCTCCATGAGTTTATGGACATAATAACAAGGTGGAGGAGTGAGGACTGCCAGAGGCGTGAGGCTTCAGCTTGTGCGTTGGAGTTTATTCACAATTTTTTCTTCTATATTAAAGATGTGAGTGTGCGCTTACATGAGGAATCATGCCACGCTTTAGCCCATCTCCTCCAACTAGGCTAATGTCCAAATCGTGCAGAGCTTGGGCATGGTTTGATTGCACTCATACTAGACAAATGTACTGCGCTCTATTCGATTGGGCTACTGTGAGTGCACCCTAAAATGCATACAAAAAAGTCCCCTTATAACAAAGATGGTGGCATTACAAGACTAAATGTTTTATTTCTTCTTCTTCTTGTTCTTCTTCTGATTATTATTATTATTATTATTATTCATTTATTTTTAATCAATAATACTTACACACTTTTTTAAATTGTCACTGCTTACTTGCTAGTTGACTACTGCAATAATCATGGATGCAGCTCACTTATTCTCACTCACGATCAATTTTAATTTCAGGCTCATTCACTCTTTTACATTTACAACAGCAGAGACCGGTGTATAGATCACCATTACAGTTTTACAGCCTTCTATGTACAATTATATTGCACAAAACATTCACATATAAGTGGCTGTCATGTTATTGAACCATGGGCTTTGTGGAACTCTAGGCTTAACTCACTTGCTGTAAGGGAGGCCTGTTCTCCCGGTGGTGCTTTGGGTAATGAGGATATAGACAGAAGGCTGCTGCAGACAGATTAAGCTTTGAAAGCTTTTGTAAAAATATTGCTCAGGGAGACATCTTGCAGTCACTAATTTGTGGCATTTCTAGTCAGGATAAAGCTGCATTTCCCTACCGTTTCAGTCTACCTCCAGGCTATGTCTCCAACTGTTGTAGAGTCATTCCACACAGAGGCCAAGAGTTGTAGATAAGAGAAAGGAGAAGTCAACAAGGATATCCCAGGATCTGAGCCCAAGAACCTGCTGACATGAAAAAAAAAAAAAAGTATCTATTGAAATCATATGTCAAAATTAATTTACAAATGGCACTATTAATTGATTCAGTCCCTATTACATTTCCCTCACCCTGTCAGAGAATCAATCTATGTCTATCTATCTTTTTACTCAATTCTCACCACACCCCTGTAAACAAATGCTTTTATCATAACATCACAAAACAATACAAAAAATAAATAAATAAAATGATGACATAGATGAAAAAAATCCATCCTCTAGAGTGGTGATCTCCTTTCCCTTCCAGTAACTCTAGCGGTTGTGAACCTTCTCCATGCTGATTGAGCAGGAGTACTCTGCAGCCAAATTAAACAGGAAAAAGCTATGCCTGCCAACCTCTCCCCATGCACTCATCCATCAAGGCCTGATATTGGGCACTCTTCCTCTCAAAAACGTTATCACACCCCTCCTCCCAAGGGACAGTGAGTTCAATAAGGATGCTCTTCTTCACCTCTTGTGACCAAAGCTTCGCATCTGGTCTTAGAGTGTTTTGGAAGACCTGTAAGAACTGCAGTTTCTTCCCCAGGTCCACCATCATGTCCCCGTCCCGGGCGCTATCCAAAAGTCCAGAGCTCTTTTGTCCTTGGGTACTTGTTCCACAGCTGGTCACTATGGTTCTGTGCCTGTCTTTGTGTGCATGAGATCCCTGTGACGTCACGAAGAGCAAAAATTCCCTCAGTTTGGGTCACAGCCGCTCCTGTTGCCTACGTGCTTATGCCAATATGATTTATCCCATGGTATGTGGAAGCCATGGATAGATTAGATTCACTCCCACCACACGCTGTGCCTTTCTTTGAATTTACTGAAACTGCTGCTGGAGAAACAATGTAGTAGGAAAAAGCAGCTCAAGCTTATCGCTCTCCATGGAACCCCTCTGTGCTGTAGTACTATAGCTGCTGCTGTTCCAAAGCAGAGTGAATAAGTGAATGAAAATCCAGAAAGAAAAAAAACCTGGATGGAAGAGATGTTTTGAAGGCTTGTGTGTGTGTTAAGATATACATTTTAAACACTGTTACATTGGGCAATAGCAGCTCAGTTCTCAGTGGACTTGCACTACTTACATTGCATGCAGTTACTGTTTTACTGAGCATGGTATTTCAATTATTATCACTACTAAAATTCTGTCAGCTGCATTGCTTACAATTTTGACAAAGCTGACCCTGATATTCCTACTGGGAAGCGTGGGATTGTCAACAGTGGTCAGTGTTCGAACAGTTTATTTCATCTTTGTTTGAGTGTTTCCTGATCATGTGGGCAAAATTGGTGCAGGCTGCCTTGTTTATTGGAATACTTCAGATCCTTCTAAAAAGAAAAGTAGACCTCTCATCTGTTTTTATGAAGGTGCCCGGTTCACCGGAGCTATAAAGGCAATCTAGAGATGCTTGTTCAACAGATCTGAGCAACAGCAGTGCAGTGTGCAGATGATGGAGCTTGTCTCTCTAAGTGCTAATGAGCTAGTCCACCTTTGATCTACTGGAAAGTGAGGACTCCACATGCCAGTTTGTTGAAATTTTTATTGGGCAAATCATATGCTGCTTTCATGTGACATCAGATAAATCACAAATTTGACATAAATACTGCCAGTTATTTGGGGATTTTGAAAGCAGTCGAAAGATCTGAGTGAGGTCACAGACAAATAATCCAGAAGAAATAATATAGATTAAATATTTTGTATTAAGTTATATAGAGTCACAAACAGATAAAGTGTGTTCTCAGCATCCGACCAAAAGCATATGAAGGCACAGGTCAGGTGAATGAGAAGCTCCCTCCGAGAAATCTCCCATCCATCCCGCCCCACGTGCACATTTAAGGTGACAACACTCTTTCTGCAAGTGCAAATAGTTTACCAGTTTTCTGCTGATACACACAATAAAACTACTCCAAATTCTAAACAAAACAAATTGGAAACAGATGAAAAATGTTTGCAATATAAAGGAAAACTGTGCAGCTGCCCAATTTAAACTATATCAAGAGCCTGAAATAGCATACATCCTCTTAGCATATGGGGAGAAACATTTACACTCTCTGTGACTCCTAGGCTGAATTTACTTGACTTCCAACTAAACCAAAATGCTGCCCTGTGATTGATCTGAGCTACAGATTAACCAAGCAATGTGCAACACCAGGAGCCAAGCCAGAAGGATTTGATGGAAAATTGTCTTGTTGGCCAGGTTAATATAATAATGAACAGGGAGGAAATACACACTTGCCCCAGAGCAATAAAACAATTTAAATGCAAGACTTACTTAAGTACATAATCTTTTAACTTCTATTTATTAACTCTACTAGCGAACTAAAACAACCATACATTTTACAGTTAAAGGTACGCTACGGCTATGTAACTTTTTGTTTGGGGCGGCGTCAATTGTTGGTTTCTATGTCTGTGCCTGGAATGTTTAAAAGTATGACATTAAACTGCTCTACTTTATGTGTGTTCAAGTACAGGTTCTTTTATAGCTCAAAAATACCTAGAAAAAACGGCATTCTGACTGTGAGCGGGGTTGCCTCTCCACAGATCTGACCTGCAACGTGGTCTAGTTTGGTCTCCATGAAATTAGAAAGGTTTAATACAATAGTGTGAAAGAGTCCAGAAAACGCAATAACATTTCAATGGAGAAAAGCATTTGATGGACCCTCCAAAAGAAAAGTTGCTTTTAAATGATCAGAAAAAGATGCCTGTTCTGACACTTGGAATAACTGCGCAATGGCTGCAGTCTGTCCACATGTATCACATTTAATCTCAAAGCAATTTCACTCATTTATCTGAAAGCACTTCATAACGCGAACTGTTCATTTTCAATTAGCTCATATTGTGTCTGGGCTGAGAGGCGCTACAGCCATAAGATTTTAATAAGAGCTGGGAGCCTCTTTCCCAAAACACTTTAATTTAGTGTTGTTTGTGCTCAGACACTCTTTAAAAGTAACATAACCGAGCTTATTAGTTTATAGTGCAGTACAGGCGGCAGTTGTGTTTTATGTCTTCTATTTTCAAATAAATGAGTGTACTTGTCGGTTAGAAAAATGGCATGTCCACAAATACGAGTGTAAAATAGAAATAAAACTGAATAGTGTACAGACAGTGAGGTTGTTGTTTCAGACCTTACCTCTCTTACTTTTAAAATAGTATTCTGGTTGTGGTGTTTGGGAAAAGTTATATGAATTTGAATGTGTTCCTCTCCGTAGTACAGAAATAGATTAGAGAGTTACAAATGCTAATGAAAGCATCTATAAGCATGAATCCCAAAGGAGCACAGCTTTTTCTGGGACTGACAAAAGTGAGTCAGCCGTGGTATACTTGGACCCTGTAACAGTAAAGTCCCAGATTTGATTTGATTTGATTGTCCCAGAGGGAAGTTTGTTTTCACAGACATCATGAAACGTGCTGACATTTCACACCGTAAACATATATAGACATAGAAACACTGAAATGGTGGAAACAGTGAGCTAGTTTATTGAGAATGGAGATGGCTGATGGGACAAAGCTTCGGTTAAACTGGGCCATTCTTCATTTGAGTGTCGGGTACATGGGGCCTTGAGGGCAGGAGCTGGAGGAAGTTCTGGAGAGGATGGTCAGTGTGTGTTCTGATGGTGCTGGACAGTTGGGCTACTGCTGTTGTGGTGTGGAGAAGAGGATTATCTTGGGCTGCCTTCAAACTGCAGGGCTTAATGCTCATTTCAGATTTTTTAGTGAAATACGATTTTTTTGCGAGAGAGTTCACATTTCCAATTAAATGCAACTTGTATGTGATCTCCACTGTGAACTTTAAATGCTCCAAAAGCGTGCTCAGTGTTTACGGAAGTAGCCTAAACGTTGACGTTAGCATTGAGCACCTGGTGATTTTAAAGTTGCTGTCGAACTGGAGCCAGAAGGAGGAGACTGGAGGAGGAGGTTTTTGGCCGCGGTGTTTTGTGGGGCAGTGGCAGCAACGTCTGTAGAAAGGAACGTGTGGGTGCAGAGTGGTGGGATTGCTATATGTTTTGCTGCTTCACTGACACGGAGTTCATACACAATTTTCATATGACGAGAAGAACGTTTGTGTATATTTGTGTCACATGTCAAAAGATCAGATATGTATACACACAGGCCACATATACAAGTGGCCTGTGTTGCATTTGAAAAACACAGATCTGTGTCATTCAGACTGTCATTAAAAGACCAGATACAGGTCGCATAGGGGCAAAAAAATCTAATTTGGGTCACTGCAGTCTGAATGTAGCCTTGGATACGATGTGTGAGATTCTGAAGGGTTTGTTTTTTATTGGAGACTGGAGGAATAGTAGAGTAAAATGGATTGGACGATGCTTTTGCACCATAGTAGCAGGAGGTGAAGGATGAGTGGCACTAAGTGTACAGAGAACATGAAATCTTTGTTGTGCATGTTTATGGATGTCTGAAAAACAACTGCATGAGGATTTCTTGCGTGGAGCTTTTCTCCAGTACTTCCTCCAGATCTACAGATTTGCTTCAAAACACAGTTCGCTAGCTAATCTTCCAGTTAGGTAATACTGATCAAAATCCTGGTTCAGAATCTGCAAAATGGTGCTTGGGTGCTAGTGATGAGTGAATGAGATAAGATGAGTTTGCTAATAGTTGGACCTACATACACATGTGCTACTAAGCAATGCTGGCTTATTATAAAATATAAATCACATGTCTAATCACAATGACTCTAGAAAATCACTTATTCCAAAATTGTAGAGAAGTTTTCATTGGTTCATCAGGATTAGATTAGTCTAGATTTTGCAATCTACATTGAACCTATCCTGGACAAATGAAGGATTACACCATCTTTTTCCAAAATTGTTCATTCCTGTTTATGCTCTGAAAAATACCCCTTCAGTGTGTGTTCATGTACAGAAATATTTCCATTGCTCACAGCATCAACAATGTGAAACTCCAGACCTGACAGGTGTAATTATGAACATAAACAGTTAACTGAGGACAGAGCATCACTGATTATGATGGTCCAAGCCTGAAGTTAAACTAACTATTCATGTGTTCATTCATGTGGCAACTGCTACAGGCGAGCTTACGTGTTATAAACGGTACATCAAACACATTTTAATGAGTGTTTAGTACATATACGCTGAGATGAAAATGTATTATGACACAATGCCCTTACAATGGTCCACGTGTGTCGCGTGTTATTGCAGTGGTCCTTCTTCCCCGGGTAGAAGTGTTGTCATCTCTTTCTGGCATCACAATTATGAAACCTTTCCTGTCCTGTGGTGATTTCAAAGCTTTATCAGAGAGTTGCATCACCATTTGACTAAACATGTCACTGTTTCTTCCCTTTGGTACGACAAACAAGTGTGGTTTTAATGAGCCTCTGCTGAAACATGGAGAGGATAACAGGCAACACCTCAGTCCATCTCTAACATTAAAAAAAGTAGCATTTCAAAAATCTTTTGTTTTGCCAAACGTCAACTAAAATCAGTCATGTGCAACCCAGTTTTGAAGTGGTGTTGCTGCCTGAGGAATGTTAAACTGAAATTAGGCACATAGGCTGTGCAATTTTTGGCAACATAGACAGGAACACAGAAATAGGGTGAAGAGTGGAGAGACATCTGGCACAAAAAAAAAATAATAATAATAATAATAATAATAAAATAAAATAAAACATTCCCAGAGATTGCCCATCCAAGCACTAACCAGACCCAGCCTTGCTTAGCTTCTCAGATTTGACGAGATCAGGCTTTGACAAGGAGGTTTGTATAAAGGGGTCCAAGGCCAAAAGCTGTCTGTAGATCATCTACATTTGCAGGAATTACTGATTTAATTGATGACCTCTGAATGTGCCAAAATAGATTGAATTATGTGTATTTAAAAGATCTGCTGAAAGAAACCATCAGTCAAATCACCAAAACATAATATAACCAAAATATAAATGGGACATCAGACACGAGACCAGATATTACTGCTCAGAAAAATAACCCCATTCTTCCATATCCATGAAAACAGACTGGACAGCTTGGGCTTCTTGAGAAACTACAATTATCATCCAAGTTTCCATGCCAGACTCAGCCAAACACACAACTCAATGCTTGATCCAATAGTGTGTGGAACTTCCACAAGAATTCAATGGGAGTGATAATGAGAGGCACTAGATAGAGATGTATTCCTTTACTCTGCCTAATCAGTTATAGACTTATAACTTCTTTTTTTTTTTTTGCAAATTAGTATGTTTTGTGTTTTTGTGTGTTCCCTAAAGCGTCAATTGTAAAAGTAGCACTTGTTGGGCAGTAGTAGCTCAGTTGGTAGAGCGTTTGTCCACGGTTTGAATTCCTCGACATAAAACATCACTGGTGGGCAGTCAGATCCACTGACCCACAGGTTGGCTGGTGTGATTCAGGCTCCCACAGATGAATGCTGTAGTTGTGTCCTTGGGCAAGACACTTAACCCACCTTGCCCCCAGTGTCTGCGTACATGGATGTATGAATGTGTGTGAATGGGTGAGTGGTTCCTTGTTGCAATGCGCATTGAGTACTTTGAAGGTGGAAAAGCGCTTTATAAAAATGTGACCGTTTACAAACTGTAACTGATAATAAAGTATTACCAGTGTTGAAACAAAAGCAGCATTGTGATTGGCTGTGCTTGTGTGGTCCACTCTACTGTCACTCCATTATCTAAAGAAGGCTGTTCTAAAGCCTTGCACTCAACAAGCAATTAATACCTGTGGTTATTAACAATGTACCAAAGGGTTTGTGGACGCTTGGGATGAAATAGACAGATTTAAATAAATACTTTCCTCTTCCACGGTTTGAAAATCACTAGCTTTAAACATGAGACCTTATAGCTGTAAAACTAGAATATGTACTTCTGTGACTATAGAATCAATAATAGTGCATTATCAAGGGTAGCGCGTATATTCTCTCCCCACAGTGGGTCCCTGTATTTTTCTGTTATTGGCTGAGCTCCATGCTGTAGTGTGTATTTGCTGGTGATGGAGACTAGCCCTGTCATCCCAGATAAAGCTCCCTGTGCTCTCCCCATGCACAGCCCAGAGACCTGATGATCACTGCAGGAGTCACACTAAATGTTCCTGCAGACATTTGTGCTTTAGTGCTGCCAGGGACATGTGAAAAGAACCCATTTGGTAATAGAAACCTGTGGCACACAGTGAAGGGACAAAAAAGGTACTATATATTTGAGCAGTGATACTTTTCAGAACATTTTAGGCTCTATTGGACTAAGGCTGATCAAGTGAAGCATGGTGAAAAGTGAGAGACATTCAGCATATTCTTAAGGTGGGTACTGGTAATAAGCAGCTCAAAGGTCAGTGGAGGGGAAAAAAATAAACAGTGGGGTCAATTTTGACTGATAGTGCAATTACAGTCATTTGAATTGTTTTCTGAAAAAAGTGACATAATAGCACTGTGTTATTGTGAAAATTCTGCACTGGGAGAATGATCAGATAATAATAGCCTGAAAGAACAAGATAATTTGTCATTTAAAAATTATATTTTAGCAACAGCTAAAAGTACAGTATGTATGTTTTATGTTACACTGGAATATTATGCCCCCCCCAAAAAAAACACATCGCTAAGTAAGAGTCAGGTTTGTGGAGATGCAGGCCCACTTAAAGGGACAGTCTGGAATTTTGGACATAGGACCTGATTTCCTAATTAGCCAGAGTGTTGGCAATGTATGGAGACACTTTTTTTAAAATATTCCATCTAGTTCTTGTATTTGCAGAGGTCACTGGTGCCAGGCTAGTGCATGTCAATGGCCATAGTTAGCCTGCCACTAAAACAGTCTTACCCACTCCACAAAACACCCGAAACAAATCTATTATTATGCCCAACTGTCAATGTGAATGTCTGTGTTGATAGAATGTTTGAAATAAAACTAACCTTGAATCATCGCATGTTGAGGGACTATTTTCTCAGAAGCAGCAGAATTTTACTTTACCAGTAAAATAGGTGCTAGTTGATATCAGTCCGCTGAGCTTTCTATCAGGAAGTGCAACTCGGCACTGCTGCTCAGGCAGAAATCCTTCAAATGTAAGGCTGTTTTTACTTCTAAAACTAGTCTATTGACACAGACATTCACATCGACAGTTTGGCAAAATAATAGATTTGCCTCGGTTGCTTTGTGGAGTGGGTAAGACTATTTTTTTGTGGCAGGCTAACTATGGCCTTTGACATGCACTAGCCTAGCACCAGCAACCTCTGCAAATACAAGGACTGTTTGGAATATTTTTTTAAAAAGTGTCTCCACACATCTCCAACACTCTGGCTCACTAGGAAATCAGGTCATATGTTCAAAATTCTGGACTGTTCCTTTAAAGTGAAGATCATAGACTGTATAAAGAAGAGGACTAAAGAAGTGTGACATCACCCATAACGTTTGGCTCCAGTCAAATGAAGATGGTAAAAATGCAAATTTTTCTATGCTTTTCAATGCAATAAAATCATCAAAAAAAAAACAAAAAAAAAACATGTTTTCTGTTTTTTTGTTCAAAAAGTTGCATACTATGGCTTTAAACACTGTCAACAAGAAGTGAAAACTGAATTTGAATAACCTCATGTGTAGATTCAGTATAATTCTAATGTAACTTAAGGACAAACAATAAGTGGGCTATTTCAGTCGTGAAGCAGGACATTGCAGTGCCCTGATTCGAGAAGCATTGTGCCAGACTGTCAAACTATTTCGAGCTAGGACAATTTGCACCACAACAAGGCGGCAATAGACACACAAGGAGGGTTGGACTCTCCCTGGGTGAGCACTAAATGGGTGATGACATTGTGACTGGCACTTTTGTCTTTCTTCAGAGAGGCTGCAATGAAATAGCTCTAAATATAGAAAATGGGGTCTTGGCTTGTGTCTGATTTGATCTACTCGGTCTAGTCTGTAATTAGATGTGGCTCATTGCATGTCAATATTAAGATGTTCCATTGCTTTTCTCATTGAAGACGTCAGATGTCTAATCCAATCAAATAAAATGGGCCTGTACAAAATTGAATGCTATGGGAGGGATTGAAGTTATGTTTTATTACCATGTGACAGTTTGCTTAACAGGACAACATTAAACTGTAGGATTAAATCAAAGTAAAGGAGTAAAATATAACTACGCCAAAGGAGAAATTCAATTTTGTCAACTGGACAAAGTTTATTTGGTCAAATACGTTTCGCAGCTCATCCAAGCTGCTTCTTCAGTTCTGGTCAAAATGCTGGTGGATACTTCATTATATCTGCCTGCAGGGAGGAGCTAACTAAAATGAAACTAATCTGAAACTAACACCCTACTTGTTTCTGTTAGTTAGCTAGGCCTATTGAACTGCACTGAATGTGGGGGTCATATTAGGATATCCATTCAGGGCCATGATGGGTGCTTTCACAACTCTGGATCTGACCAGGCTACAGCTATTGTTCTCTTGTTTGTTTTGATTTAGGTTTGAGGATGGAGTTGTAAATAGGAGATAGATGTTGTCTGAGTCTTCCCTTTCTGTTTAAAGAAGGATTCTCACTATTTTCCAAGGAGTGGCCTGATGCTTTTAAGTGAAGATGTACTGCAGACTGAGGTCCACTGCTGCTCTCTCGTCTGTGTTGGTACATCCTCTTGTGAAGTAGCTGTTTTGTTTCTCCAATGTAGCAATCACTGCCATCTTCACTACACTGCATGGAGTAGACCACATTGCTTTGTTTGTGGCTTGGTGTTAAAAATATAACTAAACAATGGTCTATGCAAATGTATTATTGTAAAAGCCATTAATGCCTAGTGTGGTATTTATCACTCTCAACGTTTTCACGCACAGAGAAATCCAAATGCACTAAACAACCAAATTTAAATTGTCTTTGCCCCCAAACCTGTCAGACCAATCTTGTACCAGTCTACAGGCAGGCCAGAGAACCGAATAGGCTCGAACAGTGGGGCTACGAGACATTCAGGGACCTCTAGTAATTTAGCGTTAGCACTAAGTTTGCATCTATAGTCTAATTAGTAATACAAATGATTATATAAGAATAATTTTGGTTGAAATAGATAAGCAACATCATTTACGTTGAGAATTTTATTTTCATTGATGCTATGAACTGTGTCAGACTATTCACAAGTTATTTGCTCTTTAGAGCACATATGCACTGATGCTCTGGTAAGTTTTATTTTCACTTTAATGGAGAAGACCAAAGCAAAGCAACATGTGCTCGGTGGAGATGCCATAGTTTGTCATCGTTGGTGATCTAATTGAGTACACGTCCAAACCTGGCTGTTCCTTACCCTGTGCAGTTGAATGCCTCTCTTTGTGCCTAATGTAAATCAGATTGTACGGTTACATTTGTTGCCAGCATATTAGCACTATTTTGATGCCATTGCACTTTTATTCTTAACAGTTACACTTCACTGTCTATAACAATATGTGTCCATTTATTCAGGTAGTGTTAATAATTCACAGTTTTTTATTGTAAATATTAATTCTTGGCCTATGACTCTGAAGTAATTTGTCCCATGACCCCCCAGTCCCACACTAGAATCATCACCCAACTCATTTTACAGCTAAGCAAGTGTGCTCAGTCTGTACACCTTTCGGGAGTGGCGGCAACTAGACTCACAGCTTTGCAGTTTTGAGTCATTATTATTATTGCCGTAAGTGATTTAATCTGTTCTGTAAAACTTATATCTCAAAAAATATTATTATATACCTACACTGCAGCTATGTTTTTGTACTATTGTTTCACCAGGGCTCTCCTACTCTTATTCTTCAACTACTTCTTCAATTGCATGCTGAACAGTGAAAAACGATTATTCTCAAGAAGATTGTTCTCATACAACAAGAATGCAACAAGCATCCAAGCACATACAGGCTTCTCCAAATGTGTCATTGGGATGTTTGGGGTTAGATTCACAACATCTCAACTGGGTTTGCGTGCATTTAGAAAAGTTTGTGTAAATTGGACTAGGCAGGTTATCTGGTTTTCCTGGCATGCATGTAAATGTAATGACTCTGGGTTATGCTGCTATTCCAACACAATGCTATTTAGGCATTGACATCTAATTGTCGAAGTAGTGACATAACATTTTTCAAGCGTTCCTTTACTTTGACACATAGGATATCAGACAGTGGGAAAATGTCTTCACTGATAGCCGTGGGAAACATTTTATAGGCCAGTCATGCATTTCACAGGCCTATGAAATGCATGACTGCATCACAGTCATGCATTTCATAGGCCAGACATCAGGAAAATATCTAATCAAAAATAGTTGTTGAGATTAAACACATCAAAAAACAATAAGAGACGGGCCTTAGTAGACGATCGCAACTCTCAAAAATAAATAAATAAAATAATAAAATAAATGACTTGTAGGAATAGCAATACTAAAAAGTATTGTAATACCGGCATGTCTAAATAGAGGCATGACGTACTGAAGGGATATTGGAATAGGCGGCAGATCCCATGACTGACATGTCATTTGGCTGAAGTGGGATCAGATCTATGTTCCCTTATTTCTAAGACTTTTCTCAGACTTAAACTCTAAGTCGTGTTTATTTCCATGCTGCATTTAAAAGGGATGATTCAGAGTCATTTCAACCTAGGATCCTTTGCACCATGACCTCTACATTACATCTGTAGTCAAGTCTGCTGCTGGATAATAGGTTGGGTGTAACCAAATTGAGAGAAATTCTCATGCAAATTGATGATAAAATAAAAAACCTTAGAAATAAGGGAACATAGAAACGCTCCCATTAAAGCTATTGCTACATGCTTGCTTGAAAAATAAATGGGTAGATATGATCCAAGGTTCAAGGCAAGGCAAGGAGTTTATGTGCTGTAAATTTGACAGTGCTTGAGAGTGCTTGTATTTACAGTCACATGTTTGACAGAGGAGGAGGAGGAGGGCTCACTCTGCACCCAATACTCCAAAATATCAGACATGCTTGGTCACAAAAGCACCGACATGAGATTTTCCCCAGAATTACAAAACTTGCGAAAGTCCAAAATCATGCAGTGGACACCGGGTTTAAGAACTGTCAACCGTTGCTGTAGGAAACGCTGACAGGTGACCGTATTAGCCGAGACAAATCCATTAAACGGGGGACCTTCTCTTTCATCCGCTGCTGTCCTCCTTATCATCTAAATGTTGCCGTGGAGATACAGGATCACATGAATACAGCAAATCATCATCCACATCTGTTTGGCATGGAAAGATAAGCCAAGGTTCAGCAGATGCAGCTAAGTGGGGGTAATTTTCTGACAGCGTGAGTGGAATTCATGTGCCTGGATCAGCAGATAGAGAGAGAGGGGAGTAGATTGTGTAGAATTGAATGACACAGGGAGCAAAGGTGAAGCTAATATTATTCTACGGCAGTGAATTGTACTTTTTTTCAGACAGAGGTTAATCATTTGAACTGCGAAGTGCGTGTCAGTATGCCAGAAAGGAAATGGTTTATATAGCTGCAGTTGCGCTACACCTACACGCACAGTTTGATTCTTGTAATCATTGGGAGAAATTGTTGTCCGTGATCCAGAATAAACACTTCTCCAATTACCAGACTGGCCAGAACCACATGCTTTGACAAAACTTTACAAAGATGAGTGGATCTGGAGCGGTATCCTGACTCCCAGATTTCAGAGGGTGTGATTGACAGGTGGATTAACCGTTCAGAGACACACATCAAAACAAACATAGCTGCTTACATGTAAAAAGGGGGAGAAAAACAACACAAAGGACTATGAAACAGCGTGGATTTGTACAGACTCAGCTATCGAAGAATTATTTATCTCAGGTAAAAAGTTCTATATATATTGTTTTGAATGCGAGATTTTGTTATGAGAATTTTTGAGAGATGTCATCTGCATTTAAGAGACACGTGATAGAAATTAGTAGCTGTGGTAAGATCGTCTGAAGTTTGGACAGAGGATTGTATTGTCTGGTTCCAGTTCACATGGGCATGATTGACAGGTGCATTAACCAAGGACACACAAGAGCCATCTGTATGAAGACAAATATGACAGTTTATGAGGAAAAGAATCAAAGCACATAATTGTTAATCTGAGTTTAGAGAAATGTGATTTTGTTCTAAATTTTGGGTGCCCAATGAGCTCCTTTGGCATCACTGAAGCAAGCAAATCTGATTACACCCATTGTCTTATTTGTCTGGCTCAAGGCTCACTGTAGTTCACCAGTGACAAGTCTGTTCAGGTTCCAGCAGTACATTTTCCATTCATTTTTGTTGCAGATTTTTTTGAAAAATTCAAATGTTAAGAGTACAAAGACATCATGAAGACTAAGCAGCTATGTGGTCACTAATATCCATAACGCAGTTGTTTTAAGTTATTATTATTATTATTATTATTATTATTATTATTATTATTATTTATTATTTATTTATTTATTTTTCTGTGAGAAAAATGAATGAAAGTTAGTTACAGAACCACAGGGTGGGCAGTCACTCATGAGCTCTGTAATAACATACAGAGAGATATCTGAATGTACCAGCAAAAGAAAATGCCATTACTCTCTTATCTAAAGGGGGAAATATTACGATTTACGCACACTACCTCTTTCACTCAATAAATGTCACAGAATAGGGGTTTAAAGCACAAGATTTATGAGAGATCGGGTTTCCAAGGTTTATAACTCTCTCCAAGACAAGAGCCTTTAACGCTTCCACAGACTATTATTAAAGTGAACACTACAGTCCCACAGGAGACATTTCAACAGAAAAAGGCACTTGAAAGCAATTGCCATCATCAAAATGACAAATTGACTGTGACGGCTGTCTATAAAGTGTAAGGTAATATCCACTCCATTGGCAAAGTATCTGGTTCACTCCTGAATGTCAAATAGTAGTTGTATGAGAGGTTTAGAGACTGAATTATTACCATAGATAAACACACATATTTTTACAGCAACCAGTAGCATATGCCAGACAGGTCTACATTACATATTTTTACCAGGGCTGTGATGTATGCAAACCTGTCCAAAAGGTCAAGGTAAATCCCACACAGATTCATAGAGATTTCTTGCATACAATTTCCAACCATCACATGCTTGTAGGTGTATTTTAGACTTTGGCAAATTACTCAGACAAAAGATGCAATGTAATGCAATGCTGAAGAGCAAACAGAATAGTAAAGGTGCACAGTATAACTTTTCTAGTAGAGGGTCTGTCACCTGCTTCTTTCCATGGAGATGTGGTCTGAAATGGTCCACAGTATGGCATTACATGTATTTATCTCTAGGGTCAAGTTAGTCAGATTTTTGGAGAGACAAGCCCACTCACAGTAAGAATGCAAGTTTTTTAAAATGAATAAAAACCCACGTTATTGAGTAAATGCAAGATGGACACTTTAAATGCCATAGCCGTAGACAAGCGAGTGGTAAACCCTCAATCAGAAAAGTTTTAAAAGTGCACCGTCCAGGTAGAATTCTTGGCAAAGGAGAACTTCAATTTGTCAACTGGACAAAGTTTATCTGGTCGAACACGTTTTGCAGCTCATCCAAGCTGCTTCTTCTGACCAGTACTGAAGAAGCAGTTTGGATGAGCTGCGAAATGTAATCGACCAGATAAATTTTGTCCAGTTGACAAATTGATTTTCTTCTTTGCCACAAATGTAGCAGATGTTAAATTATTAATCTTATTATGTTCCAACAGACTATGTTCTAGTTGCCTGGCCTCTAGTAGCCAGAATGATTTTTCTCTCTCTAGTTTTTACACAGATGGATGCCAGTCTGGTCCCCTCTGTTACATCTTGAGCCTGACCAACATAATCAAGCAATCAGATTTGTTTTTTTCAGTGACACATGTGAAATGAAGGAGCACATTGGTCACCCGTCATTTATAACACAATTACATTTTTCTCACTTCAGAGTTTAGTGCTTCGCTTAATTACACTACAGAAATCCACAACGTTTTTCAGTCCCTTGTGATATTTTTCTCCTTTCTTTTTTTTTTTTTTCCTTTTCGGAGGTAGTACTTGTTTTGATATAGACGGACGATGCATGTCCCTGGCTAATCACCTGTCAATCACGCCCATCAGAAAACAGTGACCAGACTCACATCTTCGTAGAGTATTGAAGAAATGTATATTCTGGATCTCAAGCAAATATTCTAGTACACTAAAATTTAAAACTGTATTTCGATATCAAAGAAAAAGCTTCATACTCGATACCAATTTAGCTACCACAATGCTAAAAGACACTGTTGCCAGATGATATAATTGTTTTACTCAAAAATAACATGTTTTTTTGTTTGCTTGTTTGTATTGTTTGTATTATTACCTTTCAATTTATTTATTTATTTTCCAGTATTGATACTTTTTTATTGATTCAAATGAGTATCAATATTAGTTTTAGTACTAATTACTTCTGATAATCCTAGTATATTTTGACATATTTGCAACCAACCATTGCAGTCACTAAGTTTTAAAAAAAGTCTCTTTCTATTTCTATCCAGGTGTGCAATAGTGTGATTTTCTTCAATGATCAATAGTAACAATCTAATCTAATCTAGGTCATTCCTGCAGTGCCACTGAAAAACTGATAAAAGCATTAATTTATGAATGAACTATGGCTGACAAAGAATAGAATGTGTCCTCTTTTCTCTGCGGGCAATCTGATCGACCGGGCCTGCGCTTCTTGAGAAAAATACAACTGACAACAAATAGATAAGCTTCTTAGAGGAAGAAATTACCACTTTATAATCTGATGCCTCACTGACCAGGGTCACCACATAACTGCTCCGTATCTCCCCAAAGCACACACTAAGCAGCCGGTAGGAGTAATGAGAATCAATGAAAGCATAAGGAGCCAGCAGCTATGTGCGTCTTTATTAGTGTGTAAACAACAGTGGGTCTCTATCTGAAGCAGTGATTTTATTGTATTGTCAAATGTTTTGTTTCTCTTAATAAAACTGAAAAAAATTGAGGAGCACTATGTAACTTTTCTCACTTTTCTACATGGAGAACATAGTGTTGCTTGGAATGTTCCACAGTATGGCATTTAAAGCAGACCTGTTGTACAAAATGGACTTTTAAGAGCTTTTAACCATGTTATAGTTGCCTCCCCTTACCATTTACTTACTCAAAGTTAGGAGTGATTTGTGCATGTTTGAGCAATCTTTAATTGTTTATGAAGATGTCAACCCCTGTTGTCACTGCCACCGATATATATACCCTACTTTGTTCTCCAACTTTATTTTCTTCAATGGTGACACACATAGGATTCTGGCATTTTGGTGCTAAAAAAAAAAAAAAGAAAAATCTTCAGCTCACTGGCATGATGCACAGCTATCCAGAGGAGGTGCAGACAACTATATGGCTCTTTGTTGACATTTGATGCCATTGATAACATTTACGGTGACTTCAGTTCCCATTGGGCACTGCAGTTTTTTAATACACAAGCCAGCTCGAAGTCAGACTTGTTTCTTTAATTAAGCCGTTTTAGATGAATATACAATTTAAAATGTTCAATTACATACTGATCCACGGGTGTTGTAGATTATAATTATATAACAGGCTTAAGCATAATATGTCTTTAACTTATTTCTCTCAGGTGGTTAGGCCCAGTTACAGATCATATCTGTGGAGAGGTGACTCCACTAATGGTAAGAATGCAAGTTTTTCACTGTAGTTTTTGAGCATTTCAAACACCTGTAACTGAATAATTGAAAGATAGATTTAATGCCAGACTGGAACATTCCAGGCAATGGAATATCTCAATGGAGATAAGCTGGTAATGGGCCCCTTACCAGAAAATGTTACATAGTGCACCTTTTACTAAAAAAAGAGCAAAAAAGAATACACTTTTATCCACATTCAAATTCTTCACAACAGAAAAATCAAGACAGAACCTACTTCATAATTACAATGACACAGCCTTTTCCATTTGAATGAGTAATTATTTGAGCTTAAGGGCAGTGCAATGTCACAGTGAATAGTGGTGCTCTTGGGCAAGACACACAATGACATTGCCTGTGTAAATGATAAACTGTATTCCCTCATCTTAAGGTTACATCAGCTTTATCATAGGTTTAGAGGTCAGAGGTGTATTTTGAGTGATTGATGCATGTTTGACTAATGCTGTATTGAAAGACCCCCTTCTGTTACAAGTATTAAGCCATTTTCTAGTTCAGTACCTTAAAAAAGTATGTGCTCCAGTGCAGACTGCTGTGTGCTCTCTGCATTTCATTATATACCAGTTTTATTAATCTGAAAGTAACTAGTGCTGTGCAGGCTTGTTGTTGTATTTTCATGTAGGTCCAGCCCCTAAAACTTTAAATGTGCTCAGAAACTTGTGGTGGCAGCCCGACTGTGACGGAGCCAGTCCGTCTTTGATTCTAGATGCCATTTTCCCCCTAAATGTAACCGCGGCCTGCACTGCCTGTGCACGCACCCCCCCACACACACACACACAAACACACACCCACACACCGCTTTCCCCGCTGTTTCATCCATACCTCTCTCCTCTGATACTAATTCACCAAGGAAGCACACTTGAGTGCGTTAGAATACTTCACTCCAAACATGCACCTCTTACCTGTTCGCTGATGCCATCTCTCTCCTCCGATACCGCACCACTCAGCCAAACTGAGACACTATTTCCTGGTAGTTGAAATAGGCACTGTTCACACCGTGGTGGTGATCATGCAATGAGCGTTATGTAAGCGGGTTTTTACACACTATTAAAACCTTAGTTTATTGAACAGTATTACTGTTTGGTAAATGAACCTTATTATAAAAGAGATTTTTTCTCAAACTATTTATATATAGTGCTCAGTGGGAGGAGCAAGTGGGGTATAAGAGGGAGCTGTTTCTGGAGTCAGTCTGGCAGGTGCCGTCACTGTACTGTCTGTGACCTAAACTGAACTTCACTGAACTGAAGAAGAACTCAGCCTATTTTCTTTTGCTGTAAATACAGTACATTTTGTACACTTTTGCTCAGTGTAAATATGTCTGCACTGTTTTGGGATTTTTGGCACTTTGAACACTGGCACAATAAATCCAGCTGCACTTGGAAAATCGATCTTGTCTGAGTTTTAATAGAGTCCCTCAAAACCAACAGATACCCACACCTCATCATTAATTTACACATTTTGATGAATGAATTGGTTAAATAAACATTGTTTTAGTGTTCCAAAAATGGAAAAGATTGCAACAGACTAAATGGCTGTGCACTCTTTGTCTGTACGTAATAAAACCCTTTTCAACTGGATTGCTGCAAGAAAATCGAGGTCAAAGGTCAGGTTGTTTTCCAAGGTCATGCAGAGAACTGTATTCATCTTCTACTGCACCGGCACCATTACCAGCACACAGCCCGGGAGAACGCTCTGCTCCTCAGGCCTCCAGGGAAGAATTTGCTCTACATGCTGCTCCTGATTATTACATGCTGCAGGCGAGAAATAAAATATAGTTTTAAGCAGCATTCCACTGACCACAGAGGAGAAGCTATCCCAAGAGCATCGAGCGCCCAAATATGGTTTCAAACTAGTGATATTTTAGTGACATGGAATTTAAAGCACACTATAGCTTTCTGTATTTTCATGGAAATAGAAAGTTAAACTATACTTTGGAATATTCTCCACGAAGATAAATAAGTTTTGTGCCATAAAGTGGAAGATTATTTGCCTCCTCACAGTAAGGACAAAAACAACCAAAATATAGTAGCAAGCAGCAATGATCAGCCTTTCGCCTGTACTGCACCCGCGCCCTCAATTTCCCTTTTTTTATTACACCCACTGCCATTCATGAGCCGCTATTGCACTTTCTTTTCCTCTTTGCTACACAAATGGGGCCATATTTACAAACTCCAAATTTCATTTTTTTTCTGGCAACCATGCTGTGTGTACAAAAATCACAAAATTTTAGGCTATTCCAACCCAAGGAGGAAATATGTAGCTTTCCTCATTATTCTGAAGGGAAATAATTTTTCAAGCAAGCTACTACTTTATACTGTATAGCACACATTTCTTCTTTTAAAATTAGACAGTAGTTTGTATCTTCTCTTCATCATTTTTCTAGAAAGACCAGTAATTAATTTTGTCATTACAGCTGTATCCATATTAGGCTAATCCTGTTACACAGAGGTTAAATTTGTAATAATCCATGTTTCCATTTTGCCTTGAAGCCTTATTGTTTCTGGTTTGGATGCTAAGCTCTTTTAGAGATGCCAGGGCACAAAGACAGTAATATCTTATGACTTCTCATTAGAAAGGGATTACCAGATGCTCCTGTTTTCAATATTTTCCCTCGCATTTAAAAGAACCCTGCAGTTCTCTTCTCCATTGTAGGAGTATTCATTTGCACATTCTGATGTTCATTATTTCAATCCAAATAAGTAGCAAGTACCTCTGACTCATGATTGTGCCTATAAGTAGTTTTTAACTTGATCTGGAGATTGTCACTGACTGCGTTTCCATCGCTGTATTATTGCATAACAGCAGGTGGAAACGCCCAATATCTCATTTGGAACCCTACATTTGCATAAAAGTTGATATTCTCGCTTCAGGTGGATTTTTTGAAGACAATTTCAGAAGGTGGAAACACAGAGTTTAAAGGTCCTACATTACCAAAATTGACTGAATTTTGTTACCTCATCAAAACCATAGCTGGAGTTGTGTTTTGTTTCATTCACACATGTTTGAATAACTCTTTATTATTAGTCTGTCTACATCTCCAAAGCTTAAAATGCCCTGTTCCACCTTAAGTTAAGTTAAGTTAAGCAAGTTAACAGCTTTTGTTATGTAGATATTGGCAATTCTAAACCTGTGAAGGTGTATAGACTTTAAAAACACAGTGGAGCACTTCCTGCATTACCACATGACATCACAAGGAGGAACAGAGTGGTTGTTTGTTTGAAAGAAAAACTCAGCCTCAATATGCAGGTTTTGTGTATTAAACTAATGAAACAAAACACAACTCTTGGTGAAGAAACAACATTATATCATACTTGTGTTGGGAAGGTTACTTTTAAAATGTATTCCCCTACAGATTACAGATTACATACCTCAAAGTGTAGTTTGTAACGTAATCCATGAAGTTACTTAAAGTGAGTAACGTAACCTGAATACTTTGGATTACTTGATATTGTCTTGCTTTTTATACATGAATGTAGCAATCACATCCTGAAACTTCATGTTTGTTCTCTTTAAATTGTATGCTGAGCCCAAATCTCCATGAACAGGCTTTTGTTTGCTGTAGAGAAGCAAATATGAGGATTTTAACATAAGATGTTTTATCTGCTAAAAAACAATAAAAAGCCCAGATTTATCTTAAAGTAAGTCTGGGCTTTTTATTGTAAAAATATTATTGATAGAAAAATTATTTTTATATGAGATCACAGCTGCCTTAAATTATGTCCACCCTACTGTTAGGTGTCATTGTTTAGACCTGGTTTAGTCCTGGTTTTAGACCTGGTTTAGTCCTGGTTTTAGACCTGGTTTTGTCCTGGTTTGTGTCCTAGTTTAGTCCTGGTTTACAGTAGTCCTGATTTAGCCCAAAATGAGAAAACAGGAAAATACCGCCATGTAATCCAGTTATTTCAACAAAGTAACAGTAACTGTAACTGAATACAGTTACTCATAATTTGTACTCTGACTGCATAATGCCGGTACATGTAATCCGTTACTCCCCAACACTGCAGACAGTATATTAAAAAATAGCATAATATGGGCCCTTTAAGAGTTCGGTATTTGTGTAACATCTTAGCTCAGTGGTGAAAATAGCTTTTGAACATAGATGGAAATAATTATTGACTGAAGACAGGCCTGTGAAGTATGATGCGAGCACTACAGAGATGAGCCTGCTGATGGTCCACATACTGCTCTTTGCTTTGTGCCTGGCTGATGGGGGCATGCTCAGGCGTCCTCAAAGGAAATGGATTTTCAAAGGTTCTTATGTAAGGTCAGGTCAGCTGGGCCTTTGTCTTTTACTGTGTTCTTTGATTAAGAAAGCTTTTTTAATGTGTACTTGTATGGGAAACATGTTTTAGCAATGACAACGCGTAATCATTAGCAAGTTGTAATTATATTTGGTCCACAATGGTAAGAGTTAAAGGACTCATATTATGCTATTTTTTGATCTGTTATAATGTTGTTTCTGCATCACAAACATACCTGGAGTTGTGTTTTTCACAGGTTTAACACACAGACCTCGCATATTTAAGATGAGTTCAGAACAGAAAACATTCACTTCCAACCTGTGATGTCATGTGGTAATCCAGGAAGTGCCCCACTGTGTTTTTAAACTCCATACGCCTTTTGACAGAATCATCTGGATACTGATAAAAGGTAAAAGGTAGCTACCACTACATGACATCACAAGTTGTTACAGAGCATTTTGAGCTTTGGAGTTGTAGACAGACTAATAAACCAGGATTACTCAAACATGTGTGAATGAAACAAAACACAATTCCACATATGTTTTTGATGAGGTAACAACATTTTAAAATGACTTAATGCTCACAAGAGTCAATTTTGTGTAATATACCTTGAGAAAGTAGTATCACTCTAATTCAATACCTCTTGAGTGTCAAAGAGGCATTTACATGGTCAACTGCTAACCTCCAAGAACAAAAAAAACACACACACTTATAACTGGTACTTTCTCGATGACAGATTGACATAGCAAATTGAAAGAGACATTTGCTCTTTGCTTTGACTGATGGACAAAGTAGTTCTACTGTTCTTCGAACACACATTAACACTCACAGATGTTAGGTTCAGGCCTTATTTCCTGAGTGGGTTGTTTAATTGGCCTGGTGGTTATTTTTAAACTAGATGAAGTCAGGCCTGGCAATGACCAATGGGGCAGCATTTTCTTTCCTGCACATAAGTGGGACACAAAAGAATCTTGTCTTATGCAGATTTGTAGAGTACTGTGGAGCATTTTGCCAGACTGCTGCAATGAATGGGAAGACTGTGTTTGAGTTTTATGTTTGTCTTTAGTTATAATAGAAGAATGTAATATTTAGACTTTAAAGTGCACAGATTTTTATGATTCTCTAATTTTGACTTTGGAGGGATTATCAGTATTGTAAATATAAATTATACTTTATATCAATTGAGAAGCAATTTGCGAAGAAAAGCTGAAAAATATGTTGAAAATTCAGTTCAAACATATGGATGACACCACACTAAGGAGAATTCAAGTTTGACACTATTTACACAAAAAATATATATAAATATATATATATATATATATATATATATATATATATATATATATATATATATATATATATATATATATATATATATATATATATATATATATATATATATACACATATACTTGGTTACTGGAGATATCACTGTTCTACCGGGATACAGAGGCTCGTTAATCGGACCAGTTTTGGTTCGTTTGCCGGTGTGAAAGCGACCACACTGGAGTGTATCTGCTTCTCGTATGTCAAACATGGATGGAAGACGCTTGTTTTTGCCTCGTACTTTTTGCTAACATGTCGCCAAGCCTCTGGAATAGATCAGTGCAGTTTTGTGGTGCTTGCATATTGATGGGACAGCTGTGTTTGCCATTGAGTGCGCGTGGATTTCGGCGACACATACGTGGAGCTTGGTCATCGGGTTGCCAGCAAGTTACGCACCGAGTGTTGAACAGGTAAACAGACTGTCAATGTCTTTTTATTTCTTATTAGCCCCTCCAATAAAGGTCCCATACTTATGAACAGGGGAATTGTGTCAGCGCCTCCTCTGCGCTCTGATACTGTGGTTGTGGGAGCGTAAAGTGAAGTGCGCACACGTGTACCACCATGTGTGGTTTGTTTTGGTTCTTCGGTGACGCCGTATGTGCACGTGTACTTGTATTAACAGATCCACTTAGACTCGTTGCTTCACAACTGCTGTAAATTGAGTTTTGGGATGTAAACTGCATTAATAATCTGTTGTGAATCTGCATGGGCACTGATTGCAGCTTCATCTGTCAGTGCGGCCCGCGGTAGGGGGGTGGGATTGTGCGTACATCTACCGCGGGCCGCACTGACATTATTCTTTGGAATCAAGTGGAGGGCCGCAAAAAATCCTTCCGCGGGCCGCAGTTGGCCCCCGGGCCGCGAGTCTGAGACCCCTGGTCTAGTGTATTCCGATTCCTAACCTAGTCAATGGAGAGAAATGAAATTGAGCGGAGGCACTAAGTGGGCCCAGCCTGGCTACGAGTTATGCTAGGCAACTGGTGTATAATTCCCCAGTGTTCTAAATTTTAAAAATGGCCAAACTGAGAAAATGAATGTGAATGTTATTGCAAAAATCTTAAATATGATCATCTTAACTGTGTTTTGGTAAAATGAGCAGTCTAATCTGTCATAGGCACTTTAAATCCCAAAAACATGACAGAACTGAAGCCCAGTAAAGAGGTAAACATGTTCAATGTTCATGTAGCACATAGTGATAACAAGTAATGTATTATTCGATCAGAAAGCAGAGAGATCATCACTTCCTAAACCCCAGAACCTGCAGCCAACCATGAATCAATGCTACTGCAGCCTCTGCCGCTCAGTGAGTGAACTCTGGAGGTTTCTGCTTTAAGGCAGGACTTGTCCATATACATCAAGACACTGGCAACCCATGTTCAGTTGTGATTATAATACCATTTTTAAAACTGTAAGAGTGCAGGCTACACACAGTTCCTTTAATTTCACTCCCAGACAGGTGCATTCTTTCTCAAACTCCTGTGATGAATGTTTCTGTGCTGGGGCAAATGGGAAAAGGCCTGGAATGATTTTCTTCCAAACTGGAGGTGAATGCACAGAACATGTGGCTGGGCTGTGAGAGCGAAGCACTGCTGCAGGGGCCTCATAAATAACATGAGCAGCTCTTATACAAAGTCTGAAGCACACTGACTGGGGCTGGATCTGTCCCCTGCAGACACAAATAAATTGTTTTTATTACAGATGGAAGGATGGATTTTTTCTGATTATTTACTACAAACTCTCAAAAATCAGATGCGTCAACAAATGGTCGAGAGGACAAATAGCTTCTTAACATGTTTAATTAGGAGAGATTCAGATTTGATCAAACAAAAACAACAAACTGGTTATAAACAATACTATTCCTCTTGTAGATTTGATTTTTACAGCCGATGCCCTCAAGCTGTTTTTGTGAGTTTGATCGTCCTAAGTGGGCATCTGTTTTGCATCATAAACAGAAATCAGGAGGGATTCATAACCAATCACACATGTCCTCTTGCCCCACAGTGAAGACCAGCAACATGTGAATGGGAAGGAACACTAACTTTTATTATGAATGGAGGAGCAAAAATCAGTCAAGATGTCAATTGTTTAAAGAGAGAGTATTATTCAAAATCGCCTTTTTGCCGTTTTCTGCCATGTTATAACATGGTTCTCTCATCAAATACATGCTCAAAGAGGTTTTATACGTCATCCATGCATGTTTGACTAATCCTGTGATCTCTCCTGGATACTATTTGAACCCTGCAGTGCAGACCATATAAAGAAGTTAACTAAGGGAGTGTGACGTCACCTGCAATGTTCAGCTCCAGTCAAATGAAGCTCACAAGGCTAGAAGTTACAGGGATGATTTTGGAGCCAAGTTCCATATTAAGAATAGGAATAGGAATAAAATAGCAAAATAAAAACACAACAAGATCATGCAGAGCATTTTAAGACCAAAATTAAAAAACAATGTAAAGTCAACTGGAAACAGAGTCGAAGGAGCCGGAAGCACCTCCATGAACACTTTGGAACTCAGTGGCTAGCAGGTTAGCGATGTCCATTTATATATAGAGTCTCCGCTCAGCCCACAAGCCTATGTCATCCATCCTCCCACACAGCAATTTCTCATAATGATACTAAGGCATGATTCAAAACAATACACTGCAGGCCTCAGTAAGTGTCTGTAAGAAACTGCGTCAGATTTTGTACTCCACTTTTAGCATAGTTATCTGTTTGGCACAAATCTGATGTGATGTGCAGTATTTCATAAGCGGAATGAACACTGATTGTAATACGCTGTTTTGGCATATTTGATTTTCAAAATGATAAAAGGTAACATGATGATCTAAATATGTCATGTATTATTAATGTATACCCCAATAGAAGTGCAATATTCCTTCTTTAAACTCTTAGATTGATTTAGTCTTTTCATACTGGCTTTGTTTTGTTGTAGAATAAAATGAATCTTTGGTCATATTTGTTCTATTCAACATTGGGAGACTTCTGTCATGACTCGTTTGCCAATGGACAAAGATGACCAAAGATTTGAATAAAGCAAACCTCATTCAGCAGGCAAAGCAAGTGAACTGTTTGATATAAAATCACCCATGAGTAAGTGTAGGCCAAATGAGACAAGACAACGTAACAATAGAAGAGACTTGCTCCATAGTGTTAATCCAGATGCCCCGGTACAGATGGCATATCCAGTGTCTGATAGATATGAGCAGCTTGCTATGCCAAAGCTGCCAAAAAACATTAGCACATCCTCCCATTGTGTGTTGATATGAGAGATAGTGCCCTTGTTAAGTGCATGGTTAAAAAAAAAACATTACTCTTCTGCATCATTCATGAACAGAGTAGTTTCCACTTTCCAATATTGACCAAAGCAAATTCCAGAAAGTAAGCAGATTTCTTGGTATTCAGCAGAGGTGAGACTTGCAAGTCGTGACTTGGACTCGAGTCAGACTTACTATCTTTAGGACTTGAGACTTGATTTGATAAAATAGACTAAGACTTGGGACTCGACTTGGACTTGAAGCCTGTGAAGTGAGAAGACTTGATGTTTCTCCTAAAATATATGTTTTAGAAAATACTTTTCTCTTTACATTTGATAAATGTGGCGCTGAATTTTACAGGAACAAACAGGAACAGGTCCCTCCCACTTCTCTGTTTGGTACCAGTACTTTAGATGTAACTGAAATACTGTGTTCATTGTGGTATCCTCAGATGTACTACAGTAATATACAGTACAATACAGTAAAACGGTGGGAACTACAGAACATGATCCTTCCATTTCAGTGCAGACTTCTGACTGTAATGATTCACACTAAGATCTTGTCAAGACATTTAAAAAAATTAAAAAAATTAAAAAATAGCCTTTCTACAACTCTTATATGAATACTCATACGTAAATACACCATGATTTACACCAAGTACAATTTAATTTAAAATTCATATAAATTGCAAAAATCTAAGCTATATTTGGTGCTTTGGTTTAAAGACTTAAAATGACTTGAAGCTCAAAGCAGATGACTTGGACTTGACTTGAACATATGGACCAGTGACTCGAGACTCAACTTGGACTTGCCTGTCTTTGACTTGGGACTTGACTCAGACTTGAGGTCAGAGACTCACTTGAAACTTGCAAAACAATGACTTGATCCCACCTCTGGTATTCAGTATTTCTTTGTTAAACCACTACTTGTGCAAACTTAATGAATTAATTAATGAAATGAAATACATCTATTATACTCATGAAATCAGTGAATATGCATGAACAAGTTTCCTTATACTAAATAAGGAACAGTAGTGCAGTCACAAAAAACTGTTAAAAGATACTAAAGAATACTCTTGGTGATATATCGATACAGTATCACCAAATTTAGTATCACAGTATATATCAATATTTCAATGTTTTTGCACACACTTATGAAACAACAATATTCAAGTCCATCCACCTCCTCCAGCGTGTTGCATCCATATTCATGAGGCTGACAGCTGTTGTCATTCAGAGTTATGTTAAAATACACTTACTTGTACTTTGTTTTCCATATTCACCAGTTAAGTCAGTAATTAATTTACACGTCAGCAGTTGTTTTTGATGATCAAATAAGATTAAAACAGTGTGTCTAATCTAATTATTGGGTTATCTATTTACACTAGTTATCTCGTAACTGTAAATGCCCCCACTGCTTGTTGTATCAAATCTAAAACCACAGGACCCCACAGCTGTGATCTCGGCTCAGACACCTTTGTAGCACTCGCAGTTGGTACAAAGGTGAAAACAAAGCAAAGATTACTCAGAAGACGAGTGGTAGAATGTCATTTTCACTGGGCAAAACCAGTCTTGTTTACAGGTCACACATCCACTATCTATTTTTTGCTCTTTGGAGTGAATCCTCCCATCTGTTCCATCAGCAGTGTTCATCTCTGTACATTCAATTACTTGTGTGTATACTCACCCAGCAGGCTATACATGACCTTCAGTCGGACATATGCTCTGTGTTTCCTGCAGCAGCTAACCTAGCCTCTTGTGACATGGGCTCAGAGAAGTTATACAAATAGGATTTATAGTGTAACAGGTTCAGTTCATGTGACACTGTGACACTGCAGAATCCCTATAGTTTAAAAGTGAGGTGGAGGATAGGTCAGAATTATAAGGTGGAATTTGCTGTTCAAACTGAGAAATTGCAGATTTGCTTATCTGGCTTGGTTAAAGGTTGGTTATGGTTAAAGGGCTCATAATACACTATCTTCTCTAAGTTTTAATGTTGTTTCCTCCTCAAAACATACCATTAGAATAATTTGGATAATTTCAGCCCTGGAATTGCCAATCTCTACTGAACAAAAGGTAAAAGGTAGTTCTTTAACTTGAAAACTACCATTACATGACATCACAAGGTGGAACAGAGCTTTCTGAACTTTGGAGATGTAGAGAGATTAATAATGCAGGGCGTGTCCTTATTCCATGTGGACTTGCATCTCGACAAAATTGGATCATATTTGGCCTGGAGGTTTTTTTTTTCCCTGCTTGCTTCCACGGAAATATTATTCCTTTGGCTATAATCTTCCACATTATGCCAGAAAACATATCTATCTCTGTTTAGGAGGTTTCGAAGTAGTCTTAACTTTCTATTTTCATGGAAAGTCACATACTCTGTCTTTAATATCTCTGTAATTAGTGGGCCGACCACAACTGACACAAATTTCAACACCTTCACTGTCAGTATAAATAAACAAAAGTGATTATTTATTTTTTATTTATTTATTTTTCCCAGAAGCTTCAGAAAGAGATGCCATAATTCAGCTCCAAAGATGTCATTTCAAACAACTAAACCATATAATTAAAATTGCAGGTTTGTGTATCTAAGCTTTAAGACATATAGGTATATGTTAAGGTATAACATTTGTGGATTTATATTTTGGATATTTCTTTCAAAAACACTCTCCCATTCAGTTATATAGGCCCATATGTATATAACACAACCTATAAAGATGATGTGTTAATTGGCTTTGAAATATTTTTACTACTTTAATTTTTACTGTGGATAATCTACATCTGGTTCTGTCTCATAAAGCAGGCTCAGCTCATAGAGGGATGTACTTTTGTGTTTTATAACGGTCATAAAATGGCGCAGACAGCCCTAATGAGTCACTGCTTCATTAGCTTGCACAAAGAATCATTTTTGAGTAAAAGTACAGTGAGACGTCGAGGTCCAAAGCTGCTGCGACTGACGAGGGTTAACTGTAGAGGCCACTGAATGTGTTTTTAAGATTCAGCGATCAAAACAAAATGTTTGAGCTAATATGAATGCTGTTTCACTCCAAATAATCATGACTATAGCGCTATAATAGATTGTAACATCACATACCAAAGGATTATGGGATACCCTTTAGACAAACAAATGCTAATGTGAAATCGGTATGACCTCCTTCATCAAAACAGCCTTCTCTAAAGGGGCTGTCACACCTTGACGGTTTAGCCAGCGTATGCCAACATATAAAAAATGTGGCAAATCCACTGGCGTACGTCTGATAAGTTATAGGTAAGTTTTGTATAAGTTATGCACACGCTGAAGCACGCTGGCATACGTTGACATACGGCAAGGTCATCAAAAACGTATGTCAGCGTATGCTTATATGTCCTGCATACATGGGCCATAAGCTGTAGGTAAGTTATGTGATCATTGACACACATTCACACGTGTTAATTGTAAGTTACTCATAAGTCCAAATATGTTGAGATAATGTCTAGTGTACCCATAATTTATGAGTAACATGCTTTAAACCTATGTGTAACTTATATCTAACTCCAACACGTATTGATATATGCAGACATATTTAACATGTACACAGAACCACAGACCACTGACCACAGAACTTACTGAACATGTTTCCAACTTACAACTACCGTATAATGGCATATTGGCAGCATGTAGGGAAACTTGTACATAAAAATGAGGAAACCTTCAGTACTCCTCCAGACTTCATGGTAAGAAGACCCTGTGGTACCACTCACTACACGTATCATCCGAGAGATGGAGGATCCGGCAAGGCTGAGACAAGAATACATACTAGCTGTTCTCCAACATCAGCATGATCTCATCGATTTGTCACTGTACCAACTGCATGCCAATAGAGCCAGAAGAAGAAGAGATCAACGGCGGAGAAGGAACGGAATGAGACCATGGATCTGGAGGTGACGACAATTTGGCATGTATGATCAGATGATGGTGGAACTCTGTTGGCGATACCCTGCTTAAAAGTGTCACTGGGCATAAGTTGTGGATGCTGGCAACACACTAAGCATTAGTTGGTATAGCAAGGAGAAAATTCAGTTTGTCATTTCGCAGCTTGGATGAGCTGCGAAACATCTTCAACCAAACTAACTTTCGTCCAGTCGACAAACAGAATTTTCTCCTCGCCATGGATTCTACCTGGACGACTGAGGAATTCTTCACACATTATTTGGTATAAGTTATATATTTGTTAACAAAACGTTCCATATAAGTAACTAATACTCTATCAGCTCAACTCGATCAACTTGTTACGAATACGCTATGTATACGTCCAAAAAAACCTAAAAAAAAAAAACACAGATAGGTCGTCGGCATAGGCTGGCTAAATCGTCAAGGTGTGACAGGGCCATAAGAGCATTCTGTATCATTAATCTTTTCATACACAATTTCTGGCTTTACAGAGTGTGTAAATGTAAAATGTTTGCCATGTGTCACTTTGTTTCTCTAAGGTTGTGATATCATCTGTAAAAACACACTGATCTGTTAAAAAGAATATTTATTTGGAAATAATATTCGAAGACCAAAAGTGGTCATCTGTAAAGTGGGCCATGTCAGGTATGAGTCAAGTATGCAGCGATGAAGCAGAGGTTCTGTGTCCAAGTAAGTAACAGGAAGTCATGTTTTTGGGTCACATTTACTTTAGCCCCCATAGGTGAGACTCTGAGTTTTTCTTTAGAGCTTGCAGTGTTCTTCAGGATCAGTGTTCAGAATATTGATGTAGGTCTGTGCTCATGTGAGGGTTTGTGATTTCTGAATGCAAACGTGGCTCTTCTCGCCACATCTTCTGTGTTCTTCTAGCAGTAATTTAATTGTTAATTGGTGGATACAGCATTGTATTCTGAGTCTTATCCTGTTATTGTACACAATATTCTGAGCATTCCCGTGAAAGTACCATCCAGGGATTTCTCTTGTTAAACTTTTTTTTTTTTTTAACAACTATATCATTGTTGTATTATCGTTATTTAGCATTTTGATAAGCTTTTACTGTTGTAAATGTGCTCTATGAATAAAATTGATTTAGTCTTTATTTAAGGACTGGACTTATGATCCTAGGCATTTGAATCCTTTAAGTGCAAATCATGTTGTATAGTTCCATACTGGTGTTCTAATCAGTTGCTAATACCACTCAAATCCTTACAAAATCTCTTTATAGCCCCAAACGTACACACAAAGTTATGTGATGGAGCAGCAATAAGTCCATGGACCACTGAAGCAGCAGCCATTGTATTAGATCTGAAGTATTTCCAGTCCAGTGCTCTTAAATCCTCTGGCCCCGATTTTTCATTAGAAAGACTTCTGACCAAACCCACTGACACAAAGCGACTCCCCACAGACTCAAAATGGCTTCAGCCAATACCAACAGCTGTGCGTTTAAACAGCACATTATCACTGCAGCATCTGTGCAACACTCACCTCACAGCATGACGTGTGCTTTTGTATTTAATAAGTGTTAAAATAGGGACATTTCTAAATTGTTAAAGACCCATATTACGCTATTTTCTGATCTGTTAAAATGTTCCTTCCTCATCAAAAAATACCTGGGAATGGTGTTTTGTTTTGTTCACACATCACTCAAACAAAAAACAACCCAGTTGCACCTTGTGATGTCATGTGGTAATACAGGAAGTGATTCACAGTGTTTTAAACTCCATACTCCTTCACTAGAATCATTTGGATAATTTAAGACCTGGAATTACCAATCTCTTCTGAACAAAACGTAAAAGGTTGCCTGGGATCCAGAATACTCACTTTTTCAATACTTTACGAAGATGTCAATCTGGTCTGGACATGATTGACACATCAGCCGATCAGGGACACACATGGTTCGCCTGGATTGGAAAAGCTCTAAACTTTGTTAATCTGAGGTTGAGATAAATTTGATATTATAGGTGACACTGTGTCACTGAAAAAAAAGAAAAAGATTTTGATTGCATGATCAGGTTTCACTGGGCTTGAGATTCGGCGGAGGACGTGGGGATCAGACTGATATTGATCTGTATAAAAAATACAGAGAGATCAATCTGGACTTCCAGGCAAGGTAAAGGGTGTTACCTTGAAAACTTCCGCTTCATGATATATCAAGAAAAAACAGAGCATTTTGAGCTTTGGGGATGTAGACAGCCAATAATGCAGGATTACTCAGACAAAACACAACTCCAGGTATGTTTGTAAATGTGAAGATGACACATAAGACTCAATTCTTTCAAATAAGGGTGGTATGTCAGAGAACTCTAAGACAAGACAAGATATAACAATAATAGTACATTGGTAATGCACTTTACATTCCAAAGATCTCGATGTGCTACAGCAGCTAGATTAAGTCAGAATTTAAAACATTTGTAGAAGAAGTGTAGAAGTACAAGGTGGTAAGAAATATTAAAATGGTAATATAAAAAATCAGTACAAAATTCTTAATACAGTATTATTTTAACCCGCCAAGGCTGCAAAAAATGGGCATTGATAAAAATTATGCTGGTTGTGTCAAAATGCCATTTATATTTTGATAAACCCTCTGAGGACGACTGCAATTTGGTCTCTCCAGTATGAATGAAGTAATATTGGAGTCTTTGATTTCATGCAGGGCAGGTTAGCATGTGACCTGCCAAGTCACTCAGGTGGTGTTTTGTGGGACTAGTGCTCAGTGCATACCTGTGTTCAGAGTAATAAGTAAAGCACTGGTGACATGTGGTCCTACATTGAAAATATGGAAGGAACTTAATACACCTACGCTCTGAGTATTGCTACTTTATTTAGTTTTTATTTTAATATTGAGAAAAGTTTAGAAATATATGAATGATAAAAAATGTATAAAATATGCCATTTCAGCATGTTACTTTACCTATATGACTAATATTTTTTCCATGTGCTTGAGTAATATGTCACCTGTGTACTGTCTGCATCCAATTATGAAACTTTTTATTGTGAGAGTATCAGGAAGTGCAAGATTAGCATAGTCAGCATTACCGTGATGGCAAACTCTACTCTGGCCTCTGGAAGTTGTGGAACATATAATACATACATTATAAATTCATTGCGATGAATAATTAGGACGCTCACAATTTATAAGGCACGGGAGGAATAAGTTAGGAACAACCCAAATCACTTTTTTATTAATTGAGGTAGAAATCTGACACAGTGCCTTTAAATCAGCCCGAGGCTTATAAAGAACACAAATGCATTCATACCCTCACATGTTATAGATATATACATATATGCATTATACCATAAAATTGCTGTCACCATTCCTTCAAAGCAATTTCAACAGCAAGATGCCAAAGCGCTGAGTCCCTGGTTTTAACACAGCATGCCTAAGTGCGTATGGCTGTCAGTGATACAGGCACAAAAGGACTGAGTAGGCGTTATTTCTGTACATGCAATATTCACCACTCTGTGTCTATCGACCTCCTCCAGTGTGCTGCCTCCACATATGTAAAGCTGTTGCCATTCAGATCTTTACTTCCAGTTTGTTGAACCCTTAAACTCATGACCTGTGTTTAGGTAAGTGCATTAATACAACACAACTACACAGAAGATAAGGGGTTAGTCCTAGGATACTGCAGTAACTATGATCTGAATATGACTAGTATATTCATATGTTTCAGGCATAAGGACTCCTTTGTGATTTAAAGGATTTGGGTCTTCTGTTGTTATAGCAATAATACAATTCAAATAAAAATATTATATCTTTTGAATTGGGAAAGGTCTTCACAAAATTCTTCTAATCTGGAAGGAATAATTTTCCTGAAATCCTGAATACTGTGGAAACAAAAGAGCACCCTGAGGAAGCTATGTATGTATGTATGCTATCAATATGAGTTTGTATTAAAGGTGCACTGTGTAATTTTTCTGGAGGAGGTGACTTCAGTGACTTGTCCCCAGAGTGATGCTATTTCTTTGCCTGAGATATTCTACAGTATGGCATTAAACAAGCATATCTTGCATATTTTTAATTCAAGCATTTGTCAAAACTAGCACAGAAACATGCATTATTAGTGTGAGCGGGCCCACTTCTCTACAGATCTGACCTGCAGCTTGACCTGCTGATGCCCAGGCTTGTCTCTATGGAGGTAGTTGAAGTAAATGCCAAAACAGTAACAGCTACATGGAGTCAAGCAGGTGGTGGACCCTGTACCAGAAAAGTTACACAGAACACCTTTAATGTATTTAAACTTCTCTTCTATGAGGAATTTTACTTTGGCACACAGAGGCATTCATTATCTTTGCTAAATGCAAATAAGAATTGAAGAATTCTATATCTCAAACAGTGTAAACACAAGAGTTATGGTGCGTTCAGACCAGGGCATCACAGCATAAAGCTATATGCAAAGTCTATGTAGACGGCCATCTAGGATGTCTTCAGGCAAGAAAGAAAGAGAAAGACCCAGGGACCAAGGCATGGAGCCACAAACACCAGAAGAAGAAATCTAAGCCAAGTCATTAGCAGATTATAAATATATACACACCACCACCGCCGAGCCGATCGCCAGGACGACACCAGGACTAAATCAGTGTCATTAGCAGAGTATAAATATATACATGCTGCAGCTGGTGAGCCAATCACCTCTGCTGATGTGTTTTATGTAATAAATACACTAAAGTCACTCTCTCAGCCTGTTCTGCCATCGTTCCCGGAAAAGACGGGGAAAATGGCACTTGTTTCCAGGGCAACAGATGCCCTGGATGCACGTCATGTATTTTTCACCTGTTCGGGGTGGAGGAGTTACAGCTAGCTTGAAAGGTGTCTTCATTTTTATTTATTTATTTGTTTATTTATTTTTGTCTTTTGTAATTATTATTATTACAGCTACAGCTAAAAATACAATGGAACATAAATAATACATTCTAATACCATGTCCCTATTATATTAAGAGCCAGCTAATTGTCTTAACATTATGAATGAGGTTGCGGTGTCCCACACACAAACCCTATGGGACCCTTTGCCAGGACTGATCCCTTTATCCTGACACCCCCCTCACCCCCTCACACCTCACAGTGCAGCAGCTCTTATGAAAGATGAGGGAGATCACAGAGGATTCTTCGTGTCTGACCCCGCTGCGCCCTTCATCTTCCTCTCTTCCCAGTTTGATCTATCACTCTCAGGAGCGCTTGTTGTTTGGCAGCAGGCCTGGCTCTCTCTCTCTCTCTCTCTTTTTCTCTCTTCAGAAGTATTTAACACAAGAAATGCCTGTTTTACGGCCTAGGTAGAAATTTAAATGTTTTCCAGTTGGAGGGGTAAATAGACTGTAGAACTCATAACCTAATTCAGTGCAAGGTATGGCTGGGTACTCGTAAATGAACTTTAGTTTATCTTTTTATCTCAGTTTTCTTAAAAAGGTACTACAATCTCAAATGAACCTTGTTTGCCAGTGCATTACATAAGTTTTTTCTCATTCTCATTATATGGACAGTTTACTGCTCTGTAGCTTACCACCACTGAGTGTGGAGTGAATGAATAATGCACCAACTTTTAAAGTGACTTAATAATAATAATGCATTAGTTTTACATAGCGCTTTTCCAGATGCTCAAAGTCGCTTTACAATTTGGTGCATTATTCATTCATTCCATACCCAGAGGTGGTGAGCTAACATTCACGCTTACACGCTCACACTTTCATACTAGGCAATGTGGGTGAAATGTCATGCCTAAGGACACAACTTTTTTTTTTTTTTTTTGAACCACTGGCAACCCACTGTGGCTCCTGATTTTCCCCAGCAGTTTCCCATCCAAGTACTAACCAGGTCCAGCCCTACTTAGTACTGACGAGATCAGGCTTTTACAAGGAGGTTTGGCCATGTGTGGAAAAGCTCTATATAAGACTAATGCATTATTTATTATTGTTGTAAATGTTATTATTATTATTGATGACTAATAAGGTAAGTGATGAGGATTCAGTTCAGTGGGTGTCCCATTAGGTGTTTTAGGTACCAGTACTTGAACAATACCTGGTTTTGTACCCGTTTCTGCATTACTCATTATTTAGAATGACAAAACAGATTGAACAATATTGAAATCTACTAAATAACTTTCTATAGTTCTCCCCCAGTGGCATCAAGGCATGTGCTGATACCTTTACAGTTACCTATATATACTGTATGTGAGAGCTGAGTTCTAAAGGGGAGACTTGAATATCTACGGCAGGAGACACATCTGTACAATCAATACAGGACCCTGAGACACAAACATACACTTACTGTGTGTTGGTCATTCAAGTCTGCCAATGCTTCTGTGTGAGGAGGTTTACGTCCAGGGTTAGCATCATACTGAAGTAACAAGGCCAAGTGCAAAACACGAGGTTTGTGTGCAAGTTGTCCAAGGAAAAAAGAAAGTAAACTTAGTGAAGGATGAGTCCTGTGGGTAAGAATCGGTCTCCTCCTCATTTTTCTGCTCAATGTCTTTAAATCTTCTTGTGCAATATTCTTTTGTTACCCTCAGACTGATGTCCTTGCATGTCGAGAATCAGACTACAACCTGTCCATATTTTCATGTAGACTTGCCTGAGCCAGTCCAGCAGTTCCACCAATAAAATGTATTATCCACTCTCTTGTGCCAGTCAAAAGTCTGAATACACTTTTTCATTTGTGCTTTGTCTTTATTTTCATGACTCTTTACATTGTAGATTGTCGCTGAAAGCATAAAAAAAACACAAAATAACTCCAAACCTGTTTCAGATTTTAGATTTTGAAAAATAGCTAAGCTTTGCTTTGATGACTGCTTTGGGCATTCCTTTACCCTGATATGGCACACATCATCACACGATCATCAAAAGATCACCTGAAATGGTTTCAGGTGATTTTATAGTAAATCTCATTGAGAGAAGGCCAGTAGCGCTGTCAACAAAGCAAAGGGTGGATACTATGAGGATTTTTTTTTTTTATGTGCTGTGTTAATTCACTTTTTTTCTTTGCTACATGATTACATACAATATATCTGGTACCAACAACCATGAGTGAGAGGGTGTAGCCAAACTTTTGACAATGTAAATTGCTAATAGGTAAGAAAAGTTCCAAATGTAGTCATCTGGACATTGATTTTGAAATTGAGACATTTCGACTGCCGTCTGGAAGTCATTTTCTACCTGAAGGGACTCATCTGAGAAGCTAGAATTGGTAGTGCCCTTAGCTAGATTAGTCCTGCCCTAAGGGAAGAGGACAAGGATGTAAAAGTAAGTGAATATCTTTACAACCTTTCCTACCATGGATCATGAGGAATTACTCAAAACACTTTTATTCTTATTTATTTATAGTGCTTGGTACAGTATTTTATTGTATTTCACATATTTATTGGCATTGTGGCAATGGCACATTGTAACTTCAAGTTTGATAAAGTATTCTGAATCCAACAGTATGTCCACTTTAAAGTGGAAATAAACACTAAATCCACTTTTTCTTACTACTGTTGTACTTGTCAACTAATTGTCTACTGTTCCTAATCTTTTCTTGTCAATTTTAGTATGAACTAGCGCACACAGATTCACTGACCAACAGGCTGGCAGTGTGATTCCAGCTCCTACAGATGAATGCTGTTGTTGTGTCCTTGGGCAAGACACTTAATCTATTTCAACCTTAGTGTCTGCATACACTGGTGGATAAATGTGTGTGCAAATGGGTGAGTGGTTCATTGATGTAAAGAGCTTTGAATGCTTTGAAGATGGAAAAGTGCTATGTAAAAATATGACCGTTTAACATTTTCTTTACACCCCCAGACCTCCCCCTCCTCCCCCTCACTCTGCCCTTTAGCACCTCAGTTACTTTCCAGTGTAGTTGTTCTATTTGTATTGTGGTTGAGGTCAGAGTTTAGGTGTCTGCACAAATTTTCTCATGGACGGTCTGCCACCTTCTTGTTTCCATGGAGATGTTATTGCTTTGCCTGGAATGTTCCATGGTATGACATTAAACATATCTAACTTTTTACTCATTGCCAGTGTTTCTATTGCTCAAAACTACTGTAATTCCTTATGTGAATAGGGGTGACTCTCCACAGATCTGAATTGTAACGTAGTGTAGTGCTGTAATCTTCTTGTAGATGAAATAAACTGGACAGAATAGAGAGATTTCTTTCCTGATTGCAACACCACTTACTTATTTGTTTTCATTCTTATGGAAAGAAAGGTCATGACAGAACTGTAATACATAACAAAGCAAAACATCACCCATTACTGACATCAATACAAAGACAAATAAATGAATCAATTTTTCTCTCTCTCTCTCTATAGAAAGTTTTGTGCTGCAGATCTAATCTTAAAACCCCATTTTTCTTCCAATCTTGTTTCCATGCGTTTTAGCTGTGACATGCTTGAGTAACTGCTCCCTGTGGCATCCTGGGGCCTTCGTGTTTGTCTTTGTCTAAAACGATCTGTTTTGGAATCTTCCACAGTTGTTAGTGATATCATCTCAAGAGTGTTAGCGGTGATACACATGAACAACAAAGCAGTTGTGTTCTTACCACAAAGCTCAATCCAAACAAGAAAAACCTTTGGGGACACCTCTGCAAAATTAAGCAGTAATTGAGGAATTATTATTGTTTTTAAAGGTATGTAAAGATAAGTAGCCTGCGCTCTTATGGTTTGTATTAGAATAACACACAGTTTTGGCATTATCTCATTATCATAATCAGAGAGAGAGGCTTAAATCAACTGGATTTTAACACTGAAACTGGCAACCCAAATGAGAAACCCATGTGAAGCTCATTGTTCTTTCTAATTGGATTACCACAATGCTAAACAAAACACCACATTATAACATGATCAACTTGATGACAACAAAATGGGTGATAGGAATGGTTGATAATGTTGAGCAAAGCAATCTAACAGTTTCAATGTGTATTTATTTTTTTTAAACTGGTGTAGTTGGTATCTGGTGTGTGTATAAATCACTCCCTGTCCAAACACGCTGTTAAATTAGAACCATTTCACAAAGGCACCAAAGCACTGAGGATTCGATGCTGGAAACTAGAGGCTTTTCAAAATAGTGATAGATATTTTGGAGGGAATTTTGTGTTCACTTGCATTTTTGTGTTATCTTCATCTTGTCTTGATTTTTTTTTTTTTTGCAAACATACACTTAACCTTATGTAACTACTTTCTTGTCTGATTCAAATAAAACCAACCCATTTTAAACCAGATGACAGACCCACAGCCCTCAGGTCTCCTAACGCTTTGTGACTGGGGTTTAAATAGAAGCTGGAGACTCTTTAGCCTCGCCTTTACTACATCATGTGTGCAGAATATTAACAGCGGTGTAGTGTTGGCACAGGCTCATTGTGCACTGGTGTGAAATAAAATGTATATTGATTTTCAAATTGGACCGTGCCACCAATTACACGACTTCTATGAGTTTGACCTGGTATATTTCTTATGAATGAAAATTGTGATAGAGGTAAATCCAATCTGAGAAGTAATAGGGTAGTGACGGGAAGGGCAATGTAAACAAATAAATGTATATATAACTGGTTAGCTGTTACAAGCGAGAAATTGAAACCAAACCACACCAAACACAATTGATTTGCTTGGTTCATTTGATTTTTCTTTCAGATTGTGGCACATTCATTTACCTACACATTCACGCCAACCAAGCTCTGGCTCCAAGCAAACTATAAATTATTCATTGGTGGAATTGTACAGAGTGAAAACCTATTCTCTCATATAGTCACCACCATCATTAAGCCTGATTGTTCCACCTGAGGCTATTCACTTCATTGGAGGTAATGTCAGATTTTGAAATTTATAGCGCTCCATTTAATCAGCAAGAACAGTCAGGGACCCAAAATCATCTCATCCGAAAGAAATTAGTCAGTTATATCATTGGGCTTGTCTGTCTTGTGTGCAGTGAATTCAAACTGGCTGACTGTCCACCGGGTCCTGAGCAGAGAATTTGAGTGATTAGACGTCAGTGTTGACAAAAATACTTTGTTATTTATTTATTTATTTAATAGGGACAGTGCATATTAATGAACATCTACAACACTGCAGTGTAAAAATGCCAGATTATAGCAAAAATGCATGTGTCCATCTATGGTCCCCAGGCAAGTAATACCACAAATTTAACAGAGAAAAAAACAACAATAACAAGTGGCAGTTCAGAATGTTTGAGAATGTATTTAGTTACAAAATACTGCAAACCTGCATTCAAAAGTAGTCTCTTACATGGTCCAATCAGAGTACTGCACTCTGAATACTTTCACATTAAAGGACCTGCACCTGATTGTTTTCCATGTATTGTCCCAGTGCAGGTGTAATGTATAAGCAGCTCTTGAGGTCATAAAAGTCTGCTATGTACTGTCTGAATCTAATCATAAAGTGTTTTACTGTCCGAGAATCAGGAATTGCACAGTTAACATGCCTGTTGTTGTTAGCATTACCATGGCAGCGAAACTCCCCTGAAAGTTGTGAAATCCTTTTATACACTCAGCATAGTCAATAATTCTGGTTAGGGAAGTGAGGAATAACTTTGAAACACAACAAACTGTAAAATTGACACTGTTTTTCACACCTTTAAGACTAAAAATTAAGTATAGCGCTTTTAAGTTGCATTATATTATAGAATAACATATTACACATAAAACAGCTCCATTGCACCATTTGTTATGCACTTTATCACTAATTAGACAAGGAAAATAAAATTAAAAGATTTTCTCACAAATGCCACGCAACTGAAGCTTAAGTACCACGGATATTAAGAGCGTAATTGCATTCTGAATTTCACTAAATGAATACTCCAAACAAGTATTCTGAGAATGTATTTACTTCTCAACACTGAACACCAATGACTACAACTAGAACACAAACCCTGGAAGTGCCCTGTCATCATGTTGTTGATAGATTATGTAGAGTTTCACTTGTTCCCATAAGGACCTACTTGTGAAGTCCCTCGTGTTGCGTGTACACCTTGACAAGATAATAACCCGTAGTGTTCGTGGACATGTACACTCAGGCATAATGAGGATACAGTAACACTCTTGTGCTTTCTCAGTGAAATATGAAGAAGTCTTGCATCAGCACAAAGCAGACAAAGACAAAAACCTTGGAGCCCATGAACCTTTTCTTCATGCCCACAGTGGAGTTTGCTGTTTAAAGGTCCTACTGAATATTACGCAAAGTTGACACATGTGAGCTTTTAGTCATGTTATAATGCTGGTAGTTCCTCAAAAACCCAGAGTTGTGTTTTGTTTCATTCACACATGTTTGAGTAACGCTTTATTAATCTATCTAGATTTATCAATCTGTCTGCCTCTCCAAAGTTCAAAATGCTCTGTTCCACTTTGTGATGTCATGGTAATGGTAGTTTTCAAGATAACAGTTACTTTTTACCTTTAGTTCAGTAGTTGGCAATTTCAGGGCTTAAATTCATCCAAATGATTATCCAATTCTAGTGAAGTTTAAAAACACAGTGAAGCACTTCCTGTATTACCACATGACATCACAAGGTGGAACAGAGTGTTTTCTGTTTGAAAGAAGAGGTCATCTTAACTACGCAAGGTTTGTGTATAACTCCGGGTATATTTTTGATGAGGAAACAGCACTAAAACAGAACATAGCGTAATATGGGCCCTTTAAATGCAGCCAACCATCAACAAGAGAACAGTGTAATAGTTGTAAATGAAAGCAGGTAAAGTTTTCTCTTGTATCTGCTCAGAGTCAGTCGGTGTGCTGTGGGCAGTGGGCTCTGTCTGGGCCTTATCACAGCCTTCAGAGCCGAGCCCATGTGGCCGTGTGCAGTCTGTGTAAGAGCGCTGAAAGAGAAGAGCCCTCTCTGTTCCCACAAGCAAACACATTCAGTGCCTGTGTTGTAATGCTGCACGGACTATAGACTCCATCACTGAAGATAAGGAGTGCTGCAAAGAGCAAAGAGACCGTGAGGTGTACACTGCTTATAGAGAAGTATGAAGGAGGTTACCACGGTGACAGCAGAAAACAGTGATTCCTCCAAAATGTATTCATGAGGTTCACAACAAAACTGATGCCTTACACCAAATGCTTTATAAATACATGTTTGTGTTTACACTGTGTTGACAGTTATTTATTTTTCAGTTTCACCTTCAAGATGCTTTTTCAGGTATTTAGTACTGTATTAATGTAGGCCTAAAACATAGTTTGATCAAGATTTTACAGTTTAGTCATTGTAAATTGCAATATTAATCTAAACATTGTATTTATAAAAATGGGTCCACTGACAGTTAAAAATCAAACCCTAAATGATCCAGATGCAGATTTTTAGGTTTATTTTATTTATTTATTTATTAATAATCACAAGAACAGGGAAGTGGGTGGAGATAGGGGACTAATGAAAAAAAGAAGTTTTAAGGGTACTCAAGTCTAAATGCAAAACAATTCAGGATTATTCAAACATGGATGAATCAATTTGAAATCCAACTTTCAACTCTTCCATACTCTGCTATATTAGCTCCCAGTAATTTATTTATTGCCAAGTGTGACATTTCAGCCTTTTATGATGTCTGATGAAATGTCACACATGGTGTAGGTAATAAAAAAAAGGGGGGGTGGAGCTAAATACAGCTTATACATAGCTGTATTATCTTATTCTTTCTTCGTGATTCATAGTTCAACTATACTATAACTAAGACTTTGGGATCTTTGTTTCTTCTATTTAAAGTACTAAACTAATGCTAAGCCTAAAACTAGATTTTACAGAAAATGTGCTCTTTATGATTCTAATGTAATAAATGCAAAAAAGAACATTACATTTATGCAGAACAAAGTAGCATTTAATCCATCACAAGTTGAAGTGGCAGCTAGAGGCTAAATGTGCATTAAAACGACACTAAGCACACAGTCACACAAAGCCTATCAGAGTGAGACACGAGAAAGCACCTGGCAGGGCTTCCTCTGTCAGCCTTTTTAATGAACACAGCTGCTTTTCTTTGGGCTGAAAAGAGTCAAATCTGCAAATAGGAGCAGACAATGGAGACAGTGTAGACTAAAGACACTGTAATGAGCTATTGAGTGAAAGAGGTGCCTCACTGCAGCAGACAATGTCACTCAGGATATCATTAGAGATTTGTTGGCCCTGTGACATTAGTGTATTTATTTTCTGTCACCACTGGGGACACCCAGGGCATTCTTAGATAAAGTCAAGATTGGACTGTCTCTACCTGATGTTTACGCAACTAAAAACAAAACTAGTTCAGTGGGCAAAAGTCATTGATTACCTCATGTATTCAGAGTATCCTAAGAATTGAACATGGGTTTTTTAGCACTTTTCACAACTTTCCTATAGGCCAGAGTGTGGATTTTTGCTGTCATGACAATACTAACAACAACTAGCAATTTCTGATGCTTAGACAGCATTTATTAACACTATTTGAAGATGCAGACAGTACACCTCAGACGTATTTTGATCTTGGGAACTGCTTATACAATATATCTGTACTGGGGCACTGCATTGATCACGGAGGATAATCTTTTGGTGATATCAATCAACACAACATACCTCATTTTGGCTTGAGTTTCCCATGAGAGAGGTTCTTTTAAACTGGTTCCAATAAGAGAAAGCCTTATTGAAAGAGACCAAAGGAACTGGGCCAGAGCGAATGTTATTAACTGATCTGTAGATAGACTTGTGGGCTTTTAAACTGAGCACCACAGAGAAGATTGTTAGATACCTTTCTGACTTACTGCTTCATTGAATACAAGGATCTACTACACAAGAAAACCTGAATAAAATAAAATACTCAAATAAAACATAAAGATTAAAAAACAAATATGCCAATAACAAAATATGCAATTGTCATCATAATTTCTTGTGAAGCATGCTGAAAATGTCTACACTAAAATACACTCATTTCCACTCAAAGTACTGCTGCCAAATACATATGCTGCCAAAGTATACATGTCAAATACTTCTCAAAGTACTATTTACTGGTAAGGATGTAACAATAACCAAAATATCGGGATACTGTATCATTGAAGTTCTCACAATATATCGAATTACAAGTCTCCGCCCGGTGTTCTCTGGAGGAGGGTGTCCCAGGTGTGTGAAAGGAGGAACGCTCTGTCATCACGGTTAATGCTGTCTGTGATGACGGAGCAGTCTGAGCTCAGTCTGAGCGACCTGCCAGGTCCATCAGGCTGGCCACGCCTACAGGAAGTAACAACAGCTGATATACGACACGTCACCACCAACACCTGTGACAGTTCTGAAGATGGCTTGCAGCTAGCAGCCGAAACATGTCAACAAGGTAAATACACTTTACTGCATCGTCTTTAAAAAGAACCTAAGACGTTAAAGTATATAAGAAGACAAAATGAACATCATTGGCTTAACCTTCAGATCAATGGAAAAACACCCCAACACCAACTGAGCTACTCCCCCATTATTATTAAAGTTACAGGTTTAAAAGTCTACTCAGTGTGTACATCGTATTTGTAATTAGTCACTTGATACGATAGCTAGAGGGATGTACAGTGTCTTGAAGTGATATTGATAGAACAAAGAGCTCTGGAGAAGTAGGTGTAAACCATGTGTTACGATCCAATTCCCAAGACTAATATTCACAGTTCCTCAAGGTTAAACTACTATTGACAGATGAACAACCTTTAGAAATCTACTGGTGAATGAATTACAGACCCACAAGAGACATCGTCACTTTGAAGAATCCATATAATATACCACTGTCCTTGGGGAAAGAGCATTGTAGCATTTAAAAAAAAAAAATACAGAAGATGACGTCTTTAAGTGTTCAGATTAAGAAGCTTTAACTGACTTCAAGTATCTGTCATTCGTGAAGAACCAAGTGTCTTTTTCAATTCTAACTATGTCGATATCTGCCTAAGGAAAAAGTAGTCATCATGGAATGGTTTGAGTGGGTTTTACTGACCAACCACAGACATGGGGCTCTTTAACTCAGAATTCATATCAGGAGCTTCAGTGACACTTTACGTAGGCACATCTGTATATCATGTACGTATTTTTATTTTATTATTTTTACACCAGAGGCTACACAGCTGCTCCTGCGACGCAACCTCTGTGTATTCTCACATTTAAACACCAAACTCTTTTAAATTGTTACATATTCATTGTTGATTGGATGAATTACATTTTAAATCACAATACAAAAGAGAGACTATCCTTTACAGCGATAACAAGCTGTATCTGCAGTGCTCACATTAATGAGGCTACACACCATTTAACGTTGGTTGTCTGCATCACGCACCTTTTCCTTCAGAAGTTGTTCTTGTAATGTTGCTGTCTGATGTTGTAAGTGTTTTGTATTTATCCACTGCGGGTATAAATTTCCCATAGTTCATCACGAGTCATTCCCCAAGCTCCTAATGTGACGCACGGTATTTATGCAACTGTAGCGGAGAGAACGTATTTTGAAAGGCCATCGGAAGTTTATTTTTGACACTACATGCTTATTTCCTTTTTTCCCTCTGCTGAAAAGCCCGGAGATGCTTCATTGGTGCTGGAAAATTAGAACTCCAACCTCATAGAAGCTACCTGTACGGTAATGATGCCTGGATGCGCGTATGACATGGTGTAGATCAGGGGTCATCAAACTTCTTTTCTCTGGGGGCCACATTATCGCTCTTGACTGTGATGGGGGGCCGTGGTCAGGTAGGCCTTTTAACAGAATTCTATGACCCTGATCACGCAGATTATATTCTTTGAAAACCGCCACACTTTCTTTACATATCCGACAAACTGTACAGTTTTTCAGTATCATGAGCGGTGAGTCACTTCGTAATGGTTAATGGTTCATTAAATACGTCAGTGCATCTTGAATTACTGTAGTTTCTCAGACTTGGCACAAAATGCTATTCTTATTAACTGCACTTTTGACATCACAGCTTATTGTATTGGATTCTATAGTCTCTGGATTGCATTCAGACTCTTTCACTTATGAGGCTCTCGCTACAGCCTACTCTAACAATGTAAAATAAGAGAAGGACATCTAGTACTATTGTTTTTGTTGCTGCAGTTAAACTACATCATATATTGGCACAACTGCACATGGAAAATGCTAGGAATGAAACTATCATTACATATGACACATTTTTTCAGTTCTGGGATACGTTGGTAAGGCTTCATTTGTGCATTTTGTAATAAATCTTTAAAAAGGTTCTCTTCAGAAGGCACACTGAATGGTTCCAGAAGGAATAACATTTGTCTTGTGATTTTTGATTCTTAGTTTGAATGTTTTATTACCATTTATATTGCTCCTCTTTGATAATGATGTATTGTGATGTGTGAGCTACTGTGTTCAAATAATTTCCCTTATAGATCAATAAAGTCTTGAGAAAAAGCTACAAGAATTCCCTGCATTTTGGAAAATGTTTGTAGAGATGTAAACTACAAATACACCAATGTAATTTGTTCTTTGCAGATGACATCATATTATATACTTGCAGTCTTTTTTCAACCGTGCCAACTCAAATTGTGATTTTGATTTCATTGTGAAGTCCAAATAGCTGAATATTTCTTTTGATAATTTGACCTAAATAGAAATTTTGACGAACACTAAATTTAGATCTTATGGTAAAAGTATAGCCACAACAAGTTCTGTTATTTTCTATGCAATATTTCACCTTGAATGCGTTTGTGGACAGTATATTTCTATACATGTTCCTGGTGTATGACTATATAATGGCCTCTTTTGCCTGAGGAGAGCTGCTACACTCAGAACGTGGAGTGGCGGTGAACTGAAGAGCGAAATCCAATCTACTGTGACCTTCTGATCAGTATAGGAGCTGTTGGTCTATCAATACGCTTCACTCTGAGTTCTGTTCAGGTTCAAGTCCTTCCTGCTATCTCCCCGGGTCAATTGCTGCACAGACACTGATGAGGAAAAGCATTCTGGGTAGAAAGCTGTATCTCAGTTTAGAATTAAAAATGTTATTGCTTCCTTGGAATGTTCCATGGTATGACAATAAACTTAACCATCTAGCATGTATTCATTACTGGTGTTTCTATAGCTCAAAAATACAATCATTCCTTCTGTGAATCAGGGAGACTTTCCACAGATCTGAACTGTAATGTAGTGTATAGTATTAGAGCCCACTTGTCTCCCTCGTGATAGGTGACATTTCCATGGAGAGAAGCAGGTGGCAGACCCTTCACCAGAAAAGTTGCGCAATGAACCTTTAACATAGTTCCCCAGGAGATTAAGAGTAAATAAAACATTTTTGGAGGACTCAGTAAAAGATGTGTGATGGGTGGAACAATATCAAATTCTGATATCAATACTTTGCCTTCGGTATCGAAAACCACCAATTCTCAAGCAAAAATATTCATACTTACATTTTTGCAATAATTTTAACAATATGTGGGTCCATTTGGGAAATACATTATTTTTCAGCAAGTTGTATATTTAACTTTCAGATCGTATCAAGCTGGGGTGGGGCATAGATGATGATGACATGTTTAAAAATATATATATATAATTTAAATGAATTTAATTGATCATTATTGTGATACTTGCTATGGTATTTCTGGTATTGGGTTGACACAAAGACCCTTTTTGGCCATCATTGGCACAAATCCCAGACAAAGTGGCTACTTTATACTTTCCAGGAACGGCTTTGGCCTATTCCTCCCATTTTCTACACCAGCTCTAAATGCTCCAGGAACTGATTTGCAAATGAGGTCTTGGAGGCTCACAGAAACACACAATCCACAAAGTCAAAACAAAGCCCTTTTGTGCATTCAGAGAAAACATCCTGGAGACTGAAAAAACATGTATCAAAATTTCAGTCACAATTTCAGACAGACAGACTTGGGAAATGAAACTTATAGATAATAACTGCAATACCGGATAGTACAGACGGACAGTTCTGATCCCAGTCCCTCCTAAAATGTGCTAGATTATGCATGTTAGCATACAGCTCCTCTTTTGCCTCTGTGGTAGCCCCACCCCCGAGAAAACAGCACTATACCCTATACTAACAAAGGTGCATTTCTAGCCAGCTCAAAATAAATAGTTTAGTTTTAATATACTGTTCAGTTTTTGATATGGCCTAGTGCATCAGTGAATGATGTACGGATGATGTGTGTAATTACAAATGAAAGCATCAGCGAAGTTTGTCCATACGTTTTCAAGCCAATGTTTGTCTTTTATGAGAAATAAATTGAGCAATAATATAGTTCGCTTGATTATATTATACTGTTTAATCAAATACGACTAAAAGTGATACTTAAAACTGTAAAACTCCACCATAAACCATGTTTGTATGCGCCCTTTGTTTACAAGTGCATATCACTGAATGTGTAAATGCAACTTGATGTTACTAGCGAATCAAGCACTTTGGGCATTTTGGCTAAAGTGTGCAATTGTTGTAGTTCATTTTATTTATTTTGTGTATTCAGGTGGAAAATAGAAGCTGTTAAGAAACCCCCAAGGTGCGTTTACTTTACAAAAACTTGTGTTCAGTTACAGTATGTTATGCACACTCATGTTATTGATAATATATTTGGTAGGTGAGGTAAGAAAAGAAGAAATCTCCAGCCAACCCACATCCACAGTGGACCATTCAGAATTTGAGCCTCAGTGTCTCAATATATACTCCCTTCAAAATGCCATTAACGTGTCCAAAGCACAGTTTGGACCGTAATGTCAGGAATGGTACAGTAAGTTCTTTTTCAATATGCTACCAATTGTCAAACAAAGGCCAAAAGTTATGTTGAATGTTCAATCAAATAAAAATATGGTAATGCACACACTGTCTATAAATACAGAAATACTTTACTGACACTGCAAACTATAAACGCAAACAAATAAATAGAATAAACAAGTTATTATATACTCTATAACTTTTCTTTTTCACTTCTGTTTCACTGCAAGCATGCCTAAGAAACAACAGCAAAAACACAAACATAAATAGATAGAACAAATGAATAATTATTGCACACTCTGTCGCATTAGTTCTATATGTGCTTCAGTAAATATAGGTACTGAGCCTACAGATGTTTGAAGGTGCATCCTGGAGTTGCTCTTAATCTACAATAATGGACAATGATCTGTTTATTTTTCCTGTTTATTGAACGTTTAAAGTATTCTATGTATAATGTGTTTGTATATACATTTTCATTATTCTATTCTATATTCTCTTCTAAGAAAGTACATTTTATTTATGGTACAGAGATTTTTATTTATTTTTTTTATTACTACTATTTATACTATTTAGTTCTATTAGTCATTTGTGACATTTGATATTAATTGTTTAGCATTAAAATACTGTAGATATGGCAGAGTACTGTATAGTTTGTGATGGCAATTTTTGGTATTACTTAGTTTTGATGGGCCTTGTTATGCTTTCTCCCTTTTGCATCTTTTCATATTAAGCATGCACAACCAAAATGTGGCCTTGTGCAGTTATATATTCACCATATGTGCAATTTATGGGGTATTAAAATTGAAAACAGATAATGCATTTGGGTTGGCAAGTAAATTTCTGCCTGTGTTTGGACATCAACTTCTTCCCATGTGATCTGCCTCAGTCCTCCATGATGTTTGCCTGGGACATGACTGACAGCTGACAGAGTAACAGTGAGCAGTGAAAGTGTTCAGGCTGATGGCTCAAATGGTTTCTCCAAATCCAACAACACTTTGCCTGAGTTTGGCTGAGACTGGAAGACAAACTTGGATCATCGCTGGAGTGTCTCAGAAATCCAAGCTGTTCAGTCTGTTGTCTTGGATGTGCATAAATAGTATTATTTTGTGAACTGGGAGTAACCAAGGGGGCCGTTGTCTTAACACACATTATGAAGAAACTATTATTACTACTATCATTAAGTGTTCAGGAACAGGAAACTTTGGCAGATATAGTGTCAGACATTTGGGTGACAGTGGACAGTGGAGTCTGCCAATTTGCACTTGCACTAAAACAGCCAGTGACTGCAATGGCGGTGCAATGGCAAAAATTACATTCCCTGAAGTAAATGGCCAACAATATTTTGCACAACATTAAATTAGCATTATGTACCACTTCAAAGTACATATGCATGTCATTATAAAAATTACAAATACAGGGTCATGATACTGGTTCATTTGCTATTGCCTTAATTCGCCACAGTTACTAATTTTGCACATATGTTGCATTTTATTTCTTAACCCTGCAGCCTCTAAGGGAAGTGGTAATTAGCCACTGACATAGAGGGACTGCAGCCATCAAAATCAAAGCCTCTACTCTCTGGTCTGGGGCTAAAGCATGAACACAAGAGCCAAGAGCCTTGTCCAATTAGTCATTGTTGAGGAAATGCATTTTGATGGGAGAATTTAGGCAAAGGAATAATACACATCTCTTGGTGTCCTCCAAATGTCAATATGCCATTCAGATTATTACATTTTAAGTGGTTAGAATAGAGGCAAGGGAAACTTTATCTTATGCATTTGACTCATGTTTCAATACCACTAGGAAAACCTGTTGAGAGCAGTGTTGCTGCCTACAGCACCTGAGGACCCATCTCAAAATTTTGGGCGATCACACCACACACTGGTGCATGTACTGCGCAAGAATCAAACCGGGGACCTTTTGCCATGAAGTAAATAAGTGAGTGTGTTATTTTTTTTTATTTATTCTGTTTGCATTATTTTAGTGTTTTCTACAGTATGTAGTAAAGAATAAAGGGAATGGAGAAGCAAATGGGAACAGCAATCTGCAAAGACATAATAAATGTTCACCAACCACTGTTATATACACAGCTTAATGCCTGTTGTGATGTTTTTAAAATGACACACAAGATCCCCTAAAATGCATTTGCCCCATAGATAGTGACCATCTTATATAGTTGTAAAATTGAGACAAGTTGAGTATTGTGGTGGGACAGACTCTACTCAATTTAAACTTATAAAAACTGCCATGATTTTCTATTTCTATTTCCCAAAACACAGTGCAAGTGAGGAATAGGTCACACCACGAAAGTCTGCAGAAAGTGTTTCATGCACTCTAGTTCTTCCTGTATCTTTGTGGAGAAAATGTGTAGAAGAAATGTAGAGATGTGTGTAGTGAGGACAGTTGGAGTGTCTGAGAGAATGGAAAAGAATAGGAGTCCTTTTCCTGCAGCTCTGATGAGTGTGTCCTTTCCCATTGCACTCACACAGAGCAGTAACAGCTCAGACAGCTCACAATGAGACTGGGGCTCTCTCCTTCCTCCTGTCTATCTCCTCTGGGCTCTCCTCTCGCTTCTCCTTTGGCCCGCTCTGTTCTATCCATTCTTGGACATCCGAACAATTTTGGGTTGGTTAAAATGACAATGAAGATGTATTAGCTTCAGTTGCAGAGACATATTTTTAAAATTGACTTTGAAGTAAGATCTTGTTAGGAGAATACTATGACACTGTTGCATTTGTGGCCACAAGATGGAATCTGAATCAGCAGTGATTCACAGGTGCACTATGTAACTTTGTCATGTCATTATGTTGCCTAGAAGAGATGTTATCACTTTGCTTGGATACTTTGCATGTTCCACAGTATGGCATTAAAACAATCAATCTTGCTTTTAAATTCAGTTGCATGTGTTTTTGTTGCCTCTATGTCATGTCATAGCTTGATTCATAAGCCGGTTTCACTTCGTGGACACCATTTGACCTCGCATCATTAGGATTTGTTCGCTAGTAGGCGACAGTAGGCGGGTATTTTTTTTTTTTTTCAATCGCTGCTATTTGGTCGTGACGTATGTAAGGCACCAAATCCCATAGGACAAAGGGCAATAACGTCTTTCCCCTTTGATAAAATTCACCAGACATCCTCTTTGTTCCAGCTTTAAATCTTCGATCTCGCGAATCACAATTCACATTTCCAATTAAACGTGACTTGTATGTGATCTCCAGTGTGAACATTAAATGCCCCAAAAGTGTTCCACATGTGCATAGGAGGACACAACGACGTCACACACAGTGAGCGTGCTCAGTGTTTATGGAAGTAGCCTGAACATGGATGCTAGCATTGAGCACCTGGCGATTTTAAAGTTTCTGTCGTATGGCATTAAAACGATCTTGCATTTATTCAATTGCATGTGTTTTTATTGCTTCTACAGATTTTAATGCCATATTGTGGAACATTGAAGACTAGCTATCATTTCAGTGGAGAGAATGTCATGCCATACCCTGTACCAGAAAATATCCCCAACAAAACCATATTTTTTTTAGACTAAAATGCAAAAAGTAACAAAGCAAAAAGCATGGTCTTGCCTTTTTTGCACTTTGAGTTAACTGAAAATTACTATATATAAAAGAAAATATCTAGTAATCTATCTTAATTCTGCAGTGTTAAATGCCTCAATTCTCATTTCAAATCTACAGTAATTAGTCACCACATACCTACAATGTGCTATACAGTCATTTGTTAGGCACATAAAAATGTAGCCATCAACATTGGATATTCACTTTCCTTATTTACAACAGCAAATTAATATGGAGATTTATGAGTGCGGTGCATTGAGTAATAGAAGTGTGTATACTTGGCACAGACCTAACGCATATTTCCCCAGCAGCAGTGTCGCGAGAGGCAAATGAGGGCAGCACAATGAATGGTGTGATGGATGACCACGTGGATCTAGGGCACCATGTATCTCTAATGCTAACTGTATTCACCCTTGCTTACTCCACATTTTCTGCATGTTTGATAAATCAGGCCACTGAATCTTTTCATAGCTATTGGCTTTTATGCATGCTCCTGTCTTCAAGTTTATTATGGGGTTCTTATTGTTCAAGGTACGCTAGTTAGAACTGATGCCAAGCACAAACAAACATGTCAGGTTTACATGCACAGCAACAAAACAGGATAACAGGGCTTGTCTAAGAGAACTGAATTTTCAAAATGCATATAAACCCCTGTGGAAATCAGCTGGAAAGTGCTTCCAGGTTTGAAAGTCCCAGCTTGAGTGCCCCATTCTCTTAGCGGCAATGCCCCCCTCCTCCCTCTGGGCCCCCTTCTCTTGGGCAGCACACAGGTAACTGCTGTGCCCAGGAGAGGGGGGGACGTTCTCACTGGTCTTTAGTATCATTATCATCCTAATTTGCTCACAGACGTTTACTATGAACTCGTATTTTAAATGTTTTTTTTCCTGTTCACCATATCATATATCATCTGTAACTGTTGATTTGGGAAGACATATTAATTATTTCCTTACCTGCCATGAACATGATCAGCTCATGTCAGATGTCATGTTATGCAACAGGGGATAAAAGCAGGGTGCTCATTTCCAAATCAGAATACTTGCTTTCGCTCAACATGAACAGATGTGTTGAGATACACTGTAATTTGCATGTGTATTTAATACAATATACTCTATATAATGGAAAAAGTTAAGGATTAGGGTTAGGGTTAAAAAGTTAAAAAGCTGTTTTTGTTTATTTCTATGTATTCCAATTAACTAACTTAGTTTCATAAAGGGCACAATTCAGGGGAATTTTCAGCCTGGTGGACTCTCCAGCTTGGGGACTTTCTGATCAGGGTGACTTTCCAGCTGATTTCCAAACTCAAAGACTACAAGAATTGTGGTTAGAATCTCCCAGATTTTATAAACATCTGGAAATTTGTACATATTTGGATGAATCCTGCATGTAACAGTGCAGTGCAGTCCTGCTGGGAGCAGACAAGGAGAGGCATTCAACTGCATTAAGAAACAATCAAGAAAATATTTATTCAAGCAACGATGACAAATTACAGTGCCTTCTTTATGGGCTACCTTGTGTTTGTTTCACTGTTTTCGTTCACTATGTTAAACACTATCTATCCTCCTCCATTCCAAGGCTACGTTCAGACTGCAGGGCTTAATGATCAATTCAGATTTTTTGTGTAATCCCATTTTTTTGCAAGGCCGTTGACATTTCTGATTAAATGTGACATGTATGTGATCTCCAGTGTGAACTTTAAACGCCCCAAAAGTGTCCCGCATGTGCACTGGAGGACAAGATGACGTCACAAGTAGCAAGTGCGCTCAGTGTTTACAAAGGAAGCCTAAACATGAGCACATGGAGATTTTAAAGTTGCTGTCATACCGGAGCCAGGAGATGGACATGTGGGTCACAGCCAAGAGTGGTGAGATTGCTTTGTGCTTCGCTGCTTCACTGACATGGAGTTCATACACAATTTTCCAAATTTCGTATGATGAGAAGAATGTCACATTTGAGAGCGTGTAGGTGTGATGAATGTGACCATTCTGAATGTGGCCATTCAGACTGAAGTTACATGTCAAAAGATCAGATATGTATCAGTTTTAGCAGCACATATCCAAGTGGCCTAGGTTGCATTTGAAATAATCAGATCTGTGTCATTCAGACTGTCATTCAAAGATCAGATACAGGTTGCATAGGGGCAAAAAAAAAATCTGATTTGGGTCACTTCAGGCTGCAGCCTGAACTTGGCCTTATTCTCCTGGCATTTCCAATCTGTATTGAAAGTAAAATGTAGCTGTTAAATTGAAAACGACATCACAAGGTGAAGCTGAACATTTTGAGCTTTATATAGCCAGACAGAATGTAAACTTAGTGAGTGGATGTTACAGCAATCATTTTAAACCACAATCTTGCTTGTTTATATCAAGTTGATGCATAATGTTGTGTTCTTGGGCATAACACTTGCAGAAGTCTGTGTCGTGCTTGTCCTGAGTTGAACTGACGGGTGGAGGGGTTTGGACCTGCTGGAAATATTCCTGTGGACAGTGCACATCTCTCTCTGAGCAATATTTTGACAGGTATTTGAAGCTTGAGCTGCCTGCACCAGCCTTGACCACATCCTCATTAGCCAAAGCAGCACCAGCAGAAGATGACAACTTCAGCCCTGTTTAAAGAAGAAATGTCTCCCTGGCCACAAATTAATTGAGTAAAGGGTTCAGTGGGTTTACTTGGGCACATGTGTTCTATTTGAATGACATATGACATACAGGCTCTGAGTGTGTGATCCCATCAGAGCAGCCCGGAGGCAAACGGCAGTACAAGGATGAGAGATTGAGCCTTGGTTCAGTTTTATGGTTAATTGTGTTTGGCTCTTTACACTTTGCCTCTGGCTGTTTCACAAGTAAGCCTATCCACGGGCTTGTTATAGAGACGGGAGCGCAGTCTGGTACAGTTATGTTTGGGACTAATGCTGTGGTTTTAGAACAGAAGATGGTCAAGTGGAGTTTTGTCAAGAAGTAATGTGCTAGGACAGTATTTTCTGTCAAAGTACCCATCCAAGGAGCAAATACAAGAAAATGGAGTTATGATAATAGGTTTCAAAATATACATCTTATACAACCATATAACACATTGAGAATATGCATTTCCCTTCCAATTCCCTTTTCCAATTTCACTTTATGAATAATGAATAACAGTTATTTCCATTGACTCCTCACAGGTGAAATAGAGGTTCTCTTCTTAGTAAATGGTGTTAGTTGTCCTTGTTTGTATCCTGGAATTTTTTTGCAGTATTGTATTAAGATAGTTACAGGTGCTTACTTTGAAAAACCTGCACTTTTACTGGAAGCTTCTAAACTTCTGACATACAATTATACATTATGAAACTGGACAGTTGGACAATGACAAAGACACATGATTGGTTTGTTATTAATGTTAATTGTGCCAGTTCATACTCACACGAACCTACAATCTGGAACACGGCAGTCCATGAGTTTACCTATGTAGCGGAGCAGCGTACTTTCAAGTGTAGTAAATGTAGTAAAATTGCCAACAATGCCACCTGGTAAAACCAGGACACAGTATTTCCCCACCCACTATAAGCACCCAGGTTCGTTGACTGAATATGACATGAGACTTGAATATACTTTACACTGAATTTATTATCCATTTTTGCAAGGGGTTAATCACACACACAAATCCTCGAGCAATCCTATGTGTTCATTGTCCATTGTCCATTTGGGCACATGGCCTCATTTGCTTGGGATTACCTTAGGACCATTTCCACAGTCAATACCGCGCCTTGCAGTGGTGCTTCCCACAAGACGAACTGGCTCAACGTTCGAACAATGGAGAGTCCACACATGTTTAAAAAGAATACAAAAATAGATATTTATTTAAAAACAAGGTGCAACTAAAGTTGTGGCCACACAGTGGAGAGGAGAGAAGAGAAGAGCAGTCTCCAGCAGCCAGCTTTAAAAGGTGGTGGGCCACACCCACAATCAGGTGCAGCTCGTTGGGTTGGCCCTCCCACTCTCTGGAATCTGGAAAGGAGGGGAAGAGAGCCAGCAGCAGCACAAACCCAACCACAAAATACTGAACTAACCTGGGAGTCGTAACACCCTCCCCCTTAAGACAAAAACCCCAAGTTTTTGTAAAACATTTTAATGACCCCAGGCAAGGCAAAAGTTCTAATTTAATCAAAATTAACTTAAAATATTAAGAGTGGTAAAATGTCAATCTCAAACTCACCAAGCTTTTGGCATCTCCACTGCCTTGTTAAGACCAAGGAGTTTTTTTTTTTTTGTTTTTTTTTTTTAAAGCAAAGGCAGAACGTTTAGTGCTGGCGATGTGATGCCACAAGGTGGGGCCAGGAAAAATAAATGCACAAGAACCATCCTGGAAAAACTGGTCCCCCACAACAAAGAAAGATGCACATCTAAACAAACTGACAGACCACTCACAAATGCACAAGTTGAGTCACACGGAGACTCAACTTAAACCAAATTTCTCCCTCATCAAAGCAACAAGCACACAACTGGACATAAATATCTGCACAAAAGCTACTTCTAGTGCTCAAGAACCAAAGGCAATTAACAGGCAACCGAATGTAAATGAACTGTGCAAAACCATAACCGAGTAAGAGTACACAACTTGCAAAACTAAAAGTTATAGCAACAAAAGGTAAGCCACACCAAAACTTACCAAACCAAAAGCTACAACTAAACAAAAGTAAGAGTGAACTACTTACAAACAGCGAAACTCAGTTAAACCAAAGGTACCAGTTAACACAATAGCCAAACCAAATGAGTCAAATCCCCCACTAGCTCCGATAGACCCCACTGTCTACCTGGACCCTAGTCTTCGTGCTGTACTGGTGGGAGGATTTTAATCACCAGTGGAGAACCACTGTACCAGTAGGACTGAAAGGCTCTGAAAGGCACTAAAACTTAAACCTTCAACTAAACATGTGGAACTCTCAAACAATAAGTAGTTAGCATTAGCTAGCTCCACTACTTACCAAGTATGCTAAACAGATATCACCTACCAGACAAAGCATAGAGACAAAGATCAAGCACAAGCACCCATTTGGTGAAATAAAACGAGCAAAAACAGTGGATCTTGATCCCGGACGAGCCCCCATTTGTTACGAACTGGGTCAATTTTTAATTTTTTATGTTACCATTGGATTCAGAGCTAACAACAGCTTCTGTAGGAGTGGACACATTTTTAATAGCTTCCCTGCCATTACTGCTTTTTCCAAATTTACCAAAACCAACAGGACGTTCAAACACCGCCTTGTGCGTCAGCACATACTCGTCAGCTAACACCGCAGCCTTACACACGTTAGAAACTTTATTCTTGTTCAGATAAGTAGCGACTTTCTCAGGAAGACAATTTTTAAAATCTTCCATCAAAATCAACTGTTTTAGTTGATCAAAATGATTTACATTTTGAAAAGAACACCACCTGTCAAACAAGATTTCTTTTTTCCCTGACAAAATCAACATAAGTCTGATTATAATCTCTTTCCTCAACTTACGAAATTTTTGTCGGTATGCATCTGGGACCAGTTCATATGCTCGGAGAATAGCAGATTTAACCTTCTTAAAATCTAAACTGTCCTCGGCGGAGAGAGCTCCTGTGCTTTCCCAGTTAGGGTACACTGCAATAATACGGCCCACACATCCTTTGGCCATTTCAATGTTTCAGCAATTCTTTCGAAAATTGTAAAATACTTATCAACATCCTTTTCATTAAAAGGAGGCACCAAACGTATATTCTTACCTATGTCAAAATTCGCATTTGCTCGGGACTCACCTAGCCAAGCCAATGCCAAGCTCCAATTCCCGCAATCGAATTTCGGTCTGCTTCTCCAGCCTCTGCTGCTCCAAATGTAACTCCTTCTCACGTAAAGCGAGTCTTCCCAACTCGACTTCGAGTTCCTTTAAACGAACCGCCTCATCGGTTTCGCCAGATGAGGACAAACGTGGGCTTTTGGCCAAAACGGCTGCAGGAAAAATACCATGTTCAATCAAAGCTGACAATACTTCATTTTTAATCACCACTTTTTTTGCTTGCTTGGTAATCATCACATTGTACTTCTCAGCTACAAGGAGCAACTGATCCTTTGTGCATCTATGCAAGGCTTCCAGAGTGGGCGCCTTGATAAACTCACCTAAGTTGAACTCCATACCTACCCAAAATCCTACAGCCTACCATCAAAATCAAAGCACAAATGATCTACCCACGCACAAAATCCGCCTACATCACAAAAGCTACTCCACCTGCAAAAACAAGTCAAACTAACAAAACTAAAGTCATAAATTATGTCACAAACGCAAAGTGGCACAACCTAAAGTTACCGCAACTAAAACACAAAAGGCAACTAAGGACACAACAAATGACTCCGTTAAAAAGGGTTTTTGCCAGTTTAGACGAGCCCCCATAAATATGTTGTGACCCAAAAAATTTGAGACCCAACATATTTAGGAAAGGACACGGAAACCAAAATAGAATTTTAGAGTTCTTTTATTTTTGTTTGTGCAAAGTTGTTTAACCCCCAAAAAAGAAACCCTACCCATGCCCAAACCAAAAGTAGCAACAGAAAGGTGGACCTGGTGAGCCGGCCAAAAAGAACAAAAGGGTGCGACACCGGGCCAACCCTATACAGGGCCGTAGGAGCCAGTGCCAGCACCCGTAACTAAAGACAAAAAAAAACCAACAGCCTAAACCCAACAGAAAAGCGAAAACAGGACAGCCGGTCCCACCAGGTCAAACAAAAGGCTAACGGCTAACGAAAGCTACCAGAATGATGGAGCAGGAGAGCCAGCAGGGCGTCTCCCAGCGCGAGGCGTGCGCGCTCCGGTACCTGCGGCGGCGGCGGTCGAGGAGGAGGAGAGAGCGAGAGAGCGCGAGGCGGCGCCGGGCTCGCGCATTTAAGGCCTCCTGCCGGAAATGAGCACAAAAAAACTACAAAAACATAATTAACTTATAAGAACAAAACCAGGCAGAAATGCTACAAAAAATATAACCAATAAAAAGAAAGCAGGGAAAAACCAAAAAGTGCCCAAACGTAACAGAAGGTTTCAGAGAGCGAGTCCTTTCACCAAGGGCCACAACCAGAGCACAGACCAGGTACATAGAGAAAGAACAAAGGGGAGGCTTTCCACCAGCAGGAGTCTAAATGTAATAAGTTACATTTAATATAGAATACACATGACAAAGAGGAACTCAAAATAAGCCATAGTGACATACCGTATAGATTTCACCGCGGCATGCCACCCAAACACGCTGAGGACCGCCCAGCACCGAGCCACAAACGCTAAAAAACACAACCCATGTTATCCTCGCACATTATTCAGCCAACAAGACAATTTCCCCGCTTACTCCCACGATGCCCACACACTCTCCACAATTACTGAGCTGGACATCTTGCAACAGTAATCTTAGTGCACCTAAACGTGGTCCACTTGGGGCCTCACTTGTTGCGGCCATGATAGCTTGGCTCCACCAGCATGCGACATCAGCGGTTGAAGTTCAGGAGGGAGGGGCGAGCATAGCGCAAAGTGCCTCTTTTACAGGCTGGTTTGTGACCAATAAACCCGTTACTATCACACCTACAGACAGAAATAATAAAAGATCTACTTATCTGTCTATCATTCAGTCTATTTTGGAACTTGGATGGTCAAGCATATCTTCATTACAAGACTATAACTAACAGCACTGACTAATTGAAACCTGGAAGTTGTTTTTAGTATTGATCCAGTTTCAACGCTCCCAAACTCACCATTGTAAAACTCTGAGCCAATCTTATTCTTATTCTCTGTTGCCATGCCCAAGAACATATAAACAGACTGGATGAATTCAGATCGGCTGCACAAACTCTAATTGATGGTCCACTGTCTTTCCAGAGTCATCACCATTAGACTTCCTTTGCCAACTGCGATGTATTCAATGATGTTATAATGACACCACTATTGCCAACATATAATAGTGATAAGTTTTGTAACCTGGCCTAATTCAAATCCCAATATGAGCACGTATTGCTAAAACTCCCTCGCCTTGAATGGGACAGATGGTCAAATTGTGTTAGGGATCCCATTCTGCTTTTTATTGGCTGTATAGTACTCCATTGGTTTGCCCAGCGAGCTTGTAGTATGTGTGAGTGGACATGACCTTATCAGCTGCTGTTGTCTCATTACCACACGCAGTCATTGCAGAAAAGGGCACGGGCCTTTGACGGTGAAGGACGGATTACGTTGTAAACCAATGATTCTTATTGAGCTTAATGGAATGAGTTTATGGAGATTTACATAAATTAACCTTCACGGGATTCCCAGAGGCTTACTACAGCGACAGGGATCTGAGGAGGATTTTTCTCTCGTCATTGTTATGAATAATTTTGACAGTAAATTATTGCTCTTCTGCAGATCTGTCAGTACGTTTGCATGCACAGCTAACTCCGAATGTGCTCAACAACCAAATTCAAATTGTGTTTGCCCCAAAACCCGTCAGACCACTCTTGTTCCAGTCTACATGTAGGTCAAAGAACTGAATCATTGTGGACGGTTAACAGATTGGATTTTTCAGCACTAATTGCTAATAAAATGGATATTACACTATTAATGATGTTTTTGTTTTTTTTTTTGTTTTTTTACAAAAAATGTAATAGACTGAACCAGTGCTTATATATTCCTCATACTTTTAAATCATATTCAAGATACTGGAACAGATTTATAATAGCACAATAGCAAAATACAAATATTTAGCAACTGGTGAAAGTGTAGCCCATGTGGTCTTACTGTTTTATCAGTTTCACCAAAATCCATTTTATTTGCTTATAAGGTTGTGCTTAAGTTTATTTTGGCTGGTTATACCAGATGCTTTTATTTTGGCGGTGCCACTACTTTCTGTGGAGATGCACAGTTCCCCTTAGCTGCTCTGAGGAAAGCAGAGGGGGGGTAAGCAGCAGATTTGCTCTCATGATTTATATGTAAAATGCTTGACAGAAAATTCATGCTGACTTTATTTAGATTATTTATTTATTTTTTTGTTTGTGATTTATAAGGCCTTTGCCATTGTTCCTCTTGGTAAAACATGAGAAATATTGTTTTTTATTTAAATACAGCACTTAGAAAATGTACTGTTAGCAAGTGAATTTGGGCTAGCAAGCACAGTCTCACACGTGTCTGTGCCACTCTGTTTCTTTGCAGATGTGTGTGGAGCTGTGAAGCTGCATTTTGATATTTTTTGTGTTTCACACAGGTATGTGAGTATCATATCAAACACCAACACCAAATGTTATTTCTTTTTCATATATTGTAATTCATATAACTACATCTGTACATGATTTATTGTTCTTTTAAAAAGATAAAATAGCCATGATTGGGGATTTACTTGTAAAAATGTAAAACTATATGATCACACTGTGAAAATAATTTATTGTAATTAGCAATATTGTTATTACACGTGGGTTGCTCTGAGAAAAGCAGAGGGGAGATGTGTGTGGAGCTGTGAAACTTGGAGGCTGTATTTTGATATGTTTTGTGTTTCACACAGTAAATCTCCTGAATGGCAAACTCCTGTGTGCTGCTCACTTCATCTACACAACACAACACAGACATTTGCTGATCGGTCGGTTCAAGCACGCTGGTTACAAAAGTACAATTCTCAGTTTTACATTTCATTTTGATAATCACAGATAATTGATTGATCTTGATTTAACATGTCATCTCACTTTAGCATATTCAAAATGATGTACACCTCTTAAATTATAATGACCAATGAAATGAATGGAATTGAAATTGCAATGATATTGTTATATAGATAGATAGTGGAGCTCTGGTAGTTTTTACTGAGTTTATGTCCAAATACATGGCTAATATTTTCCTTGCTATTTCTTAACTCATGCAGCTAAATGCCTCTCCTAACCTGCTCCTAGCGTGATCAGACTATGCTGTTGCATGCAGCAGGCAACAATGTATTTTCCAGCTTCTTGTGTTATTGGAATCTGTGAGAATAAACCGTTATAAGTCAATAATACTCTATATGTGTTTTGGAAAAAATGGGCTTTAATTGAACCTGGCCAGTTGTGCAGTTCTTGTGGCATGTATGCAAACATACTGTGTTACTCAAAGAGATGCCAAGTGTTGCTGATTTGAGTTGACACTGATGAAGGAAAATAAAGTACTTCAGTTGACTTGAAAATAAAGAACAATGCTGGCTTTTAAATCTGCCTTCTTGCGTGTAATTTAACTAACATTCTGTTCTGTTATTAAGCCCTGAGAGGCTCACGAGTGCTGTTGTAATTATGGGCTCTACAAAAATAAATTGAATAATCTATATGCAGAGAAAATGGCACAATGCAAACACATTTACAAAGATACAATGTGATAATGGTTGCATTGTTGGAAATACCATTTAATCATATTATCTGCGAATGTGTTAACCTTTTGCAATCCGGATAATAGAGCTGAAGTATTCCAAACTGATCAGGTTGGTAACATGACTGTGGCATGTGACATTTTACAGCAGGCCAAAATAACTTCTAGCCAAGATAATCTCATGGCCTTTTAATTGCGATGTGCTACCAAGCAGTATGTTCCATGGATGTTCGATAATTAAGCCCCAGCAGAGACTGAACTCACATAAACTGTGCGGGTGTAAAGAACCATTAAAAAGGTTTGACTCTTCCATGTTAATACACATCTAATACGCCCATTATATTCATTATAGAAACAATGTGTTTGTCTAATGTAATGCAAAGTGAAAAACAGAATACAAAGCCATTGGTCCTCTCTTCACCCTTGATATCCATTAGTGTAATTGTGTGTTTATCATATTTATCAAGTGGGTAGGTCTTCAGAATTCCAATATGTCGACTTTAAATATTGATACAACTTAATAAATGTGGCCCCATGGAAGGACCTTTTGTTTTTACAATGAGTAATAGTAGGTATTGTACATTTGTATATTTTTAGTATAGTATAAGTATCTCCAAATGTGTGCAGTGTTGGATTTTGGAGTTTCCATTTTTTTCTGCAGAGGGAGATCAGTCTGGTCACTACTTCTTCTGTCACACTGTAAGCCAGATTCAAAGTGAACCGTGCAATCAGTGACTGTTTATTTCAGTGACCCATGTGAAGCGAAGGAGCTCATTGGTCACCCTTTAGAACAAAATCACTCAGATTAAAACGTTTTAGTGCTTCCCTCACTGATTCTACAAGCACTTTATAACAAATGTACTGTACTGCTGTTTTTTTTGTTTTGTTGTTGTTGTTGTTTTGTCCCCTTTTTTCCACGTAAACTGATGGACCATGTATGTGCCTCAGAGTCCTGCACAAGTCCATTTTTGGAGACCTGCACCTGCCCACACCCGCACAGTACAGCATCACACCCACCCATTACCCGTGATTATATCAAAGTTAAATCCACACCCGCCCAGACCTGTTATCATTCCACCCATTACCCGCCCATGCCCGTGATAAATCAGGGTCAGCCCATTAGTCCAACAGCCCAGTAGTCCAGGAATAAACAAGGACTGAACCAGGACTGAACCTATGGCGTGTCATTAGTGTCATTAACGGATTATAAATATATATACAGGCCACAACCATCTTGCCGATGACCAGGACTACACCAGGACTGGACCAGGTCTAAATCAGGACTAAACCAGGATAGAGCCAGGACTTAACCAGGTTTAAACCAGGACTAAACCAGGAGCGCAGCTGCCGCGCCGATCACCTACTCTGATGGTTTTATGTAATGAATACATTAAAGTCACTTTCTCAACCTGGTCTGCCATTGTTCCAGGAAAAGACTGGGAAATGGCATTTGTTTCCGCGAATCAAGTATTTTTCTCCCGTTCGTCGTTCATTTGATTCACCTTACCCGCCTGAGTGTAATCACTACCCGCTCGCATACTTGCAGGTACCCGACCCGGTGCCTGATTGGTTAATCCACCTGTCAGTCATGCCCATCTGAACTTGGGGAGATTAATCAGTAACCAGACTCACATCTTTATTGGACTATTGGAGCAATGTGTATTCTAGTCCCCTGGCAACATCTACAAAGCTCTTGACATTTGAATGGTGACTCTTCAAAGTTTCGTCTATTGAAGTACAGAAAATGTTTGAGATAATTATATTTGTTTTAAAATCAGTTCAGACATCCATTGTTTCTTCACTTACCACATCAACATGTCAATGATTGTAGGTAATATCCTTCTTCATCTTTCTTGTATTTATTTTATTTTATTTTATTTTTTTCTTCTAACAACTAAAAACCTCTCATAATCTCATTGGTGTTTAAGTCATTCACATCAATAACTTCTCAGAGAATCTAAGGGAGGTGCATTTATTTTACACCAGTGAAAAAAATACCCTATTTGCCTGTGCTGTGCAGCAATAGAAAAGCCAAGCGTTCCTGTGTGTTTGTGGACATGCAGTGTGTGTTCTAGTAGCTCCATTTGCCCCACCTCTTGTCCATATAAATAAATACATGACCTGTGCTTGCTTTGTCCTGCTCTACTCCATTAGCACTGAAGCACTTACACTGTTGTGCTGATGTACATTTCCTCCTCTCGTGCATTATTCATAAACAGAGTACCATAGGCTTTAATAGCTGATAAGAGTCTGTTTAGATTCAACATAGAAAACCCAGTGGAGGCTGAGACAGGCAAAGATCACAGGCTGCTCCCACAGCAACAGCAGCAACATTTAAAGACATTTTTGAAGTAGCTCATATGGTTATAAGAAATAAAATGTTGCAATTACATGACTCCATCAGAAATTATGCTTTTAGTGCCATCAGGTAGTGCTTTAAAAGAGTTACTAGTTCTTGTAGTTATTCTTACAGATAATACCCAGCGCAGTATTTATTCTGCAATGGAGTGCAAGTATTCAATTCACAATTTGAAGTGGAGATTACTATTCTCACTCAAACATAGAAAACTGTAAAATCAAGGATATGCTTAAAATGGTGCTTAGAATTCTTGAGTTTTTGTTGATATTTTTGCTTCTTGATTGTACAAGGACAGCAGTTATGACATAAAAAGTAATTATATAATCCTATTTAAAATACTGTACACTGATGACCAAACCCGCCCAGTAAAAAAAGACAACTATAAGAATGGAATCCCTTTTAAAGCGACAAACTTTCAACACAAAAATTTCAACTTAGAAATGTAAACACAAATGTATTTAGTTTGAGTAATGATGAGAAAAACATTTGTACAGTTTTGAAAATGTGAAAAAGAAGAACTTTTTCATTACTGCAGTGGTCCAAACGTATTTCTCACAGCCTTATTATTAACTGTGGTGAGTTTCAGAGGCCAGAGTTGAGTTTTTTTCTGGCCATGTCATGCTAACAACTATTATTATGCGTACTTTCTTGTCCATGGAGGATAAAAGCTTTATTCCTAGATGCAGACAGCTCACAGGGTCTCATTTTGATCCAAATAGCTGCTTTCACGATATATCTGTACTGGGGCAACATACTTTTTTAAATTTTGACATAAATTGTGTATAGCCCCATTAACCCTACTTCACAAAATGATTACCAAATCCCTCTCCTTGTGGCTTGGTCTGTCCTGTTGCTCATTAACAAGATCTTACCATTAAAGAGGCAGCTGCTAATGAAGTATGTTAAAGGAGGTCACTTTCATGTCTTATTTTTTATCTTTTCTAGAGCAAAATAATTTACATTTTACATATTAGATTAAAAACAACCGTAAAACTCAAAGCTGTGTACTCTTATGGGTCACATGCAGTAAGTAATACTAGGTCACTAAGCCCTATGAGATGTCTGAATGTAAAAATAAATTAATTAAATTAAATGACACAACTAATGATTGTTTTTTTTTTTTTATTAATTACTAGTCAAATACAGTGTAGTCTTAAATTGTGCTTTCACTTGTCTCCATGGAGGTGTTAGTCCACACTATAGCAATAAAGTAATAAAGTAATATTTAGCATTTAAATAATTACAGGTGTTTGTATTATCATAATGCAATTAATAAAAGGTGTATTCATTTTGGGAGCAGGGTCGCCTCTCTGCAGATCTGACCTGTAACTTGCCCTCTGACATCACATATTTGTCTCCATGGTAAGAGATACATTTATGCTGCGCTTGTTTATCCTTCCATCTCCCACTCTGATCTTGGATATGATGTCAGGTCCAGGCTTCAACCGTTTTCATATGTTTAATCCGGCTGACTTGAAGAAAAACGTGGAGGCTAACCGGAAAGTTGTTGTTGCTTTAGCATTGGCCGAGTAAATAAGTATGTACATGTGTACACAACCTTGTGGAAGCATTCAGTATAAACAGTATAATTCAGTATATTGGTGAAGTGAAAGCGTCGGTGTCGCGTGATAGTAGATCATTTTGGCACGTTAGCTGGCAGGAAATGAGCTAAAAACATGGGTGACCCTCACTACCAAAGCCATAGGCAGTGATACGGACGCACTAACATACTCAGTGTTGGGAAGGTTACTTTTAAAATGTATTCCCCGACAGATTACAGATTACACACCCCAAAATGTAGTTTGTAACATAATCCATTAAATTACTTAAAATGAGTAACGTAATCTGATTTTAAACGACATGAATGTAGCAACCACATGCTGAAAATTCTTGTTTGTTGTCTTCAAATTGTCTGAGCCCAAGTCTCCATGAATAAGCAACTGTTTGCTGTAGAGAAACAAAGACCACGACATCTTAATATAAGAGGTTTTGTCTGTTAAAAGACAGTAACAAGATCAGCTTTTCCTTCACCATATTAAAAAAATATTATTGATAGAGAAATAATTTTTTATATGAGATCACCTTAAATTATGTCAACCTACTGTTAGGTGTCATGTTGTTTAGACCTGGTTTTAGTCTTGGTTTAGTCCTGATTTTAGTCCTGGTTTAGTCCTGATTTTAGACCTAGTTTACTCCTGATTTTAGACCTCGTTTAGACCAGGTCTAGACCAGGTCTTTAGTTCTGGTTTAGTCGTGGTTTAGTCCTAGTTTAGACCTGGTTCAGTCCTGCTTTACTCCTAGTTTAGTCCTGGTTTAGTCCTGGGTTAGTCCTGGTGTTAGTTCTGGTTTAGAGGCGCACAGGAGGAAGCGCGGTTTATGCGAGAAAACACGGTCCACACGCGGCGCACGAGACGGCGGTGTCCGCGCTGTAACTACGGAAGGAAACCTGGTCCGCGGGTTCTCAGGTTGATGACGATGATGAATGAATGTGTGTGTGTGTGTGTGTGTGTTTGTGTGTGTTTGTTTGTGTGTGTCCCACTCATGTGGCAAGTCACTATAGGACAGTACTGCAGATATTATGAGTCTATGCAGGTTGTTTTCACCAGTGCCAGTAGCTCCTGTTTCATATTTAAGTTGTAGGCGATTTTATATTTGTTTGTTTTTTATATACATATATATCTCACATCGGGAGAAGAATTTTCAAGACACAAATGCGTTTTTACCAATGCACTGCTGCTTCCATTGTGTGACTGACACCGCCAACTTTAACATGACGTTTACATCGCTCTTACTGTCGTGTTCTGTTTGGGTTTCTGGCAATGAGTGGAATTACCGAAATAAAAAAATAAATAAATGGGATGTAGCACAAAATGTGAAAACAGGAAAATACCGCCTTATTTCAGCAAAGTAACTGTAATCCAATTACCAGTCATTGAAACAGTAACTGTTACGGAATACAGTTACTCATAATTTGTACTCTGATTACGTAACGGCGGTACATGTAATCCGTTACTCCCCAACACTGAAGATACTACAGTAATATCAGCGACTGAAATTGTCATTTAAACCACCAAAGCGTCCAAACACAATGAAAACACTTTATACTATACGTGACACTGGGCACTGCCATTTTGAATTCTATCTCAGAAACCTCGGTCTCTGAGCTCTTCCAAGCTCCGAGGAAGCATCAGAGGAAAAGGGGCATGTCAGTGCATGTCGTTAGGCAACTTCCTCGGACCTCCATGTCAGATGGATAAACAGACACACCATTAATGTACGGTAGAACTATCTAGACATACCTCACACTGAGGGTGTTCTACATGGTTGCCTATAGTGGAATGTTCAGTAGTTACTATGGCGGCACAAGACACACATTGCCAAACACTGCCAAAAAAGTTTTAAGGCAATCTGAGAACAAACAAAAAATGGATTCAACAACAAATTTTCAGGAGCCCATGATCAATACGAGCAAAAAAGATCAGATTAAAGTCTAACTTGAGTAACAGAGGTCCAGACAGAGCAGCGCCTCCTGTTAGCATCACACCCTTTCACCTGAAAAGTTATATAATATAATATATCAAAAGCTGAATAAGTTTGTTTTGTCAGATGCAGCTGTGGCATTACATGAGCGGAGATAATTTACTGAGGCCCTGACAATTACATCACATAAATCAGTGAAATCATCGATGTCAGCAGCCTCTTCAGTCTATCAGCAGCTAAGTGCTTCATGCTGTTGCTCAGATGGGTTATGCTAAAAATCTGTTTCACGCTTCAAGCCATGGTGTGTTTGCGTCTGCAGAAAGAAAGAAAAAGGTCATATTTCATACTAATCAAAGTCAAACTTAAGACTAATTAACTAATTACGTGAAACAAAAATCTGGTACAGAAAGCAGTAGACCAAGGGGACCTTTTGGAAGATAAATTATAAAAGACGTTAGGAAGAGTAGAGGCTTAAAGATGGACTATGTAACTTTTCTGTTGAGAGTACAGTACATCAACTGCTTGTCTCCATGGACACGTTCACGATTCACAGTACGGCATTAAACATACTGATGTCGCATTTATCCAAATACAGGAGTTTTTAGGCCCAAAACATGTGGCTCCATGGACATAAACAGAGGTGGGTAGAGTAGCTAAATATATACTCAGGTTATAGTAACGCTACTTAGGAATAATATGGTCCAAAAATGGTCCAAGTAAATACTTAAGTAACTGATTAACTGTTGTGAATTAACATCTAAAAAGGACACAACCTAGCATTATAGACACAAAAATAAGGAAACTGAAATCATATATGAAAAGAAAGAGTGGTGGAAGAAACACACATGTTCAAATCATTTCTTATTGTCAACATAAAACTTTTGTCACTGGACTTACAATGGGAAGAGCAACTACAGCTTTTATTCATGTAATGGTAAATGGTCACATTTTTATATAGCACTTTTCCACCTTCAAGGCACTCAAAACCACTTTATAAAAAGGAACCACTCCACTGTTCACACACGAGTACGCAGACTCTAGGGCAAGGTGGGTTAAGTGTCTTGCCCAAGGACACAACAACAGCATTCATCTGTGGGAGCCACCACAGGTGTTATGTCGAGAGCGGGATTCAAACTGCCAACCTTTGGATCAGTGGATAAATGCTCTACCAGAGTGTTTTTCAGAGTACCTGAGCTATTACTGCCTAAGAATAACAATATATTACTCAAGTTAAGAGTAAGTAAGAATTTCTGCTCTAAAAGTACTCTGAAAAGTACAATTTCTTTCAAAATAAATATAACTGAGTAAACGCAAGCGAGTACTACCCAGCTCTGGACATTAATGTTATATTGTGGACCATTCCAGGTAAAGCAGTAGAATCTCCATGGAGACAAGCAAAAAAAAGTTACAAAGTGCACTTTTAAAACAAATTCCAGAAAGTTGAATTTAAACATGTTACCAGTTGTCTCAAATAGTTAACTCTCACAAAACTTCATTCAAATTGTTACTCCTTTGCATTTGAAAAAGGATACCACTTTAAAAAAAAGTTAGGAACAGGGCCTTTTTCCCCCAAAATCCTGCCTACTTCTTATAGACTCTCACAGGTTACAATATACACTCAATGTTTTGTCAAATTTCCCATAGCTTTGCAACCAAACTCTTGTATAAGCCATCTCAACTTCTCTCATTCAGAACACATGCTGCCTTTTTGTGTGTCTTCTATCACTCTGGTACTGGCCCCCGGGGGCAGCAGAGGCGTGTTTTTATTAGTTTTAGAACACAGGCTCAGAGTCAGAGCCTGCTGGGTTGGAGCTGCAGGGGCCCGGTGTATGAGATTCTGAGATACGCTTTGTTTTGGTTATTTTTCTTCACTCTCAATATAATTTTATGTCACGCTGGGAAAATTTAATATTAGTTGCTGCATGTCTCTTTAGTTTCACTAAATGCATTTGTCCAGTGATAATGGACCCATATTACGATATTTTCTGATCTATCGTCCCAAACATACCATAGTTGTGTTTTGTTACATTCCTTCAAAGCTTGCATATTCTTCTTCAGATTTCTCCATGTGATGTCATGTCAGAATAGAGGAAGTGCTTGACTATGTTTTTAAACTCCAGACACCTTAACTAGAGTCATTTGGATGATTTCAGTTCTGGAACTGCCAATCTCTACTGAAACAAATGTAAACGATAGCTATAAACTTGAAAAACATGACACCATAAGGTGGAACAGAGCATTTTGAGCTTTGGAGATGCAGAGACTAATGATAAAGGGTTACTGAAACATGTGTGACTGAACAAGAAACAAAACAAAACACAAATCCAGGTATGTATTTGAGGAAATAACAACATTCTAACATGGTTTAAAGCTCACAAGAGTCAACTGTGTGTAATATGAATATACAGTATAATACATAAGTATGCCAGTCTTCTTAGGCATTGCCTCCTGAGAGAGGTCAAAGAGGCTAAACATATGTGTATAGATACTCTGCAGAAGAGTCTATGATTGTGTGATGCTAACCATAGGCTCTGCTCTATCTGAAGCTTTATTAGACTTTAATCTGTGCTTTATTGTCACACAATTTGCCCATAAAGAATTTACTTAGCTGGAACTACAACAGTTGAGCTGGTTTTGTGCTGTTAAACAAGCCCCTCACAAATAACATTATTAGAGTGACCAGATTTTCAAAATAAAAAACTAGTACATCCCTGGTTTGGGTTGGTTGGTAATAATAAAATTGAGAAACAAGTGCGTAATTAAGGAAAATTGTTATGCACTAATCTGAGTCAGTATAGTTCAGCGATGGGCAATTATTTTTTTCCATGGCGCCACATGAGAACCAGAAAATATTGTGGAGGGCCAGGCCAAAATGCTCAATTCTGCATAATATTAATTGTATTTCTTTACAAAAAGCACTATCATCGTTTTATCAAGTTGGTAAGAGTGTCTAAAGTATATGTTATAACTAAGCAATGAAAAAGTGAGGTTGCCTTACAAAATGTCCTTTAAAAAAACACCTCTAAAATAAAAGCAATGCAGCTTTAGTCCATGCAGGAGGTAAAATTATAAAATATGTTTATTTTGTAATTCCAAATTATTTTAAATAGGCCGGTCAGAATCAACCAAAGGGCCATATGGGTTGTGCAATACCCATGTTTGGTCTAGTCACATTTTCTTTTTGTTTTGGTCATTTTTAAGCAGCTTTTCTGTATTTTACCAAAACAAATGACAATGTATGCCTCTCTTTACTCTTGGCAGGTATCAAATGGGTCAAAGGTAATGACACCTGGGACATTTCTTGTATAAAACTGGGACAAATCACTGGTTTTCGTTAAATCTGCTGGGACATGGCACTCAAAACTGGGACTGTCCCGGGTAAGTAGGCCGTCTGGTCATCTTAAACATTACAGTCACAAGCTATCTAGCATCAGCCATAGAATCCATTTAGTATTTTTCCATGAGTTTTCAGACTATCTTAAACACTCCTAAACATTCCACCTTTAGAGATACATGTAGAACACCCTCGCATGAAGTCATCAAAGTATCAATATTGTACTAGCAAGGAAAGCAGACAGATCGTTGTGATGTGTGCTTGTATTCTCACTACTCTCTGTGTTTGAACTATAAGAATAGACAGAGAAATGCACCAGCACCACAGCACCAACTGTGTTTCTTTTTGTCCTAACATAACAATTCAACAGCTCTAGGGATGATATGCTGGGCCTGTATGTACACAGAACACAATACACTTGTCATTTCAATATATCAGATTTAGTGTATTGTTAAAGATCACACAATGGAGGAACAACATTCAGATTCAAATGTATGCTGCCTCTACACAACATTTGCAAATACAGAAAAGTATACAAAGAAAAGTATGATTCTGACTTTGCTATGTTAGAAATTACCACTATAAGCAAGATCCACAAACGCTGCAAAGGTAATCATATATGGGCTATTTGTTTGAATTAAGGGGCCAATATTACTTTTTTTTTTTTTTTTCCTGTTGTAATGTTGTTTCCTCATCAAAAACATACCTTGAGTTTCATTCACACATGTTTAAGACACAGACGCTGCATATGTCAAATGTGAGAAGATGACTGTTCTCTTTTTCCTCAATTTAACATTAGTCCCTGCCTACTCTGGGTTCTTTTTGTTTATGCTGCTGTGATTTTATCTGCTGTGCTACATTGGAGTGAAGGGCTAACTAAATCTGGTGGAGGAGGAGCAGACTGTACTAATTGAACATCTCCTCCCACTCAATACTATCAGCTATTGTTGGACCAGTGTTTTCTTAAAAGACAGACAGAGGGCACGCACAGGGAGGAAGACCTGTGGCCATGGGGTCACAAAACAGGAAAAGGAAAACAGAAAGCAGGGAGAGAGAGGTGGAAATGGGACGCAGGTGATGGGAAAACAGGAACGGGCAAGCCAAGGACCAGGTGGAGGGATGCGCCATCAAGGGCTGATACATCGCTTTACAAGAACTAACCGTCCAACTTCAAAGTGCCGATGGAGTCCTGAGGGGGGCAAGAACGGACCAGACACAGGTGCACAGACGCGGCGGCATAGATGTAAAGTCTGGCAGAGCTAAGTAAAGGAACATGGCACGACTAACCCATGTGTGTGTGGGTGTTTGCGCTTAACTTGTGGCCTGGAGGGAGCATTAAAGGCGTGACTTGTCCCTCTCTAGCCAATTGTGAGTGTGGCGTTGGGAGCTCGAGGGCCTGCAGCTGATCGGGCATAGAGGCCCTGGGGACTTGGTGGCACTGGCTCAGTGCCTGGCACAGCTAAGTAAAGGAACGTCACTTGACTGACTCTGGTGTGTTTGCACCGGATCTGAGTGCACAGACCTCTACCCTGCTCCAATTGCCGGAGCCGCTGTAGGCCCTTTGGGGGGCGTAATTGCCAAAGAATCTGACACATATTTAGTTCTTTAATCAAACTGAAAACATTTTGTGAGGTGAGGCTATTCAGTTATTACAGTTTATACATTTTGTAAATTCTGAATAGTCAAGAAACCGTATTATTCTATGAAAACTAAAACTACTTTTTTAATGGCATGTGTATGTATGTATTTATTTATTTATTTATTTGTTTCGTTTTTTCAGTGCATCAACATTATATTGTGAATTATTAAAAGTGCATAATCAACCAAACACATATTAAATAAGTTTGAGGTTCATGTAATATGTCTAATCTGAAAATAGTTGCTCCAATAGCTGTAGTCAGGTCAGGTCCAGAGGTGTGAAAGCACCCATTATGGCCCTGAATGGTTATGCTAATATGATCCCACATTCAGTGCAGTTCAATAGGCCTAACTAACTAACACAAATTGTAAACAACACACCTAGTGTTAGTTTCAGAGCAGTTTCATTGTAGGTAGCTCCTCCCTGCAGGCAGATATAATGAAGTATTCACCAGCATTTTGACCAGAAATGAAGAAGCAGCTTAGGTGAGCTGCGAAACATATTTGACCAAATAAACTTTGTCCGGTTGATAAATTGAATTTCTCCTCTGCCATGGATTCTACCTGGACGACTGAGGGATTTTTCACTTACCCTCCATGTTATTGCTTTGCTGGAATGTTGCACAGCATTGTATTAAACCTTACGCCAGCAATAGCATTATTAGGAGCAATGCCTGTAAGTATCAACAAACGAGACGAAAAATAGCTTTTGAATATTTTATTTACTGCTGCCTTAAAATGTATGACCATCAAATAGCTCAAATCAGATCCACCTTCTTATAACATATGGATCCAGAAAGTATGAGCTATATATCAAATGGAGCAGATAACATATTCTTTAAAGATTCAAAAACCCACATTTATGAAGCGTTGGAAACCTGTTTTGCCTTTGCTAATGCAGTAGGGCTGACATGGGGCTTCTCTGATATATAAAGAGTGGATAATTATGTCACTATTACCCTGTTTGTTTGCTTGATTTTTTTGTTACAAACTTATATTGTTTAAAAAAAAACATTAAATCATTATTGCTGTCAAAACAAATCAAATTAAATCATTACTGCTGAAAAAGAAAATAAAAACTAAGAAAAAAAAGTACTGTATTAAACCTTTCTATCTCACAGTCAGAATGCTTGTTTTTCAAGGTATTTTTGAGCAATAAAACCACCTGTAATTGAAGCAATGTAAGTCAGAGCTGTTTAATGTCATACTCTGGAACATTCCAAGCAGAGCAGTGGCATATCTATAGAAAAGCATATGACCCAATCAAAGTCACATAATGCACCTTTAATTAAAGTTTTGATAATTCTACAACTGTCCAGTGGGAAATAAAATAAATACAAAAAAAGCTTTCTGACTTCCACTATGAGCCAGGAAAAAAAATTTAAAAATCCTGTTGCCAGATAAAGGCCAGACAGGTTCACTGAGCTGTTGACATTTCCGTGCAGAGACTTCCTGGTTCTAATTGTAACACTGATAAGATTCTGTCTGCAATGGTCCTCTGCAGATAAGAGCGGTCAGATGCAGTACTGTGGGCAATGCAGAGACAAATCCAGTTTCTCTGAACTGCTCCAGATAATAAGATAAAGAGATATGGGACAAAACGCATCACATTGTCAGTATTTTTGAGGATGATTGTATAAATAATGTGTCTAGCCTTGCTGGCCACTGTTTAAATAATATCTACAAACTGCTGAACTGGCACACACCACTATTACAGAAAGTGGGCCAAGCATAATTATCATGTGATCTAGTTATGCTGACATGTTAGAATAGAGTATTTAAAACACATAACCTAGTTTCAGTTCACATTCGAGTCATTGGGCTTAAAGGTGCATTGTGTAACTTTCCTGGTGGAGGGTCCATCAAATGCTTTTCTCCATGCATATGTTATTGCTTTGTCTAGAATGATTCACAGTGTGGTATTAAACCTTTCTATCTTCATCGAGACCAAACCAGACCAAGTTACATGTCATCTCTGTGGAGAGACAACACCACTCACAGTCTGAAAGCCTGTTTTTTGGAGTATTTCTGAGCTATAAAATCACCGGTAATTTAATAAATGTGAGGTAGAGTTATTCAATGTCATGCTGTGGAACATTCCAGGCAGAAGGTGACAGACCCCCAACCACAAAGTTACACAGTGAGATACATTGTCCAAAATGATCTTTTATGTGCTTTTCCCATATTGTTTTTCCTCATCATTAGCTTTATAGGTTGAGAACTGAGAAACATTGTGTTTGCACCTACTGTAGCCCTGTATGTTTTTATTCATACAGGAATAAGGAAAGGAAATGCCCTCTACTAGGTTATAGCAGGAGATGCTAATTTCAGTCTGTACCCCCAGGGAAGGTTGAATTGACAATTTAAACAAACTTAAAATGTAAAAGTAGATGGATCCATGCCAATGTCACCATATATTATCACACACAAGGTGACTGTGCAACATTTTTCAACCAATGACAAAAATAAAAACACAATGCAGATTAAATGCAGTGAAATGTCACAATGAAGTGGCAGGACCAGAAGTAGAATCATAAATATTAAATGTAAAAAAAAAAAAAAAAAGCTGTATTTCACTTATGTAACTTTTCAGGCATGGGGTCCATCACCATCAGCTTCCTGTCTCTGTATGATATGATATGCAAAGATGACATTGCTTTGCCAGGAATGTTCCACTGTATGGCATTTCTTCACAGACCAGACCTGGTGAGGTAACCTGATTATGCCCATATAAAAGTTCAATTTCAAACAGGGTACCATTCCAGGCAAAACAATGACATCAAGCAACAAATGTGATAAAACAGTTACATATTACATATTAATTTTAAAATTAATCAAATGTAAAAGCATGATTTATATATTCAAAAGTGTGTTACTGAAACACAAAACCAAGTATTTGGCCCACAGACATTTTGTTGACAGTAAGGAACTCCAGACGATGTTTTCAGTTTGGACTATGGTATAAAACAAAGCTTTAGGCAGTTCCTGTTCTGCCAGTATGCCCTTCAAACAAGACGGAGCAGATATAAAGAAGCTCAGCTCGGTTTACCTCTTCACTGGTGTCAAGTAGTCCTCCAGACTTCAGTAGACACATGGACGTAGTCAGGATACAAATATATATACGTGTGCTTAAGTGCTAAGAAGTGGCCATTTTACTTAAATTATATTGAAATTTCAATTTTACTATTACAATTAACTTTTTGCTCTTTATAACATTGTAATGAATGTGTTATAGTCTGTGCAACTAATGTCCCTGCAGGAAGTTTGCTCATACTACAAATGTAGTATGTGCCAGCTACATTTGAAATTTGAACATTTCTACAAATCATTTATGATGAAGAAAGATTCAGATTTTGGTTGTGTTTATTGCACTGAAGAACTCTGAAAAAACATGTAACCACGCTCTCCACAAACCTGACTCTTATTTGGGCTGGAAGAGCTCATCCACCTCTTTGTTTCCATGGAAATATTGTTCCTTTGGCTATAATGTTAGTAAATGTAGTCATACTGGTTTATCAGAGCCTGATTTCGACAGATCTTAGAAGCTCTGCAAGGTGATCTGAGGGGCTGATGCTGATGCTACAGATTGGCAGCCTCACTTCCATCAGTTTCCTCCAGGTATTGCACTGTAAAGCGTCTTTGAGTGTCCAAAAATCTCTAAATTCATTGATTATCTCCATGAATTCAGAACCAACCATACTTCAAAATCTTCTGAAATATTGTTTTAACTTCACATTTTTTAAGAACTCATCAAACAGGAGTTTTGTATAAAATTGCACATGGGTTTTATTTTAGGTGGGAGAAATCACACTCCACAGCTGCTCCCTGCTAATAACCAGCACTGTTCACACTGACTCCCCGGGATCCTCTACAAGCCATTTTCAAGACTAAATATAACACACCCTCCTCTGGCTGCTTCCACATTTTAATGAAAACCAGATCCCACAATGCAACTGGGACAACCTGTCAGAAGCAGGGGACCCTTCTACAGATCTTAGCCATGGGTTCATGGTCAGGATGGACTGAGGAATATTATGCATGTTTTAAGTTGACGGGGGAAAGTGAAATACTCAGAAAAACTTGCACTTGGGGAGAAAATGCAAATGTAACACAGACAGACCTCACAAAGTTTGAGTCGGGGACTAAGAAAAGCTGAATCCATAATGTAGTAAAGTAAGGTAAGTAAGGTAAATGTGTCTTAAACTGTCCAATAGCTAAGCCATATCGTGTAATTACTTTTTATTGATTCTGAGTTCAAAGATATGTAGTAGTATCTTTTTTGAGTCCTGGTTTGATCCAGTTAAATCCAAATATGGGATTGGTCTGGTACTGTTCTAGTTCTGGTTTAGTCCAGGATCATTTCTGGATTTGGTCCCAGTTTGGTCCCAGTTTTAATATGGTCTCTGTGCATCGGCAGTGTGATAGAATGTCATTTTCTAATATATTGTCCTCACTTACCTCAAAAGAGTTTATAATTACTTTTCACAGCTCTCACACACCAGTGCAGACTTTTGCTATCATAGTAAATCTAATAACAAGTAGCATGCTAATGCACATTTCCTGATTATCGGACAATAAAAATGCTTATTTTACCTTGAAATGTGCCAATACAGTATACCTGTAGTGTAGTGGGGCACAACAGATTTTGCTCAGTTGATTTTTAATTTTCTTTGGGGCAATCTTGTAATTTTCAATTCCGCCTTAGACAATGATATTTTCTAGTTTATTCAGGTTTGTCTCTTAGTGAGAATTTGACTGCATGTTGCGACTACTGCTGGACAGAGGGGTCAGTCTTGAGTAACTTCTTAGTATCTTCTCATAACTCTATTTACAAAAGTTGAACCAACCAAAAATTTTAAGATGATACAAGTCTCAAGACTTGTTTTCAAAACTACTTAGTTAGACTATTACACATCAACCTCTTATGTTTGTGGCAGCTCTCAGTCATAGGCAAAAAAGTCTGTCAACTGGACAAAAGTAAAAAAAAAAAAAAAGAGTAAACATGTTTCAACACTGCAAGTAGCTTCTTCAGTTCAGACAGGGTTCTGTAAGTCACTTACCTTAATTATCTGTATGAAGAGAGAAGCTAATTACACTGAAACTAACACACCCTAGTTGTTTGAAGTAAGGAGTATCTCTCATTATAGTTAAATCACACCTTAGGGTAAGTTCAATATACTACAGACATTAACAGACGTTGTAACCCCTTCATTCATCCATTAACACATGCTCATTAATGTAAACTGGGGTGTGTTTGTTTCTGTGTTGTTAGTTCCTCCTTCACACAGATTAGCCTCAGATATTTATGCTGGATGTACCTCTTTCATTTTCTTGTCTTCACTCTAATTGAAGTCAAGTTCTAGCAGCACAAGGCAGCAAAAAGCATCCTTGAATGAATAGATGGTCTGATATGAAGTGCAGGTGACTGCTCCATTCTCATTGATTTGCCATAGGGCACCATGTCTGCTCCAGAACCAATAAATAATGCATAAGTAATTTGTTGAAATAGATTTATTAACCAAGTGGAACAAGAGTGTAATTGATCTAATGATTCTCTCTGGGGGCCTGAGGAAAAGAGGAATTCATCATTTTAAGAGCTGGAGGTGTATCACTGTATTGTATTTTTTCAGTTATAGAGTTTAAAAGGTGCTGTACCTGTTTTTTTTTTTTTTTTTTTTACTGCTTTATAATTGTGTAAATGTAATCTAGTTAATTTTAAACTGTTTACAGCAGTCTAAAGTTATTCCTCGCTTTCCTAAGGCCTTCTTAGCATGCTAATTTAGTCACCTTGAAGAGTTGATAAGCATTTTTCACAACTTTCAGACCAGGATTTTTGCCATCACTGTAAGGCTAAAAACAACTAGCATGTTAACAGCACACTCGATGATTCTTGGACAATAAAATGCATGACAACACACAGTGGTCTCATTTTGACCCCAAGAACTGCTTTTACAATGTTATCTCTGTGCTGAGGCAAGACAAAATTCTCTCAACTGCATTGAAGAAAATGGGTACAGCCTTTTATGTACAAAGTATATATTTCTAACTAAGTATTTTATGAGCTTTGGCATTTCGGTAAAGGTCTCCTATTGCACTAAAGCTGCACACATGCACTAGCAGCCATTTATTTGAAATGCAACCGAGTGTGCTCTCTTCACCACAGTTAGTGCTCAGACCATTTCACGGTCAGTCCGATTTCACAGCTGTACTATGAGCCTTGGCTAAATAAAGGCCAGAATTTTTAGTGTGGTGATATATTCAGAGTATTCAGGCAGGAAAATGTGTGAGACTACCAATGAGTACAAAGCATGGAAGTGAAAAGCAGTAGTTTTGTCCTTCTTTGCTGTTGGGTGAAGCTTGTGAAGTGTATCAGCAACAGCGGTACAATGCATAGTCCATCCAGGTTCATTTGGTCTTCCGATTTATTAGATTCTTTTTTCAGACCAAGGTTTAGTTTGTTTTCATACCCGACAGTTTCATTAGCGACCTTCCTCAGAGTGGTCATGTGATATTGCTGTGACGTGTCGGGTCAGAAGCTGTGTTCATGTTCGACTTCAGAAAAGTATCCCAGGTGTGTGAGAGTAAAAAAGTCCCCTAATCCCGGTTTATCGTCCCATGGTTTCCGTATGTCAATGTCTCCTTAATCCAGACAAACACCAAGTGTGCACACAAGCAACAAAACACAAAGCATAACAGGAGCAACTTAAATCAGCCATTTTTTTACCGTTAAAAAAGAGAGAACCACATTATGGATTGGGATGAAGGGAACACCATTGGGACAGAGGACAACAAACATCATCCCGGGATTAAGGAGGCAATGGAAATACAGAAATGTGGACTATAAACTAGGATGGGGGGGGGGTTTTTATTCTCACACGCCTGGGATATTGACTTGAAGAAGCTGGACTGCAGATGGCGCTGTTGTCTGCCTTGACTATTAGAAGTAGTAGCGGCAAAACCTGTTTACATTAGCTGACCAAACACTCCTCAGCAACATCACATGACCACTCTGAGGAAAACTGCGAGTGAGCAGTCAAAACTGTCATGTAAGAAAACAAACTAAACCTTGGTCTGAAATAAGAATCTAATCAAATCGGTTCAGTGCATAGTTGCTTTTCCTGTATTCATTATAACCAGTTCTCTCCTTTTTAATATTAAATTGTGTTTTTTTTGCTCTTCTTCAATGCTTTCTCTAGAGGCCATCACACGCATGTAGAGAGTGGGTTAAAATCATGTCTGTTCCAGCCCATCTCTCTAGAGTCTCACTGTGGCTGGCTTCATGGACAATGAATCTGAAAATGGTTTAATTTTCTCTTTACCTTTGGGAGGAGCTGTTAGGAACTTCGACGCGGTCACAGTCTACAAAGAGCGGGTAAGTACCGATGCTAACAGTTTCCCTCCCTTCACATTATTAGACATGGAGTGTTGGCAATAGTATGAATCACTAAATATTCATAAGTTGTAATGTTCAGTATATCAGCAGGTTCACTGAGCGCTGACATTTCTGCATTGTGCTATGCTAATTGTAACACACTGATAAGATTCTGTTTGTAATGGTCTTTTGCAGATAAGAGTAGCAAAATATGATAGCGATATATATCAATACGTATCACATTGCCAGTTGTAAATGTTTGAACTTTTTTGTGGCTGACTGTATGAATAACTTGTCTTAAGCTTCAATAATGTCCATAATCCACCACTAAAATTAAAACTGGTACCTAATTTTCAAAGCGTGAATGTTGGAAGTTCATTTTCATACATTTGTAAATTTCAAGCTCTCACAAACCAACAAGAATAGTGCTAGTATAGCTTTACAGTATTTTAAGAGAAGTGAATCAGGTTGGACCACCAATCGATCCTTTTGCGGTAACACAATGCACATTTTAGCAAACACTGTCAAAAAAGTTTTAAGATAATCTGAAAACTCAAGAAAAAAACATTTGATTAAAAACACACACACATTTTCAGGAGCCTGTGTTCACTGTGGTCCTGCTTAGGTGTTCAATTTTCAACAAAAATTCTGAGTGAGAAACTGAAAAACTGTTGGCTAAAACTGTGGCCATACCAGCTTGTCAAAGCCTGATACTGTTGGATCTCAAAAGGTAAGCAAGGCTGGGCCTGGTTAGTACTTGGATGGAAGACCACTGGGAAAACCAGGTGCTACAGTGAGGCACCAGTCGCAAAAACTGTCGTTGTGTCCTTATGCAAGACGCTTTACCCACATTGCCTAGTATGAAAGTGGTGTGTGTGTGAGTGATGGTGGTGGTCAGAGGGGCCAATGACGCAGATTGGCAGCCTCACTTCCATCACTCTCCCCCAGGGCAGCTGAGGCTACAATAGTTTCTTACCACCCCCGGGTGTGGAATGAATGACTAATGCTCTGTAAAACGTCTTTGAGAGTCCAGAAAAGAGCTATATAAAATTGAGGCATTAGCTAGCTTTTTACGGTAATTTTATGTGAGAGACTTGTTACCAGCACAAATCAGTCTGTTTTGTTCCAGGTAAGTAAGTTGTTTATGGTCTGATTGTGTTAAAATAAAGTACAAATTAAAGTTTTGACAGTTCAAACAGACAGAGTAGAGCCTACAGTTAGAATCTAATCCCCAGGGAATGTTGAATGTATCAATAGACAGCCAATCAGCTCTCATCTTACATAGTGAATCAAATGGATTCCAGTCAATCAAGATGCAATCTTACAAGTTTGCAATGATAAAATATTTTTAACTGGATGCAGGCAGTGGGCAGTGATTTTGTAACAAAGTACTGCTTTTACAGTACTCTTTATGGGGGATAAACAAAATTTACTTATTTAAAGGGAAAAAAAAGTTCAAAGGATCATGCAGCTTTAAATGACATAGATTTTTCTTATATGGGCACTCCATCTATTTAGCATCCACTGCCCCTCTCTCAGGTCGATATATTGATTGATCTGTAAAGAATGGTTCCTTTCATGAAATTCAAGGCTACAGACTTCTGGCCTCAAAGTCATTCTTTGTGCCAAAAGCAAAGACCTATTGGATAAACTACAAAGAGCTGCATTTCTGAACAGTCCTATAGATTCTCAGAATTAAACAAATGAACAAGGGTGTTGTTTGGGAAATGTCAATACTGTGTTAGGTGAAGGAGCAAATACAACTAATGGGTAGGATTGGTTTGACAAATCACAATTATGAGAGTAAAAAGGTCAATGTATTATTATGCTGAGTGATGATATTGTGCTCTACATTATTTGCGCTTGTTAGACACAGTGACACAGGGTGCTCTATCACCACCATGTCTGGGAGATTCAGTCTGGGATGTAGGTTTTTATATTTCATTATTAATTTAAGAACAGGGGAAACTATTTAGAATAAGATTTGACCCCTTAATTGCATCATTAATCTTGTAAAACACATCAATCAAAAGCTCATCTTTAGAGCATTACTTTCTTATATTTTAACTGATGAAATAACCAGTCATCTGTAATTACCCGTGTGGGTGTTTCAGACTTCTAGACATTCTTGTTTGTAATAATGATGTTTGCAGTCCAGCTGCTGGTCTGCTAGTGGAAAAACATTATTTCTGAACACTGAGGTGAGTTTGAAAAACTCAGTGTTTGTTTGGATAAGCTTCCCAAATGGTGAGTTGGAGCTGGAGGGGATAGTTGACGAAGGTAGAAATGTGTAAAAACAAAATCCTGTAAACTTCTTTTACCTGAGATAAAAATAAGTGTTTAGTGCTTGTTGATTCTGCAAAAAATACAGTGTCTCCGCTCTCTGTTTCTTTTTCTTTCTTGTTCCATTGACAGCGAGTATGGAGTGAATGAATAAGTGATTTGGGTGTCTTGAAAGAGCTATTTAAATCCAATGCATTATTGTTATTTGTATTATTATTTTTATTTTATTTTATTTTTTTACTCATAAGCTGTCAAATTTGTTTTGACACAAACGGACCATGTGTTCCTCTGATTGGTTAATCCACCTGTCAGTCAGGATACACTTCCAGACTCATTAGTCTTGGTAAAATATTGATATCAGGAGATGGTTGTTAATGTTAAAGAAATAAATTATTGTTAAGAAATGACTTCAGACTCAGGTGAAAAGTGGTTTACTGATCAGGACGCTTCTCTTGCTAAGCTTCATATAAGTCAGTCATAAGAGATGATGCTTTAGTATAAACCTCTATGCTAATGAAAGTAAAAATGGTCGGGCATATGTGAATACATGAGACCTAAGTACAGCAGATATATTTGAAGAATGTAACAGAGGAGAGAGACATGTCCATTTTTGGGTTACAGCTCAGTTTTAGATCCAAACAGAGGGCCGACTATGAATTTCAGCCTACAGAAAGAACAACAATTCACCTATGACACTAACTTATTAAATTCATGCTTTCAAGTATTGTCAAAGCTTGTGGTTTTGGTCTGTCAGTAAAGTACCGTGTAGGTATTTTGGAAAAAGGGCTAACTGCGTTTCACAATCAGCACAGTTGCTCACAGTTTCCCCTGCAAACACAAAGCACAGTGACATAGTGGGTCCACACAGCTTTGTTCTGTCATATTTCTCTTGTCACAGAACACCTTGTGCCTTTGAAGAGAGCAGGTGGATTAGATGTGGACTCTAGCTCCTCTGTGCGTTTTCGCCTCTAAACAACAGCACAGACCTGATTCTCACCTCGCCGTCCTCTCTGCTTATTCAGAGCGTGTGGCATCGATTGGTCATTCTTTGTGCTGGCCTGAAGTGCTTTTCATGTGTCACTTAGAAGCTCATTTAGTCAAGAGGCTGGCAGGTAGGGCTGAAGATATACTCACCACTTTTCACATTCAGATGGTCAATCCCAGACTGCAAAGAACAAGAACAGTTTTTTGTTTTTTTTTCATAAAATTGTGAGGAAAGTTTTGTCTGAAAGATGTTAACATGCACCAAGGCATTTTACGTTTAAAAGGCTGTGTATCTGATTTCAAATATGTAATAGACTATATACAGAAGGCTTTTGAGCTCTTGAGGCCAAAATATACCTGTATCTAATTATAAAATATCCGGAAGTGTGTATTAGCAGGCTAGTAGTTGTTAGCTTTACGATTGTGTCTACTGTCCACTCTGGTCATGAAAGTCGGGGAAAAAAAAAGGTACGCCCTTTTACATTTATCGATTTAAATATTTAATAATAATGCTCAAAATGCACAAAATGAGGAACTAGAACACTGCAGTTTAAAATGAACTACTTTTTCCCATTTTCTTAAAATCCGGCACAGCTCTTTTAATGGGAGGAGTAGCACAGAACAAAGATGTAGCACAGTGCGTTTTTTACTTTGAAATTCTTCTGATCTGGGGGTGATAAAGTTGCTCGTAGATTTCAAATACACATTGGGGAAATTGGGGTAAATATGAGGCAAATATTAGACTGATATAACAGACTGGCACTGGATTGAATGCTCAGACAAAAGATGGTTTGCTATAGTTTGACCTATGCAATAATCTTGACACTCTTAAACTGTGCATATGCAGAAAGTAAACAAAAAAGAAAGAAAGTTTGTTAACACAGTTAGTTGGTCAACAGCTTTGTAAATCAATGTGGCTGGCTTTATCTCTGAATATAAGAGGAACACCAAGGAGGCAAATAGGGTCCAATGTATCAGAGGTGCAAGAGCCAGCACAATGTACAGAGTACAGTATTGATCTTTGTATTGTTCAAGCAAGATTGTTTGGAGCCCTATGTCTCTGGAAAAAATAAAATACAATAGAAGACTCGCTATGTATTGTGAACTTTATTTTTCCAGCATCCAATTATTCTTTGCATTTTCACAGTTTTAGCAAACTTATAGACCAACTTTGATCCACTATGGAAATTACTTAGACATAGTAACTCAAACAGACAAACTATGAGCTAATTTACAGACTCTGCAGCTGCCAGATATGCATGAGTGTCCAACATTAGTTAAAGTGGATTAGCGTCAGAACAAATATCAGCTGACAGATCATTTCTTTGCTGTCCCTTTTCGCTGACTGCTCTTGAGGTGCACTGGGAACGCGCCAGGTTTTGAGTTGCATGTAGGATGGCAGCAAAAGGGAACATTTGCTGACACTGAAGCTTGTGTACGAACTGAAGAATTGAGTAATTTTTGTCCTACAAAAAATACTTATTTATTGAGACAGATCTATTGACTCCTGGTACAGAACTGCAGAATTGATTTTATGAGCGCTTAAATGCAGAATTATACTGTTACTCAAACGTCAGTATTAAAGAGGGGGTATTACACTTCTATAGGGTATTAGTTTGGAATTTTGGACCTCATTTCCAAGTTAGCCAGAGTGTTGGAGATATGTGGAGACACTTTTTTTTTTATTATTCCATCCAGTCCGTGTATTTGCAGAGGTCGCTGGTGCTAGGCTAGTGCAAGTCAATGGCCATAGTTAGCCTGCCAGTAAAAACAGTCTTACCCACTCCACAAAACGCCTGAAGCAAATCTATTATTACACCAGACTGTTGATGCAAATGTCTGTGTTGATAAAATAATGTTTGAAATAAAACTACCCTTGCATGGCACAAATTGTCGCATGTTGAGGGACTATTTTTCTCAGCAGCAGTGGAATTTTACTTTGTCCTTGAGATAGGTGCTAGGTGACATCAGTCTGCTGCTGCCAAGCTTTCTATCAGGAGGTACAACTTGCTGCTGCTGCTCAGACATAAATAATTCAAATGCAAGGTTGGTTTTACTTCTAAAATGATTTTATCAACACAGACATTCACATGGACAGTCTGGCATACTAATACTTGCTTCAGGTGTTTTGTGGAGTGGGTAAGACTGTTTTTAGTGGCAGGCTAACTATGGCCATTGACATACACTAGCCTAGCACCAGTGACCTCTGCAAATACAATGACTGGATAGAATATTTTAAAAAGTGCCTCCACATGTCTCAACGCTCTGGCTAACAAGGAAATGAGGCTCTATGTCCAAAACTTGGATTGTCCCTTTAACCTGTTTAATATGCTTCACCTTCTTGTTGTTTGACATTCTTAGGTGCTCTTCCCTTGTGTGTAGACACTTATCTCCAGAGCACTATCCAGAGTGATGTAGTGGACTGTTTTGTATCCTGCTTTGGAGCATGGACTTGTGGGCTGACCACTGAACACAATTGCTCTACTAACCATAGAGATTTATTTCAGGTCTAAAATCAATCAAATGATTAATGAAGGTGTATGGAGTTTAAAAGCACAGTGGAGCACTTCCTGTATCACCACATGACACAAATGTCTTCTGTTTGCGAGAAGAACTCAGTCTAAATATACAGGGCTTGTGTGTTAAGCATGTGCAAAGTAAACAAAACAAAACTCCAGATCAGAAAATAGCGTAACATAGGCCCTTTAATATATGGCGCCTACATGAACATACTTCCAGGCAGAAGTGTTACACTGTGAGTATTATTATAGGTTTTCGTAACAGGGCTTCCGGCATCCAACAGTGTTATGTATGGAGTCCATTAGAAATCATTGGCCTATGAGCTATCAACCACACTGCAGTAACCTGACCCTTACTATTGCACCAATCTTCATCTTACTAATAAATACATGGTACCAGCCAAAAAAACACATATTATGAAAAAAACCTCTTTGGAGCATTGAACACATTTCCGGGGCTGTTTACCGATTCTTGTTTTTCCCAGATAGCTAAAACAACTCTGGGCACCATTCCAGTGTCCACCCACTGTTTGCACTGTCATAATTTCAGCCAATCAAATCACTAAATGAGCTTCATATCTCTATAGAACCACCAGCATTAGTGTAAATGGAGTAAAGTGGAGGGGATGAGAGGAAGTGTTGAAGAGAAGAGGGTGTAATGAGCTGTACTGTAGTGTTTCAGTGCCACTAGAAGAGTCACTGGCCCATTTAAATTGCATTATCTATTCAAAACAGTTTGGAATGTTAGCAGCATTGTGTTCTTGGGCGAGACACTTTATACGCCATGTATGGGGAATGTGATGTGAATGATTGGTAGTGCTTGGACAGTGCAGTGACGCAGATTATAAGCCTGTGTTCCATCAGTCTTCCCTACCTACCGTCGGCAAATCAATAATGCATGAAATTGTTAAAGCAATTGGAAAACTTGGAGAAATCCCTCATTTGTCCAGAAATGTGTGCCTGAATCGACTGTGAAATAATGGGGACCTTGCAGTGATTATGGATGGAGTGTGCAATCTGTAAGATCAGTTGGTGAGCGATCCGAAGGTTTGCGGTTCGAATCCCGCTCTTGATATATAACATCATTGGTTGAGCGGTGAGATCCACTGATTCACAGGTTGGCAGGGCAATTCCAGCTCCCACAGATGAATGCTGTTGTTGTGTCCTTGGGCAAGACACTTAACCCACCTTGCCTCCAGTGTTTGTGTACACTGGTGTACAAATATGTGTGTGCATGGGTGAGTGGTTCCTTGACATGCCTTGAAGATGGAAAAGTGCTTTATAAAATCTCACCATTAAACAGAGGTAATTTTCAATCTGAAGATACTAGCCTGAGAAGCTAAACTTTGTATCGTCCTGAGCTAGACTTGTCTTGCCCTAACAGAAGAGCTATCGCCTGAACTACTAAGGCTGCTATTCTTATTATGGGTCGTCATATAGTTGGCCTCTTCCTTGCAGCTGCACAAATGCCTGATTAGCATTTGACTGGCCTAATTTCTCACTTGACCAAGGTTTGAGCTCACTGTTGTAAACAGACAGTAGATTATACTTTAACTTAAGCCATTTCTATTCAAAAGAGGAATATCTTTTTTTTAACAAAGAACTGCTCACTATCTATTTTTCAAACCACCTCTTCTCCTGCTTTAAATCTGCACCTCACTGTCTTCAAATGAATGGATGTGGCTTTGAAGATGAGGAAGGATGGCCAATTGTAAGCACTTTCGTATGGTAACTGAAATGTTTCTGTAGTAGTATTAGTAGTAGTAGTAGTACTAGTAGTACAGGGATAGCAGTGGTAGCAGCAGTAGCAGTGGTGATAGTGATAGTGATAGTAGTAGTAGTAGTCACTGTTGTAGTAGCAGTAGTTGTTGCTGTAGTTGTCATAGTAGTTGTAATAATAGTTGTAGTAGTAGTTGTAGTAGTAGTTGTTGTAGTAGTTGTAGTTAGTAGTAGTAGTGTAGTAGTAGTAGTAGTAGTAGTAGTAGTAGTAGTAGTAGTAGTAGTAGTAGTAGTAGTAGTAGTTGTTGTTGTGGTTGTTGTTGTGTTGTAGTTATAATAGCAGTAGTTGTAGTTGTAGTTGTAGTAGTTGTTGTTGTTGCTGTAGTTGTTGTAGTACTACATCTGCATAGTAGTTGTTGTTGTAGTAGTTGTTGTAGTAATAGTAGTTGTTGTAGTAGTAGTAGTAGTAGTAGTAGTAGTTGTTGTTGTAGTAGTTGGTTGTGTAGTAGTTATAATAGCAGTAGTTGCTGTAGTAGATGTAGTAGCAGTAATGGTAGTAGTAGCAGTAGTTGCTGTAGTTGTTGTAGTAGCAGTCGTTGTTGTAGAAGTTGTAGTAGCAGTAGTGGTGGTAGTAGAAGTAGTAGTAGTGGTAGTAATAGTATTAGTAGTGGTAGTAGTAGTATTGGAGTAGTAGGAGTAGTAATAGTAATAGTAATATTAGTCATAGTAGTAGACATAGTAGCAGTAGTAGTAGTAGCAGTAGTAGTAGTAGTAGTAGTTGCAATAGTACTACTAATAGTAGTAGTAGGAGGAGAAGGAGGAGACAGAGGAGGAGGAGGAGGAGTGGTAGTACTAATAGTAGTAATGGTAGCAGCAGCAGTAACAGTAGTGGTGGTGGTGGTAGTAGTAGTAGTAGTAATAATAATAGTAGTAGTAACAAGATGGTTCCAAAAGTGAACTTGAGTATATACTGCAGAATTAGGACTGTACAGTGATGTGGGATGAAACCATAAAGTGACATCCTCGTATTCCCTGTTACCACCATATGCTTCATGTACATTTCCTTCTTCCAGATTCCACGTCAGTATTCTGTTTGCCACTGCAGCATCTGTCGTATTCATATCTTTCAAACTCTTTGCTCTTCACTTCTTGTTCTTCCTATTATGCTGTTGTGGACTAGGAAAACCATCACCCACTACTCTGACCAAGTGCAGCCATTTGGGGGACAGGATCAAAGTTAGTACACAAGGATAAAATGGAGTGTAAGATTTTAGACGTTTCATGAGGGTAACCTTTCAGCTCAGCCAAAACACTGTCAGTTTTTAGCACTTCTCTGGGGCTCTTCATAGTGCCCTTTTTACTGAGAGATTATTCCAACTTGTCTGGGAGAGCTAAGGTTGCTCAGAGGCAAGGCTTAGCAGCTTATGTAAGTGATATTGAACAAAATATAGCACACTTTTGTAGTAATTTATGCAAGATAGTGAGAATGAATAGGAGTGTTTGAGGCAGAGAAAGCACAGATCTGGCATTGAAATTCCTGAAAAGAGCAGTGAATGAATCTGTAAAAATGTTTTCAAATCATTTCACAAAAGGATGTTTAAACATGATTGGCTCTTTCATTGGACCTTTTTGCTTGTTATCTTGGAGCGGTTTCTTCCATCCACCAGACTTTCTATTTTAGCCCGTCAGCTTTCAACACATTTTTTCTAATGAGCAACAACCTTAGCCACTGTCAGCTGCTTTCAAAAAGTGTTAGTGCTTTTTAGACTTTCTACCATCAACCATATCCGCGTTCCAAATAGGAAGATAGCAAAGTGAGAATGGGCATGATTTTGGCTCCATTGACTCTTTCCATCTCTCTGTGTACTGCTGCTGTCAGGCTCCTCATTTTGGTCTTAAAATGTTTGTATTAACGTTCTCTACATGATCCTGGTGTTTTTACTTCGCTACTTTATCCATAAATCAATTCCTAGCCCTAATATGGAATTCCAGATTTGTCCCATAAATACTGGTAGTGTCATTGTAGTTAGCTCTTTGCTTCAGGCAGATATAAGGCAGTGTCCACCAGCAACTTGACCAGAACTGAAGAAGCAGCTTGGATAAGCTGCAAAACGTATTCGACCAAAATGAACTTTTTGTTCAGTTGACAAATTGAATTTCTCTTTTGCCTAGACTTAGACTTAAACAAACTGTATTGATCCACAAGGGAAATTATTTGGACACAGTAGCTCACACATCACAATATAATATAATAACAAAGAGCAAAATATAAATGGCAATAATACATTTTAAATAAGTAGCAAATATGTCAAGAGACAGGTGTCAAATAAGACATAATTATATAAATGTAAATGTACAAGTCAAAATAAAATAGAAAGTTAAAAAAATTAAATCACAGCTTTATATAAGAGGTCATAGGAAGACACGCAACAATGATATGATGATTGACAGGACATATGGTTATCCATTACATAAGGCTGAGTTATTGTACAGTTGTAGGGAGTATTGTATGAATGTAGTCCTGTATCTCTCACTGTTTGAGCGGAGCAGTAGGAGCCTGTTAGAGAATGAGCTCCTCTGTCCCTCTATAGCAGGGGTCTCCAACGTTTTTCCGCCAGTGAGCTACTTTTACAAAATGAAAATGCCAGAGAGATACCTATTTTAGCAGTCGCAAAGAAATGGAGTACATATAAGACCCTCAGTAAGCCTTAGATGCAGAACAGTTAGATGCCTATAAAGCATAAACCATTATCCACTTATTGGGTACAAAGTCAGGCAGGAAAATTACACATTTAAAATGGTAATTAATCAAATTTCCTGTCCTATCCTGTCCTAGCCTTGGTAAGCTTAATTTGACTGGAGCCGAAAGCTTTGGGTGGCGTCACACTGCCTTAGTCCACGTCCTTATACTGTCTTTGCAAGTTATAAACAGTAAGAACTGTAACTAAACATGGAAAGCTGTAGTTATTCCTGTTTACCTTTTCAGAGTTATGGTAAGGTTCCATCGTGTTATTTATATCATTTTTGAGTGTCTCTTGAAATCAGTTTTATAACAGCCAGTCATAGCCAGGCACAGAGTTTCCACAAACCTTCTCATTTCTCATCACCGACACAATGACCTTGGGTCTTCACGAACCGTCTTTAATCCTCAAGCGTTTCATCTCTTTGTTTCATTTTTGCCGTCAATAAGAGTGCATAGAAAAGAACACCACTTGCCTCATATTCTTGTGTATTTGTTTTCATTAGAGCGCCAGATCATGTGACAGTTTCCTAGTCTTCCTCTTGTGGTTAATCTTAATTTGCTGTGACACTGTCTTTCATGTGAATGTGAAACAAATATTCACTGCAAAATGTCCTCTTGAATGGAGCTGGAGCTATGGACACAACTGATTCAGATTCTGTGAAAGTTGCTGGTGAACTTGCAGATCTTAAAGGTCCTATATTATGCAACATTTCTTCTTATAAGCTTCAATCCATGTTATAATATTACCTCACCAAAAACAAAAAGACCTGGTGTTGTATTTTGTTTTATCTTCATGTTACAACCCGGGTGGATCAAACATATTAAAAAGGACACAGGAAGTAAAAGGGTTACAAAAGTAAAAGCTGTTTTTATTTTTAAGTTAATTTTAATTTAAAACATTAAAACCCCTCCTGTGCCCCCCAAAAAAGTAACAACTGAAAGGTGGATATGGTGAACTGGCCAAACAGAACAAAATGATGCAGCACCTGGCCAACCTCGTACAGGGCCGTAGAAATTGGTACCAACATCACTAACCTAAAGGAAAAAAGATGTCCACAAACTAACTGTACCAAACAAAAGGTGAAAACAGGACAGACGGTCCCACAAGGTCAAACACAAAAGGCTAACTGCAGCTAACAGGAATGGTGCGGCCTGTGCCGGGCAGCTAAGGCAAGGGAAAGAGCACAAGGCAACGAGCACAGAGGGCGGTGCGCAGCAAGAGCGCAGTAGCAAGAGAGAGAGCACTACTGATAGGCGGCCTATTTACACCAGATCCAACCAGGCCACAAAACATACACAGATAAAAATACGTGCAATAGGATGCACAAAGGAGCACCAGCACATAACACCAACATGTTTGAGTAACCCTTTATTACTTTTCTCTCTACACCTCCAAAGTTCAGAATGCTCTCTTCTACCTTGTGATCTCAAGTAGTGGTAGTGTTGGAGTTAACAGGTACCTTTTACCTTTTGTTCAATAAAGATGGGCAATTCCAGGTCTGAAATTATCCAAATGTTTCTGGTGAGTCTGTATGGAGTTTAAAGACACACTGGAGCAGATTCCTTAATACCACATGACAAAGCATAAAGTAGGACAGAGTGTTTTCTGTCTGATAGAAGGACTCAGCCTAAATACGTAGGATTTATGTGTTAAACATGTGGATGAAACAAAACACAACTCCAGGTAAATAGATATAGATCAGAAAAAAGAGTAATATGGGCCCTTTAATGAATAATGGTGGCCATACCAGCTTGTCAAAGCCTGATCCCGTCAGATCTCAGAAGCTAAGATGGCTGGGCCTGGGCGGTACTTGGATGGGAGAATGCTAGGAATTCCAGGTGCCACAGGGGGGCGCCAGTGGCAAAAAAAACTGTTGTGTCCTTAAGCAAGACACTTCACCCACATCACCTAGTATGAAAGTGGTGTGTGCATGAGTAATGGTGGTGGTTGGAGGGGCTGATGGCGCAGATTGGCAGCCTCACTTCTGTCCCCCAGGGCAGCTGTGGCTACAATAGTAGCTTACCACCACTGAAATTGGAGTGACTGAATAATGAACTGTAAAGCACTTTGGGTATCTTGAAACGAGCTATATAAATGCAATCAATCAAATATTTTGGTCCTATTTTCGACTGAAGAGTGGGGAGACTAGAGAGCCAGTCAAATATCGCAGCTGGGAATAGACCTAAGAAACCAGCATGCTACAGTCTAAACCACTGGACTGTCATGCTGTGTATTTGTAGCAATAAATTTATTAATGCAGTGCTAATTCAAGATTCAAGATCCAAAACAAAGAGGTGGTTACATAAAAAAGTGAGATAGAATATTAAATAGAAACATCCTTGTAAACATGTTGAAGAGGAAAATTGTTATGGTTTATGAGATGTGATGGATGGTGGAGAGGGGATGTGGGCGTGTGTTTACATAATCCACAAACATTTGTCATTTCAGATACAAATTAACTGCACACACACATAGCTCATCAGCGGTGCCTCTCTGCTTGATGCTTTTCTTCCCATGTATCATCGTTGGTACATTAAGTCATAGTAATCTTTCCAATTGGCTATAATAACAGCTCCTCTAATCAATATGCAAATGTATGTAAATGCAACTGTCAGCTTTTGTACAAACTTCTTCTTTTGCTTTTAACATTAAAGTGTCTACTTTCATTTATTATTATTATTAATTATTATTATTATTATTATTATTATTATTATATGAAGATATAAATACAGTTCTGTTACCTAAACAAGGGTCAAAAGGGGCAATAATGATTGGACAAAAATAGATGGAAACACCTTTATTTTGTTAGATGAAAATTTAAGAAAAAATGGGTTGCTTTCACATAAATTGTCCTTGCATTTTGGACAGACTTTTTCAGTGTTGATGATGGTAGAGATTTTCAAAATCACGAATCTCGAAAAAATCTCCACTGTTTCCTGTAATTTTCTACTTTTCATCTCAACTTCTCGTTCACAAACTGTTCCTTAACCAGTGTGTATCACTGATACTACCACCAAACCAAGGAATAATTTGAAAAACATGAAAACCTGCTCTATGCACTTTAGGGTGTAAGGTAAACCCTGTGTTACAACCCTACCCTTTAAGAAGTGAATGAATATTTTATGAGCAGACATTCTGAAAGCGCACCTTTCTAGCTCGCTGTTTGTGTTCTTGCATCAGTCGATATCGCTGTCTATTATGTAACAAAAAGGCTGTGACCAAGCTGTCGACATCTCCCTCCAACTGATTAGGCTCCAGGATCAATACTTCAACTCAAACCTTTTTTTAACCAAAGAATGTAACACAAAAAGCACAGGCTTGCTTTCACTTACTCAGCAGACGGGTTATTTACTCTGTCAATGGTGAATAATAGACTGAAGACATGCACGGAACCACCAATCTGAAGCATGCATGCATTGATATCCACTTAACACAGAGAACAGGGCTTATCTCCTCTGTCCATGTCTGCACTTTCCCCAGAGAGCTCCCTTTAAGGCCCACAGAATAGAGCAAAGCTGATAAGACATGAAGCTTCTACTTCAGATTAGCGTATGCTTTTGTTAAATTGCCATTAATATTAGACACAGAGAAAAAAAAAAGTGAAAATAATAATGCATTTTATATATTAGGGCCGGGCACGTTAACGCGTTAATTTTGCGATAACTAATTAACTCATTATCGCCGACAATTATTTTAACGCTGTTAACGCAGTTTTTTTATTATTTATTTATGTATTTATTTTATTGTAAATGTCTGTTTCTCACTGGCTTTTATTTTGAAAATGTCCTTTTCTTTATACTTTTTTCACTTTTTTCTGACCACGTGAGATGCAACGTGTCCGAGTCTCCACGAGCTGCGGGCCCGGCCGTGGGTTTGGCCACAGGCTTCGGCTTCGGCCGCTGGTTCGGCTGCAGGCTTGGCCGCGGGCTCTGAATCTGTGAGCTCAGCTTGTTTCTTTAGTTCAGTGCTGCACGGGGAGTCACTGATTTACTCAGATACCATTGGAAGAAAAAATGTGATTGGTCCATTTCCATTCCATTCTATTCACTGAACACCTTGAAGGCTCTGAGGGTTCCCCTGTGAAAGAAATGCTGTTTGCACAACAAATGTATGGCTCTTTCATTTACATTTCCAATAAAAGAGCGCTATACTCTACTTTTTAATTAATTAATTGGTTTTGCGTATAATGGCTCGAACTCATGAGATTAATGTGAGTAATTTTTTTTTTTTTTGCCCAGCCCTAATATGTGTGTGTGTGTATATATATATATATATATATATATATATATATATATATATATATATATATATATATATATAGTTCTGTAAAATATGGCAAGCTACAATTAAACTGAATGATAGCAGATCAACAGTGAAAATAAAAAGCACATGGCTTACTGTAGGACATGTCCTAGGGCGAGAGTGGCACCTCACATCACATTGTCCTCCTCCTTCCTTCCTCCAATTTAGTCTAAACGGTTCAGAGGAAGAGATGTTGCTCTTATTTCCACTTTGTCTGGTTGCATTATGTCGTATTCAGTTAAACCTACGCAGGTAACTGATGAGCAGAAGCACATTACTGGCTAAAATTGCTAACAAAATCACTTGATTGAATCCATAATTATATTTGGTAAAATTATAGCCTTCAGTATTTTACTTAATGACATGAAAAGTAAACATTATTGGATTTGTACCAAATTCGGGAATTAAATTCTATGCATGACTACAAGCAAAAATGGCTGACCAGCAGGGGCACAAAGACCCAATAAATATTAAAAAAAAATCATACACACACACTCTTAGTCTGATCCTGCTGAAATTTGAATCACTAATGTGAATATAATTTGCTATAAAGCATATAAATAGCACCTCCTACCATAGACATGAAACATCAACATTATCGGATTTGTACAAAATTTTGGGATTAAATTCTATGATTGATCAGGAGGAAATAAATAAATAAATAAATAAAGACATCGGGGCATTTAAAATAGCACTGTGTAATTTTTCCGATGGAGGATCTGTGGGCCTGTGCAGCTGTCGGGTAGGGATGCCCGTGCGGTCGCATGGAAGAGGCGTGCGCACCGGGGTGAGGGCCTTCATCGCCATGAGCGGCTTTAATTAAACTCAGACCTGTTTATTTATTAAACTACATAGCAGACACTAGCACAATAGGTCTTCTGTGAGTTATTTTCTGGTGCTGTGTAAGTGTGGCCTATGTAAGGTGCATTTATTGAATAGTTTGGGTACATGAGCATACTTGGTGAAGTTTAGCACTAGTCTAGCAGAGTCTGCTGGTAGGCTAAAAACAATCAGCCAAATCACTTGGGCATTTTTTAATCAACAGCAAAAACAAAAACAAAAAAAACCCTCCTAATAAACTATTGTCTTCATTAGCTTAACTCAACTGTCAGAGGTGAACAGAATGCTCATCAATTCAGGGTAAAAGTGAACGCATTAGCTGCTCAGAACTGCAGCACAGACTAATTGGCTTTGAAATGAAAAACAAACCAAATGCATTACAACCAAAAACAATGTATTTGAATGTTCACAGGTGTGGAATCAGACTGAATCATCATTAGTCAGCTACAAACAGTTGAGACTTCACAAAACCAAGGAATATTTATCTCATTCTCAAACATGCCAAAATATCATTAACTATGAGAATGTGATTATGTTCCAAATGTTATGATGGGAATTTTGTTATGGTAGTTGCAGCTATTAATCAGAATAAAAAATATGATGTTCACTTTTAGAGGTTTCAGATAGGCCTAACATATATATTGTTCTTCTAGGATGGTTTGGTTGCTGTTTATGTACCGGATAGTGCAAATCAAGATGCATAGTGCTCTTGAAAACTGAGTGAATCAAAGTTTTGCTGTAGCAGCATTTACACTGTGCTTCTCAGTCGCTTTTGTGTCTCACTCAAAAGTCTCAGTGCAGTTTAACTGGAGGACTGGTCAGGGAAGGTCAGTAGATCTGTGTCAGGCAGTTTGAGGAGAGGAAGAGCCAAAATTGTTCCTCCTTTGTGTCCTGGAGCGTCACAGCAGTGTCCAGGGGGAGCCAGGTGAACACAACAGGAAAGGCCTCATTCTTACTCCGCTCTGTTGTTTCGGTTGGTAATGAAATGGGTGGATTTTATGGATATACATCTTTATTTGGCTACTGTTGTGATGGGAGCACAAACAGACTAATACAGCAGGAGTGGCACGTGCATTTGATAAAAAGACGTCAGTGATGTGCTAATGGACACAGCCCTCTGGTTAGACTACTGCTCATTTAACACCTGTTTGAAAGTTCATCTCTGGCTTTACAAGTGTATAAGCACTGTCATGTAGTGTGCACATGTTTGTTATGTTCTGTTATCAGTGTGTAAAGAGGACAGCTGTTTGCTCTGTGTTGTTGTGACTGCTGTTGTGAGTATGTTTCAGTGCTTTTGATCTCTGTAGAGGAGAATAGCTTAGAGCTTAATAGCTAATTCTGGCTCTGGGTGCATTTGGTAATTTGCAGATGATATAAGACTGAATAGCAAATGTTTAGAGGAAAAGTAGGAGTGTATTTTTGAGGATTTTTGCAATTTAATAGTTTTTAATAGTACTTTAATACTCTGGTTATTAGTTACTTTCATCTTACAGGAAGTATAATTACTTCTGTGAAAGACCTTACTCAATGCTGTTCTCCACTCCCTGTTGCATGTCAAGGCAGATTCAGACAGCACAGATTAATGCAATGGTTTATTTCAGTGACGGATGTGAAACAAAGGTAGCCAGGCTGGCGCCACCTAGTGCCTACTTTCAATTTCATTTCTCTCCATTGACTAGGTCAGGAATCGGAATACACTAAACTGTCCGCAAAAACCCTGGAAGTGAGAGTTCGGGCACCAGGCAATCAGCAAAGAGCCATACATTCTGTGTTGGTAGCGATTCCCAAGATCGAGGGTTTAAAACCAGAACAAAGAGAATGTTCGTTGAATTTTATCAAGGAGAAAGACGTTATTTTCCTTCTTCCTATGGGATTTGGGAAAAGGTTAATATAACCATAATACCAGTTAGCCCCGTTAGTGGCGCATTACATAAGTCCTGACCAAATAGCAGCAATTGGTTAAATGAAAAAAAGCATCAGAATTCGAGCGACCGAATTCTAATGCTGCAAGGTCAGGAGGTTTCTACGAAGTGAAACTGGCTGATGAATCAGGCTAAAACAAAGGAGCTCTTTTATCATTTAACATTTTTGAACAAAATGAAATTTCGCTCACCTAAGATGAGCAGAGTACTTCTTTCATTGATCTGCAGAAGTTTGTGAGGTTTTTCAGTCCCTTGTGATGTATATATATAGTTTTACTCATAAGCAGCTATATTTGTTTTTATACAGTTCTACTGTGTGTTTCCTTGACTAATACTCCTGTCAATCTCACCTATATGAACTCTGGGAGATTCAACAGTGACCAACCTCACATCTTTGTAAAATATGGGAGAAGTGTGTATTCTGGATCCCAGGCAAGGTAAAAATAGAAAATTTCATAAAATGAACCTGATAAAAGAATCCTCCCACTGTGAAAGAGGCCATTCCAAAGTGCCCTCGCTGTCTCGTCCTCATTTCCTCACTGGCGTCTAATTCACCCCTCACTGCTTGAAAGTGAATGGTGCTGCTTTCAACGTTTAATTGCCTGTGCACAGAGATATATTCTTTTCAACTGACCCCAATAATTTCACACCAAAATAAACCATGCCAACCAAAACGTATTTAGACTGTTAATGCATCTTGCTTCAGTGTCATACAATATTAGATTTCTGTTTTGACTGGGTTTTTGTTTTCATAATTGATCATTTCACTTAAGCCAAATTGCTTTTTTTCCAATTGATTGTGCATGCCGTTAAAATTTAGACAGTTTTTTCTGCTTTTAAACCACCACATCAGACAGTTGGCATTCACAAAGGAAAAATTGCCAGTATCATTGTTTTCTTAATGAAGCTGTACTTATTTTATCTCCATGTCTACTTTCAAAAACATTCACACACTGCAGGCCATCAATCAGTTTTCTAGTCAACAAGAAACATTAATAAAATCACGTACATACAGTAATATACAATATCACATTTGCTCGATCAGGGAACACATTTACAAAGATTTAACTTATGCTCCTTTGTACTTATTGTTGAAGTTTGTGAACAACTCTTCAGAGGGAATTATAGAGTCAATACAAAAAGTCCCATCAGTACACTCCAGAGATGAAGAGTGGTTATGCTCGTTGTAATCCAAACCTGGAGAGATTTTGGTGAAAATGAGTCTACAGTATGTGACGTGTTTTTTTGAGATGGTTATTTTTAGTTTGCTGTGTCTATCTTTGGTTTGGTGTTTTGGATAGTTTGTATGTTTCTTAGTTTCCATCCAGGTAGGGATCATGGATACATGACTCATCGCCATGAAAACAATTGAGCTACAGTACAAGAACAAGGATAAAAGAGGGAAAGAGGCACACGAGGGGAATAGGGCACAGACAACTGGATGAAGACCTCAGAGCCGGCAGCTGGTGGCAAAATGAATGGCTTAAGACAAACACGAGATGAAGAAGAGGTTTGGAGATGGAGAGCCCAAGGGCTGGACTGAGGATGAGGCTTATTGTACCCTTTTTTAGTGATTTTAACTGCTCTTAATTAAAATTAATTGTATTCTTGTTTAAAAATTAGATAGTTTTATTCTTTATCATTTACACCTTAATAGCTCTAACCCACTATTGGTTTGATTCAGCCTTGGATCTTCTATTCGGCCACAACTTTTTGAAACTTCACCACATAACAAAATCCAATCCTGTGACACTGGCAGTAAAAACAATGCTGAGTGAAGAAGTCCCAGAAGGAGGCAGCCACACAGGTTTATGAGCTCTTCTCACTGAGCCATATCAAAAGTCCAATCTTGTGTTCCTGTGTTGTTGGGCACGGCACATATTGCTTATAGGTTTTGAGTGTTTTTTTCCAGTTTATAATGATTAAGCCTCCCAGAATGGATTTAGGAACATCCCTCAGCTCTGTACTGCTGCCTAAGGTTTTGACTCAGGCACATGTAGGATCCCTGCTCCTGACACATAATCTGGCTAATGGTAGACTGATGTGTGACATTCTGAATTGAGTTCAGAATTGAGAATCTGGAATGGCTCCTGCTGGAAAACCTACAACAGTGAGGCGGAAAATTAACACTTACACAGGTAAACATTGACATAACAAAATTTGTCCCACAGTTCAGTCACTATTTAATCCTTTACATTTATCCTCCCTAAGATTTTCTCACACACAGCCTTGTCCATTATCTTGTCCTTACACATTTTCAGTGTAGGAGTATTAACTTCGTAACACATTTTCAAAGTATGCCAGGTCCATGTCATGTACTTATTCCTCTGAACAGGTTTGCTCAGATAGGGCACTTGTCCCTCAGCACATCAAGCTCAGCGCTTCTTCCTAGTATATGATGATTCTATTTAATAATAGAATCATTCACAATGTTCAATGTGTCTTACACAGACCTTTTCTATCCAGCAAGTAAAATGTGCTCAGACTAATCTTCAAGATATACACCAGTCTAGACTTACTAATCATGTTAGAAAGGCAGTTTTATTGCACTTTTAAAGGGTCCCCTTAAGGGCTGTAGAACATTTTATAGCCCTGCAAAGTAGTGCATACCTAATTATAATAGAATTTCATAAATCTTCTGTAAGCCGTTTGGCACCACTTTGCTCAAAGCCCGATCAAGTGGTGTTCAAATAGTTTCAGAGGGATCAAATATATTGTTGCCTTGATCTTCTGTGGAGGAAACCTTCTCCAAGGCCACATATGAAGCCCACGTTTGCCCATGCCGTAAAGCATGTCCAGAGATCTTTTGCCCCCTGATTGCGCCTCATATGGAATAAGAAAGCTGTCAAAAATATTCGTGTGCGTAAAATAGAAATCCGTGCATATTTGGCTGTAGTTGCGCATAAAATAAATATTTGTAAACTCTCAAATGACTCCAGTCGTACATAAAATATATTGTGTGTATTTTATCCATCAGAATACGAATTGAAAAATTACGACGTCATGAATTACAATCACGAAATGAAAATTTACGATTACGCTTTCATCAGTACGAATACAAATTCACAGACGGAACTTTACTGTCAAAAATACGTCATCACTTCACAGACATTATTCATCGAGCAGAAGAAACATCGATCAAGATCAAGACTGCGCATGCTCAAGTTTGTAGCAGAGGGTAAAAACAGAGTAATAGCACAAGAAGCTACAACAGCGACCAACAAGTGGGTTAATTAAAATCTATTGTAAAAAATGTCTTGAATTCGAGAACCGAACGCTGCTATTAATATTGTGTAGAAACACCTCCTTTGAACGGGAAATTGCACCTATATGTTAGATAACATAGTGGAGCCAGTTGGCTAACATCCGACGTAACGTTATCCCAGGGCTAATTAGCAAATATCAGGTTCTCTGTATGTTTAGATTAAAACATTCACGGCTACAGCCACAGCGAGCATCAGTCAGTCTTCACTTCAGCTGCATTTCTTGCATGAAATGCCACCAAAAGTTCCTCGGGACGCTGAAATGTCCCAGTTTACACCAAACACTACCAAACTGTCCTGGTTACAGACGTCACAGCCAATGAAATGTTACACATTACAGTTTAATGCAACTTCCAGCAACAATTAATGTTCGTGTTTACAGGCAACACCTTGGTATGTTTACAGTATTTACCGGTAAGTTTAACGTCACCGTGACGTGGATGGATTTGCTAATTATAACCCATTATAACTCATGTATAACCCATTGTCTGAAATGCAGCTGAGATGAAGACTGACTGATGCTCGCTGTGGCTGTAGCCGTGAATGTTTTAATCTAAACCTACAGAGAACCTGATATTTGTTAATTAGCCCTGGGATAACGTTACGTCGGATGTTAGCCAACTGGCTACCACTATGTTATCTAACATATAGGTGCAATTTCCCGTTCAAAGGAGGTGTTTCTACACAATATTATACAGCAGCGTTCGGTTCCCGAATTCAAGACATTTTTACAATAGATTTTAATTAACCCACTTGTTGGTCGCTGTTGTAGCTTCTTGTGCTATTACTCTGTTTTTACCCTCTGCTACAAACTTGAGCATGCGCAGTCTTGATCTTGATTGATGTTTCTTCTGCTCGATGGATAATGTCTGTGAAATTATGACGTATTTTTGACAGTAAAGTTCCGTCTGTGAATTCGTATTCGTACTCGTAATCGTAAATTTTCATTTCATGATTGTAATTCATGACGTCGTAATTTTTCAATTCATATTCTGATGGATAAAATACACACAATATATTTTATGTACGACTGGACTCATTTGAGAGTTTACAAATATTTATTTTATGCGCAACTACAGCCAAATATGCACGGATTTCCCAAACACGCACGGATTTCTATTTTACGCGCACGAATATTTTTGACAGCTTTCTTACTCCATAGCCTCATACCTAGAAGAAGTGCATGTGGCTCAATATCAGTTCCACACTACAGTGGTCTGACAGAAAATATAAAGCTAAAGCCCAAGTATGGTCTTTGGCATCTGACCACCATGCATCAGCAAGCGGGAACAAGAACTACCCAGGGCACGCACTGCACTAGTACAGCACTAGTACAGCTCCACACAGGCTACTCTAAGTGGCTAAACTCATATATTACCCACCTGGATTAAGCAGTGCAAGCTGAATGCCCCTGTTGGTAGTTAGTGACTGAGCCTGAATCATTCTTAATAAACTGTTCATTATGATTTCAGTCATTGTTCATGCTTTAATAAATATATGCATATCATATAATAATTTTCTTGATTTAGATTCATATTTGATCATGATTCATGTACACTTTGTTTGCACACTTTGTACACATGTACACTTTCTGTTGCCTGTAAGAGGTCATCTGCTGCTTCTGAAATTCCACACTGCCACACTGTGATTGCTTACTTCCACCTGTCACTTAGTCCGAGCCTTTCAGGAGTTAAAGGTGCACTGCGTAACATTTCTGGTGGCAAAAAGTTGCAGTGTGCCTTTAACCATGAGGAGAAGTGAATAGAAAAAAAAACATGATATTGCCCCATGTATAAAGTGTTATTTGTTTAAAGATCCCATTATTCCTGAAATGAACACACTGTTTTGATTATTTGCATACACCGCACTGAGAACCCCTCCTCTGTCTGTGTAAATGAACAGTTAGCTGGTTTCACCGTGTTTCTCCCTCATATGTTTCTAATGTGCCACAGCTGGAGACGTCTCAGGAACAAGAGAGAAGCCCAGAGGAGAGCACTGATCAAACCACTGTAGCTCTGTCCTCCCTCGCTCTCATCGTCCTCTTCCAGTAGCACGGCAGGTCACAAATTGAGTTTACAACATCTGAGTATCAAAAGGTTTCAAACTTGCAAAAACAAGGGCAACGTATTACACTCCCAGCCAGAAGTCTTTCTCAATTCTCTAGGCAAGTTGGTCTGCATGGCTTGTTTTATTCTGCTTTGTAAGGGAAGGATTTTACACCTGAAAGTAACATCTAAGAGCTAACCATAAGATAAGAAAAGCGTTATTGGCCCCACACTGGGGTGATTTACGTATGTAATGTAAAGTATAAGAACAGCAAGTGAAATCAGTGCAGTCAAAAGAATCAAGATAATCATATATCTTATATACAGTATATTGCATGATTAAATAAGTTCTTGTTTGCAAGGTAAATGCTTCTATCAACACTGAAACAGTAAAAACACGTAGTACATTAGAGTGATATCGGGATTACATGTTAGAAAGCTATTAAAGCAGACCTATTATGCAAAATCGACTTTTCAGAGCTTTTAACCATGTCATAGTTGTTTGCCCTCACCATTTACTCACCTGACATTGTATTTGGAATGATTTGTGCATGTTTGAGCTTATTTTCAAGACAACCTATTGCCAATCACTCCCTGTTTTCACTGCCACCACCACCAGTCTTCATTCCATACAGTTTTGTTTTTTTGTTTTTTTAAACCCTGTAATGCCTGACCCCAGAAATAATGGACAGATAATTCATATTTTTTTTAATCTGGAACCTTTATGGGGCCTTTTCACAAAATAAAAAAATAAAACAAATTATTTGCATATTGTTTTTTCCATTTGTATCGAAAATGATACATCAGGCATTACATGTATCTGGCAATACAGAAAAACATCATCTTCTTTAGGTCTCTTTCTTCTTTTCTCTTTTATTATGAACAGAGGTAAGCATGAAAACAGCAGCTAAGGCTTTAAAGAACATTGGCCTCTTATTTTTTCATACTGATTCCTTTTCCAGTAACTTTTTCTTGTATTATATAGTATCGAATATATAACAAGAACATCTGCCTCTTATTTTTTTTAAACTGCTACTGCTAAACTCACACCTTTCTTCAGTACCTTCAACTGCACTCTCAACAAATGGAACATCTAGAGCAGACATGTCAAACTCAGGCCCAGGGGCCAAATTTGGCCCACAATATAATTACATTTGGCCCGCGAGATCCTATCAAATATGTAGCTGGCCTGCTGGCTACAAATAGGCTATAGAGACATTATTTATTTAAAATGTTGTTATTATTTTATATTATACTTGTTCTGGATTCAATTTTAGGCAAAACTATTATTAAACATTTAGTTTAATAAGAAAAGGTTTAACTTTACAGATCTCCAAAGAAGAGAAAACATGCAGATGCTGTTGAAATTTTCCAATAAATATTTAGTTTGGCCCAGAACTTAGTCCCAGTTTTTAATTTTGGTCTCTGTGAATTTGAGTTTGACACCCCTGATCTGGAGGGTCAAATTCTGCCTTTCTCCACTTGTACTCCTTCATTTTCACTTTTTTCTTTGCAGATTTATGTGTTCTTTATGGCCTGTGTTACTGTTAGACCTCCTTCATCTGTGCTAATCTGGTCATCACTGTTATCAAAGTCAGCATCTATATGTGCCTTTCCCTTCATTTCTCTTTTCACTTTGCTTCTACCACACTGTTTTGTTGCCTGTGACATAGTAAGAGCTTCTTCTTCAAGTCCATCATCAAGGGTTTTATCGTCCTCATTGCTACTACCAGTACTAGAGTTCTCTTCATCATAATCTGCATTAGGGGTCCAATTTTAATCCAACACTTCATCATCTGCAAACATCAACTCCTCTATATCGCTTAAATTGCCATCGGTGACCCAAAGAACATCTTCACTGTACCTTTTAGCCATCTAAAGTAATAAATACAGATTTATCAATTTTCGAATGCAATTATTTGTTGTAAATAAAACATTTCAATCTGCAATTTGTGTAATTGATTGATAAACACATTTTTAAGATTCACAATCATCAATATAATGCATATTGCACCAAGAAAAGCAAGATAAGGACATTTGAGGAATTTACTACCAAATTCCACTTTTTACCTGTAGTATCAAATTTGAACACACATTTTATACACAATTTTGCTACATACTAAAATGCAAAAAAATATGTAATCATAACTTGCTTCAACAGATTAAGTGTTCATGTTGAATTATTTATTAATTTGAGTTATTACTAAAAAATTCAAAGAAAATGTCACTGGAAAATTGTAAAAATCACAATTTTCTTTACCTTGATCCAGTGATTTGGGAACTGTCTGAAGGTAGCCATCTTGGATTGTCCCATGTCCTGTGTTTTAATTGTTGTAGTGATAAAGGTATCCACCAGGGGGGTAAAGACAAGTACCAGATTGGATACAACAGGCTTTTGAGTGAAGTTTTTACCATATGGTGATGCAATAGGTCTCAGAAATGCTTGTATCAAATTTGATGCATCAGTGATACGCGGAGGAAATAAAATCTGCTGCTTATGAGCCTGTTCTGTACCTATCCACAGGAGATGCTGACTCCTTGCTGTGATGACATTTATGGTGTTGTTAGCTCCTATTGGGTGCAGCAGTTTTCTAATGAGGAAGTCAGTGGACTTGTTTCTTTTATTTAGTCATTTTAGATGAATATTGAGGTTTAAAATCTTCAGTTTTTAACATAATGATCTACAGGTGACTTAGACCATAGCTATATAGCAGACATAAGCACAACAGACTTTTGAGCAATGAAAACAGCACAGCTTTGCTCTAGTTCAGGACGTAGGCAGAGAAAAAAAGTTTGAGCAGAGTGACAGCTGCTCATATCCACTGAATATATTTATCAACAGGATTCACAAGTGGCACTGTCGGGCATAATTAGAAAGCAAGCCTCCGACTGACAAATGGAGCAATCACTTAACACCCTAATAGAAAATGTCACCAGATTTTTTCTTATATTAAAGTTAAAATTACATTACACATGCAATTTTGTGAGATGGTTGGGTTGCATAACCATGTCTGAAAGTCAAACCAATCAATCATTAATATAACTTTATTTGTAATATAACAAACTATGCCTCTGGGGGATAACTAAAGCAGTTATTTAAGATATAATTTCTTATAAGGTCTTTTATTAAACAAAACTGACTCAAGTGAGCTTTTAGTCATGTTATAATGTTGTTACATCACCATTCCTGGAGTTGTGTTTTGTTTCATTCACACACACACACACACATATTTGAGTAATCCTGTATTATTAGTCTGTTAACATACCCAAAGATCAAGATGCTCTGTTCCACCTTGTGATGTCATGTAATGGGAGTTTTCAACTTAACATCTACCTTCTACCTTTTATGAAATTATCCAAATGATTCTAGTGATGGTGAATTGAGTTTAAAAACACAGTGAAGCATTTCCCGTATTTCCACATGACATCATAAGGTGGAACAGAGAGTTTTCATGTATTTGAGATGAGGAAACAACATTATAACATAGACCAGAAAATAGCACAAGATGGGCCCTTTAAAGTTTCTATGGTACAATTATAAATGAATGTAAAATATCTCTTTGGTTCTTTCGAGTGGTTGAGTGGTCCTCTCTGATGTAACACTTCTGTCTGAAGGGGAGAATGCTTTTTTTCCCTTGAATCAAACAAAATGTCAACATCAAAACGATCTGGACATGAGGGTGTGCCTTTGACTCCACATTCACAGAGAGAGTGGGGCTGGATGAAGGACGAGTGTTGTTGAAACCAACCACCAGCGACAATGGAAGTACAGGTAGGATGTGGTGTTTGTAGTGCAGTCCAAATAGTGCCCTAAATGTGGATATTATACTTCAGGAAATATACAGTAGTACTATATAGCTTGCTTGGCTGCCTTGCTGGCAAGCGGAATCTGTTTTTCTTTTTTTTTAGCTTGATTTTTATCTCGATGTCTTGAGATTTGAACCAGTGGAGCTTGTGCACTTCAAAAGGACAGCCGTTAAGACCTGTTATACTGTGTGAAATGAGCTGTTTGTTTTTGTTGTTTTTTTTTTCCTGTAGGCTATCCATGGAGACCATACAAGGAGCCAGCTCTAATGGACCTCTGAAGTGTTACAGATTTTTTTTTTTTTTTTTTTTACACTAAATGCAGCAGATGACCTCACAGAGGAAATCCTTTGAGAGACTGGCCCATCTCATTATCAATCTAAACAACAGAGAGGAGTGAGGCTTAGGAGAGGGCTTTCCTTTTGAGTCTCCAGAGTTTACATGACTTTATTTGGGTGCAGACTAAGCCCTGGGCAATAAACAAGGCCATGAATTCAAGTCAATGGGCTAAGCTCACTGGCGCATGTCTCTAGATTAGCCTTTAGCAGCTGGGTACATCCAGTGGCTCTCCATCCCACCGGCCATGTGCTGTAGTGCTCTTCTCCTATGCGGACACATGTGAACATGCACAAGGAACATGGTCTCGCACACCATGTGACCATTCTGACTAATCAGAGCAATTCTTGCTAGAGTGGACAAAGATAACTGAAGGATTTTGAGCTGAAAAAAGGTAGTTTGTCCTCAGGATCAGGTAGGATTTTTTTCACTGCAGTACCAATGAGTGGCCACTAAACCAACTCGAGACAGCTGTAAGCTCGCAATACCCTATCCAGCTATTTTAATAGATCCATGGTGACGCTGTCAGTCAGGAGTGTGTTGTGGGTGCTGTTTTCTGTCTATTATGCATCTGGAACACAGACTGACACAGACACAGGCCAGTGGAGAGCTAGTCTCTGGACACTATCTTTGTGTGGTTCTAAATGAGAGCAGGCACAAAGGAGCAGAGGGAAACCCCAGTCTGTGGCGCACAGCTCTCTGTAGGGCATGAGATCACAGATAGTGTGACACTACGCTCCTCACATGTCTAACATGTAAATGTGTTAAAGCATTCTCTCAAAAAATGAAGAAAAAAGAACTCCTTCAAATAATTTCCTCCAGACAGTTGAGGCTTTCCACTCTCACTCACATCCGCTTTCAATAAGGGTTTTACACCTGCCAGTTACAATCTGGCTTAAAAGTAAAAATGAATGTAACTTGAAATACTTTTGAAGCAGATGGATATGCTGACTTAGTAATACAACTTTCTCATAACATGTTTTTTTTTTTTGTTTTTCAGTTTAATTACTCTTTAATCTTGTTTCAGCTAAATGTCACAGTAGAAGCACTTTCATTTTCACAAAAAATACACAGTCAATACTACAATTACTACTGCTACCACCATACAATATTTTTAAAATAGTTTAGTCTGACGAATGAAGCAGAGGGATATTTTCTAATGTTTTTTGTTGTTTTTGCGCAGATCTACCCACCACACTTTCTTTCACTTTAGGACAGAAAGTACAATCTAAAACATGCCAGACACAAAATTGCCAATGACCCCTCTTCCTTTATTTGTAAAAGAAACACTACTACTGCTAGTTTACATAAGCACAAGAAGGTCTGACCTCAATTTCCCGTTCAAACAAAACATTCAAAGTGTTAAACTTTCATCAAAATCTCACCTTTGCAGAAGATAAGAACTCCACATAAGAGTGTCAATAGAACTTCTTCTTGAAGATGGTTAGATGAACATACATTTATAATGCAATGTCCTAGTAAAACTCCACGCTGAAGACAAATTGAGGCACACATAACATGGTAGTATATGACTGTACTATCTATGTGTGGCAAGACCGACTTTGAGGGTCTAGGCTGCAGGTGCTCTTACCTGGCGTTCCGTGGCGCTGCGCTGGTGGGCTATTTAAGCGCTCCCTTCTCAGTCGTTCCCCCTTTTGGCTCACACGCTCTTCCGGGCCTCTCCTTGTGGCCGCTCTGTCCTCCAGCTCAGGTAACTTCCACTTTGTAAATTCCATGCCCGTTACATCCAAATTTCCTATCACGTTTCCTTTTAGTGTCGCTGCTTGGCCACTGCTTGGCCGGTGCTTGGCCGGTGCTCTGCACCACATCAGTCCCTCGCTCCTCCGAATCACGGAGCACCTAGGGCGCGCCTTCATCCCCTGAAAAGGTAATGCACGCCCGATACTCCTCCACTCATTCATCCGTGCCCATACTTTTACCGGTGTCTCTCTTTAGCTCCACGGGTGAGCCGAGTCGCCATGCCTTGGTAACCAAAACCCTATTATCACGTGCTACCTGTGCCAAACCGCTCTTTGTAGCGTGTGCCGGTCCACGTTGTTTGGACCACGTCTGGACGCAGTTATTCTGTGTAGTTGCCTTCGATTCAGCCTGGGGATTACGCACTGTCACTTTCAACCACGGTATGTTTAGCCCAGATCCTTGCACTGCAGGCTCCGATTTTAATCCCAAAACTTAATTTTCTAGGTGTCAGCGGGGGCCTGCAGCGGCGTGAGGACACCACCTCTGCTGTTTTGTTTTGCTGTGTTTTGTTTTGCTGTGTTTTGTTTTGCTGTGTTTTGTTTTGCTGTGTTTTGTTTTGCTGTGTTCTGTTTTGTTGTACCTCAGCTTCACATTTGCTTTGTTTTGTTTTATCTTTGTTTTACGTCTGTTTTGCTGTTTTTCTTCAGTTTTGCTTCGGGTTTTGTGGTTTTGTTTTGCATTTTCAATATTGTGTACTCGTTCTCCCACTGTAGTGTTTTACTGTTTGCTGATTTTTATGGATGTAGCTACTTTTAAACCACTTAAATCTGTCTTTTAAAATAGAAAGAAATAAAGATTTGTGTAAATAATGGAACCTGGCTCTCTCTCCCTTAATGATATGCTTACCTGTGTGCCTTACATTTTAGATTTCATTTCCCCAAAACTAGAATTTGGGGGTGGCGTTGTTGTCACAAGCAATCAGTGTCAGTGTTAAAAAAACTTATACATTTGACTGGAGTGTTGAACCCCTACAGATGTAGGATTCACCAACAAAGTATGCTTTAATTTGACTTGAAATGAGTAATTGCCATTTTACATACAATTACATTAAACTGAAACTAAACATGCTGGTGAATACAAGTGAATACAAAGTATCTGTCAATTTGAATATGTGTGTTTGTCTAGTGGTCTCTTAAATAATTACGTTTGAGACCTGGTTTTACTTTGTCCTGGTTTTGTAGCCTAGCTTGTAGTCCTATTGCGTGTGTTTTAGTCCTGAACTTTTAAGAGGGAGGGTTCCTCACCTGCAAGCCTCTGACATCGCCCACTGTCTAGGAGCAGTGCAGCACCATAAGCACTAGATTAAGCTTTAATATTGCTTAAAAATCACCTTTCTCAAGCCTAAAGCCTGGTGACTGTGCCCTGCGTTGCATGTTCCATCCATGAGTATTATGCATACTTCACAGATTCATTCATCTGCCAATGTATCCAAACAAACATTCCTCCTTTCGCAGACCTCCAGCATGTGCACAATGGTCAGCTTGGGACATCTCATGGCTTGTGTGAGTAATGTTTTGTCAAACACTTTGGTAAATTATATTGTGATTTTAAATTTATATTATTAAAATAGATGTTTACCTGGTGCTGTTTGTGTAGAGCATCCAGAGGTTCTCCGAGCATAAGGACACCTCCAGCCTCTTGCTGTGCACCACTCATTCATACTCTCCGGTTTCATTTCACTCAGTTACAATATACTATTGCATTTTAAGTAATGAATCCAGGGCTGTCTGTAGGTGGGGTGCTCAGATTACACCTACTCTCTGCACTGGGTGCTTCTGTGTGTGTGGCGCATTCCTGAAACTTTGGTTTGCTCGTGTCCTACTATGTATGACTTTGAATAGTTCCTATTCTAAATTCCAAGTTATAATATTTTAAGGTTTGGAGACTCCACAAGCTTCCCCCCTTTCCTTTCTCCCCCTGTTCTGTTCTTTTTCTCATCTTCTCCTCCACTTCTCAGAGACTAAAACTGTAAATTAAAGTTTGTTTTTGATTCAAACTGCTGTGGGTATTGGAGCTGCTTGATATAGCATATCTAATGTAGATAAGTACTCTCATTATTGAATTTTATTGTATGTGTGAGAGAGTGAATGGAAACAACTTTTTATGAATAATCTTAAAAACTATTTTGCATACCTCAAAGTAACTTAATAAAATTATATATTTTTCCTAGTTCATGTCTGTCACTTCATACTTACCTGTGTTGGCTTTATATTATAACATATCTGTTCCCTTCGTGTTGGCCTTGTTGGACAAACAATTATGGTTACAAGTTGGGATTAGTGAGCAAAACTGTAGCCTACTTATATTTTTAGGGCCTTCAGCTCCTGTGCCACAACATTAAGATTAAATATACAAAACACTCAACTTATTACTTTGAGTTATGTGCTACTGAACCGTTTCAAGTATGTGGCCTATGACATACCAGCATAGTACAATTTGTCCGGTGTAGCAAAGCGGTGTGCTTTATTTCATTGCACAAGTTTCCCCTTGATAAGAGCTGCACCATGTGATCACATGGGACACACGTCCCATAATACAACATGCCCTGACCTGTAAAGCCCCGCAGTAATATCCTATTTCCCAGACTGGTGGCAAGGGACCCAGACAATTTTCCAGGTAGGGTTGTACGCAGGCTCTTGTTATGGGTCAGATAAGAATAAAAACTGCCCCATAGATTTCAGCCACAGCAGATCCAAGTCCTGTGACCCACAATATCCAAAGTCCAACTGACAATTTGTAACAATACACTGCAATATTTCATTCAGCCCTTTGCCACTTTTGTCTGTTTTAAAGTGACAGCAACATCCTTAAAGATATACTATGTAACCTTCCGTCAACCTTCTCTATTTCTATGGAGACAAGCAGGTGATGCCATCACCAAATTTACTGGTCAAGTCTGTGGAGAGACACACCTGCTCAAGGTAAAAGTGTATGTTTTTCAGTATAAAATCACATACTGTGGAACATGTCGGGCAGAGCAGATGATGGACCCTCCTCCAAAAACATTACAAAGTGCACCTTTAAAAAGCCTTACTCCTTGAGCTGTTAGAAAACTGGCTTCCTCTGAGCATTCATAAAACAAAATGACAGAGGAATAGGATTTAATAGACTCAAGGATAGATTTTGTAGATTTTATAGAGGATAGACATTGCATTGTCAATTAAAATTCTAATTTGGATATAATAAGGGGAGCTGATAGATCTGTCACACTGATAGAAACTGCACTGACATTTTCAAAGGCTGAGTTATGAAATTAGTAGCAGATTCAACTGTGACTCATGATTTTATTATCGGTGCACCACAATCAAAACCATTAGTACTCGACAGTTTAATTGGTTAAGTAAGAAATCAACAGTTCTTTCAGTGGTGGGGTAAAATAAAGTTGTCTTGATGAAGTAAATTCACATGATTACCACATTCAAAGTCAAGTCCTGAGACATTATACAACCACAGTGTGAAGACCAGCCAACCCACAGCGCGCCCACAGAATTTTATTAATGAATAATGCTCCACTTCAGTACGTGCAACAATACACTAATGGTGGCAACTCATCTCCTTTCATTCACAGAATCAAAAGCTAAGTGAATTTGCCTGTACTATTGTGGAATTATGGGACGGCAGTAGGTAACTTTAATCTTGTCATTTTTGTTTGCGAACTAGCTTGACATATTTTTGTAGACTATAGAGAAGAGGAAATCCGTCTTTAAGGGACATGTCAGACTGTGTGCAGAGATATTCAAATACCTGTAGTTAATGAGCAAAGTAAATAGCAATTTAGATGAGCAATATTCATCTTAATAAAATTATTTAGCCTCATTATTCATCTACTCAGATAATTAAATTGCAATTTGTTATCCTGCACTGGGGAATGAGAGAGTTGGCAACCCCATCTGTAATCATGACTTCACTTACTGAACAAAAGGTATCAGTGTCTGTATTGCAAAATATAAAGTAAACTATTTTGTTAAAGTAATGTTTAAACTACAAAAAATGTGTACATTTTCTCTGCATATTTGAATGAGGGTCAAATGCAGAGGAAAAATATCCCACAGACAATGAAGTAATACCATAACCTCATTCAGTTTTACAGCTGACCACTTGTGACCAGTACTTAGAGTTTTTTGGGTTTTTTTTGCACTTTTCCCTTTTTATTCATAAATGCACTTACCTGAAAACCGTGATAAAAATTTAGCACAGGTACTATCCTAGCAAACCAAGTAGTAATAAAACAGGAACACCTGTCAGACGCACTTTAAATTTCAGAAGAGTGTCTGACATGTCTTACACCCCTCTTTGGCCTCCACTAGCTTCAGTATATTGTGTAAGATAACCCTCCGACCTGCAACATCACTAAGACAGTTGAGCAGACAGATTTAGACTGTGCCCAGACAAACAGTGCTAGATTTTGTTTGAAATGGAAATAGGTGCTCCTCTGATCCTCTGCTGCACCAACAACAAATAGAAAATTATAGAATAGGAAGGATAGGATTGCATCTGTGTACAGAGGTAGTTAAAGATGTACCATGGAACGTTTCTAGTCAAGTGTTTGCAACCTGTTCATCTTCATGGAGAAGTTATTCCTTAGATTTTTTCCTTCCATATGACATTAAATGTATCTATCTCCATTGATCAGGTGACATCAGTCAAAGTTACAGGTCAGATTTTTGGAGAGGTGTCCTCGCTCACAATAATACATGTTTTTCCAAAGCTGTTTATTAGCAATATAAAGACTTGTTCAGTTTAATGCTGCTGACCTTATTCCAGCCCACCCATTTTTGCCTCTAAATGAAAAACAGGGTGCAGGTGAAGGTCAAGCAGGGAACAGACGGTATGGCGCAGACATAAGGACCACATCAAGAGTGAATTAAGTGACTAAAACGGCACTACTTTGAGGAGCACTACTCTTTCCACAGATCCAGTCAAATCAAGTTCTGTCATTGTGTCCTAAGGCAAGACATAGCACCCACATAGCCTAGTATGAAAGTGGTGTGTGTATGAGTGTATGGTGGTTGGAGGGGCCAGTAGTGCAGATTGGCAGCCTCAATTCCATCAGTGTGCCCTGGTGGTGGACACCAGAAGTAAGGGATGCTGTCAAGATGAAGAAGGAGTCCTATTGGGCCTTGCTGGCTCGGGGGAACTCCTGAAGCAGCTGACGGGTACCGGCGGGCCAAGCGTGCTGCAGCCTGTGTGTGAGATTCTGGCAAACCGTCCTGCGCCTCAGGAGGGGGAAGCAGTTCTTCACCAACACTGTTTACAGTGCGGGGGGAGAGCTGTTGACCTCGACTGGGGACGTTGTCCGGCGGTGGAAGGAGTATTTTGAGGATCTCCTCAATCCCGCTGTCACGTCTTCCGAGGAGGAAGCCGAGGCTGGGGACTCTGAGGCGGACTCATCCATCACCCTGGCTGAAGTCACTGAGGTGGCTGGCAAGCTCCTTGGTGGCAAGGCTCCAGGGTTGGATGAGATCCGTCCTGAGTACCTTAAGTCTCTGGATGTTGCAGGGCTGTCTTGGCTGACACGCCTCTTCAACATTGCGTGGCGGTCGGGGACAGTACCTTGGTGTTCCAACTATAGGGGGATCACACTCCTCAGCCTTCCCGGTAAGGTCTATGCCAGGGTACTGGAGAGGAGAATCCGGCCGATAGTCGAACTCGGATCCAGGAGGAGCAGTGTGGTTTTCGTCCTGGCCATGGAACACTGGACCACCTCTACACTCTCCATCGGGTACTCGAGGGTTCATGGGAGTTTGCCCAACCAGTCCACATGTGTTTTGTGGATCTGGAGAAGGCATTCGACCGTGTCCCTCGTGGTGTCCTGTGGGGGGTGCTCTGGGAGTATGGGGTCCGGGGCCCTTTGCTAAGGGCTGTCCGGTCCCTGTATGACCGGAGCAGGAGCTGTATTCACACTGCCGGCAGTAAGTCAGACCTGTTCCTGGTGCATGTTGGACTCCGCCAGGGCTGCCCTTTGTCACCGGTTCTGTTCATTGTGTTTATGGACTGAATTTTTAGGCGCAGTCAGGGGCCGGAGGGGGTCCGGTTTGGGGACCACAGGATTTCATCCCTGCTGTTTGCAGACGATGTTGTCCTGTTGGCTTCATCGAACCAGGACCTGCAATGTGCACTGGGGCGGTTTGCAGCCGAGTGTGAAGCGGCTGGGATGAAGATCAGCTCTTCTAAGTCTGAGGCCATGGTTCTTGACCGGAAAAAGGTGGCTTGCCCTCTCAGGGTGGGTGGAGAGGCCCTGCCTCAAGTGGAGGAGTTCAAGTATCTCGGGGTCTTGTTCACGAGTGAGGGAAGGACGGAACGTGAGACTGACAGGCGGATCGGTGCAGCTTCGGTAGTGATGCGGTCGCTGTATCGGACCATTGTGGTGAACAGGGAGCTGAGCCGAAAGGCGAAGCTCTCGATTTACCGGTCAGTCTTCGTTCCTACTCTCACCTATGGTCATGAGCTCTGGGTAGTGATCAAAAGGACGAGATCGCGGATACAAGTGCTTGAAATGAGTTTCCTTCGCAGGGTGGCTGGGCGCTCCCTTAGAGATAGGGTGAGGAGCTCAGTCACACGGGAGGAGCTCGGAGTAGAGCCGCTGCTCCTCCACATCGAGAGGAGCCAGTTGAGGTGGCTCGGGCATCTGTTACGGATGCCTCCTGGGCGCCTCCCTCGGGAGGTGTTCTGGGCATGTCCCACCAGGAGGAGGCCCCGGGGAAGACCCAGGACACGCTGGAGGGACTATGTCTCTTGGCTGGCCTGGGAACTCCTCAGGGTTCCCCCGGAGGAGCTGGAGGACGTGTCTGGGGTGAACGAAGTCTGGGATTCTCTGCTTAGGCTGCTGCCCCCACGACCCGGCCCCGGATAAGCTGACAAAAATGGATGGATGGATGGACAACCTGAATGTTGATGATGCCCACTGCAACTTCCGGCCTAAGATACTATGAAACATTCAGGCAAAGCTATGTCATCTCCTCTGAGACAAGTAAGTGACGTGCCCTCCATCTGAAAAGTTGCATCATTAACATCCTTTATACAAAGCAGTCCAAACTGATAGGCATTTCCAGAGTGTAAACTGCAGAAAATGTCAGGATCACAGTGTGTCAAACGCAATGATTCAACTTTACATCATTCATACTTGAGAGCCTCTACAGATGTGGGGGCGGAATATAAGAAATTTAACAGAGAAACTTGTCAAACAGAGGAGGGTTCAGAAGGAGAAAACTCTAGTTTTCACTATCTTACTTCTAACACCCTAGGAATATAAAGACAGTAGTGAATGTGAAGTGGACATAATGTAAAATTAGATATTAAAGTTGTATATACTCAGGTAAATATGTATGTATTTATTTTACCACACTTTCTTGTGGATTGTTATTTTGTTTTGAACACTAGTCTTAAGTCAATTTTAAATCATAGTTTTACGCAGTTGTGTTCATAGGTGTGGGATTTAGTGATGGTTCAACAGCGCTCATTTCTGATAAATAGTAGGCCAATATAAATGCTGGTTTTGGAAAGGAAGAGCATCTGATGTAAAACAGAACACTCCCCTTCATACATGCACCAGTCCATGCTCTGTTCACATTTAGTCTGGCATTTGGCTCTTTGCACTCTCTCAAATAGCAAAAACGCTGCTCCATCATTTAAATTGAACGAAACCAAGTGGTGGAAATGAGTTCTGGCTTTGTTCACACATTGCCCTGCTCTGGCATAATGTAAATTCCTGGGTTCCCTGTTCAATTAGAATCACACATGTAGATTACACACGTTTTTACCGTATCCATGGAGACCGTGCAAGAGACTAGCTGCTATGGATATTTGAGATGCTACAGGCTTTACACCACATGTGGCAGCAAATATGGCAGAAGATGATCCATAAGATGTATAACATTAGGGACTGATCCTCATGGTATGTCCAAAACAACAGAGTGGAGTAAAAATGAGGCCTTTCCTGTTGTGGGCTCCCCTGGACAGCTGTGATGCTCCAGGACACAGAGCAGGGACACTTTTGGCTCTTCCTCTCCTCAAATTAAACTGACACAGGATCTGCTGACCCTCCCTGACCAGTCCTCATGTTAAACTGCACTGAGACCTTTGACTGAGACACAAAAGTGAGATGCGCATTGGAAATTTTTCATGAAGCATCTCTCTTTCATTTTATTTGAAAGGTGACAATTCCTCAAACATGTTTAAGGGTTTCAGTGGCATGTTTTGAGGACTTTTGCATTCAAAAGATATTATGTTGACTATGACTATGACTATATTCTCTTCGTTCTGAAGCTCATGGATAAAGCAGAAAAACCCATGTACACAAAAATATGTTGATACCATGTTGGAATACTAACAATTATTATTATTTTGAAAAACATGCCTCAGTATATTCACATTTAAGAGCACTATTCTGTTCACTTTCTCTTCAGAGTGTTTGAAGGGCCATGAGGGCATGTATATAGAGATTATTGATCATGTCCCTTGGAGCTGCTGTGCCCTTACACGTTTCATGTGGTGTTTTGAGTCATGGTGGGATGTTCCATTGTTTGATATTGGGTTCAAAAAGGTGCGCTAGACACATACTCCTCTGAGACGCATAGATCATGGAACTACCTTGAAGAGAAAAACATCACTCCATCGCCCACACAGGAACATATTTCTAAACATTGTCTGAAAACATTGTAAATATCTAGTGTTTTATATACAATTCTTCTGTTATGTTACATATGCTTCTTCTTTAGCACAAATTATTCTACATAGAATGACCTGTTTAATGATGCGTGCAATTTTGAACCATGAATAAAGAACGTGTTTTAGCTTGAACTGCCCTACCGACTTAAAGGTGCACCGTAAAAATTTTCTGTTGGTGGGTCTGTCATCTAGTCAGGCTGGCGCCACCTAGTGCTTCCTCTCAATTTCATTTCACTCCAGCAACTAGATCAGGAATCAGAATACACTAGATGGTTTGCAAGAACCGGGAAGTTGTAGAACATGCACGGGTCAATCAGCGAAGAGGTGTGAAGCCATGACTGGGTCCATTTTTGTAGTACAGCACAACAGTAAACAAAGCGGTCGAGATGGATGACGATGAAGCCGTACATTCTGTGTTGACAATGATTCTCGAGATTGAGCATTTAAAGCCAGAACAAAGAGAATGTTTGGTCAATTTTATTAAGGAAAGATGTTATTGCCCTTCTTCCTATGGGATTTGGCGCTTTACATACGTCACGACCAAATAGCAGCAATTGGTTAAATTAAAAAAGTACCCACCTACCACTGAGTGAACAAATCCAAATGCTGTGAGGTCAGACAGTTTCCACAAGTGAAACCAGCTGATGAATCAGGCTATCTGCCATCTGCTTGTCTCCATAGAGATTACTGTTTTGCCTTGATTATTCTACGGTATCGACATAAACAAGTTAATGGTCAGATCTATGGAGAAGCAAGCCTGCAGATGGTAAGAATTCACATTTTAAAGCATTTTCAGCTATAAAACCCCTGTAACTGAGCAAATACAAGAGTTATATGTTTAATGCATTACCGTGGAACATTCCAGGTAAAGAAATAACATCTCCATAGAGACAATCAAGTACAGGACCCTCCATATTAGAAGTTACACAGTGCACCTTTAAGACTAGTTCATGCTCTATGTTCCAGATGCATATGGATACACCTGGAGGCTTCTGTCTGTGCTCTCCACTGTTCTGTCCATCATTTGGTGCTTATCCTTAGAACATGCAGAATCTGAGCAACAGGGCGGTACATTAGCTGACCACTGGGGACAGTAGTGAACACAGCTCGACAGTAGAAGCTAAACTTTTTTAAAAAGTCACTACAACAAACAAATAAATGCTTCCCTTGCCTAATTTTTCTTGGCTCTTTTCCAACAGATGTGATCTAAAAACTGCTGTGCAGAGAAACACAAATCTATTACAGAAATCTTTTTTAATTGATTAACTCCTTTTTTTATAAAAATATTATAATATTATGAACAACCTGAAACTTTAAGAAAAATACATTTTCAGCACAATGTTTTAACATGAACTTGTTTACAATTAACTTGTAGAAATAGGAAAAAGTAAATTTTTGTTGTAAAATCCTGCACTCGGCTCCACTTTTCTCATTTTGGACATTTTGTTGATGAGGGTGTCACGGTCAAGGTTCAAAACGATCGTCCTTTAAGAGCATTTGGAAAGAGACAAGTCTTCATTTGTGCTGCTCTGGTGGGAGGGGCCACGTACAGAGACACTGGAGATGCTGCTATGATAAACACCGCAGAAAATTAACAATATTTTAATAAAAAATAGAATTTAAATATTTTAGTAGAAAATCAGCTGAGGGCCAGATTAAAGGTCTTGGAGGGCTGGATCTGGCCCCCGGGCCACATGTTTGACACCTGTGCGCTAGAGTAATGTCATGAGTAATCCTTTATTATTAGATTGTCTACATCTACAAAGACCAGAATACTCTGTTCCACCTTATGATGTCATGAAGCGGGAGTTTTCAAGTAAGCATCCACCATTTAACTTTACCACATTACATCATAAGGTGTAACAGAGTGTTTTCTGTTTGAGAAAAGAAGAGCCTAACCATGCATTATGACATAGATCAGAAAATAGAGTATGGACCCATTATGAGAATGCAGCCTTGACATTACAAAGGTTTGGATCATAAATGAGCCTTTAGTCCCTTCTGTTGAACTGTGATAGACAAACAACTCCCTGGGATAGTCACAAGTATAATGGTTTTAATTCAAATCCAAGTGTCCCTCTCAGTTGCTTCTATATTATTATTGCTCAAGAAATGTCTATTAAATGCATAAGAGAGACTTTCAGACACATGGATTGCCCTGAGTTTTTAGATTCTTCTCTTTGATCGAGAACAATTTTTCTATGGGGCATGTTTAATATAATAATGTGTATTGTAATAATGTTGTACCCTCACTCTGAATGAGGAGGTGCAGAGCTAAAAGTCATTTCAATGGAACAAGCTGCAGGCGATCGCTCTCCACTCCTCTCCCTGCTCTGACACAAACTCTCTTTCTCAGAGCCACACTGTGATTTCAGACAAAATGCTCCCTAGCAGAGGCTCTGATGGCGGTGGTCAGGAATACAGCTTGAGGGATGCATGCTGGGTAATTCAGATAATATTTGACTAATATGCAGCAGGCTAGCTAAACCTGCAGTATCATCATGTTCCTTAGCCATCACTCCACTGTCCGTAACTCCGGCTGTACCAAATCTTGGTCACCATTTCAGAATCTCAAATGTAGTCAATTCATAAAAGACATTCACTAATGTGCAAGAATATTAAACAAAAAGAAAACAAATATATTTACTAATACTTTTCCCATAATTTTTGGTAAAAAAAAATTAAAATAAATAATGGCTAAAAGACTGCTGCTACAACGCTCAAAATAGCATAATAATGTTATAATAGTAAAATAATTGTTAATGTTTTTTTGTTTTTTTTTTTTTTTAAATTCCCAGGATGAAGATGAGGACATTTTGCTGGTTGTTTCCAGACTTATATGACTGCATGTTCTTCTTACAGGCTATTCGAGGACACTGGATTGACAGTGGAAAACACCAGATTGACAGTTGTTAGTGGTGCTCACTAAGAAAGTTTTGGCTTCATTGCTTTTCAAAAATTCAAACATAACCAAATTGCTGAATAAATGTTTGGAGACTATGAGCAAATATTATAGTCTCCACAAGAGAGTGATGGGTCTTTACTAGTTTATGCTAATTCTGCACTCAGTGGCTCCATTGATTGTGTATGTTCCTCTTGAGTTGTCACTTTTATAGAGCCCTTTCCTTCCTCTGATGGGCACTCAAAGTGCTTTATATCAATAAACCACTCACCCAGTCACGCACACTTTGATACACCAGGGTACACAGACATTTATAAGATTTATTTATTTATTTATTTTAGTCAGTAAATAGTAAAAAAAAATAATTTCCCATTTTTAAACCACATCACATTGTAAAATCTGAGGTCACCATTGCTGGTAATGCTGGCATTTTCACACATTTCTCTCCTTTGAGGAACATTTAAATAAAAGATGTTTCCTGCATCAGACTTGATCGTGAGCCAACTGCTGGAGAACCAGGTAAGAGGAGCCCAGACCATACTGTTAAATACTGTTTCTCCACTTAATATATGACCAATGTCTACATTTGTTAATGACATTTCTCAAGTTTTTATTACATCAATTAACTTTTGTTTAGCTTCATCTATTAGACTGATGTCTTTCCTCTTCCCACAGCCAGTGCATGTTCTCCAGTCTGGGGTCTTCAGTGTTCACACACAGGACACTGTGTCTTTTAGGATGACTATCTCCTTCTGCAGTGGAGACTCCACTCAGAACAGAGGGACTAAACGTCACTTCAGCAGTGACCTGATTGTGCTCCTCGTCTGACTGTGCTCCTCCTCTTGTACCCTGTCTAGAGGAGAGGGTACAAGAGACAGTGTCCATCTGAGGTGACCTGTGACCGTGGAGTGTGATCCTCCAGTCACCAAACGCTCCAGAGAAGTGTCACTGGCAAGGTAGGTTCAGCTGTAAACTATGACTAAAAATATAATAATAGAAAAATCTAATAAAATTGCTACTGTTGTCAGTATCACAACGTTGTATCTTTGCAGCAAGGAGAGGAAAGTCTGAACTAAGTAAGAAAAACAGCCCAGGACAGAGGGAAGGTCCAGTTCCAGCATCTGCTAAAGTTGCAGGCACAGCAAGCGGTCAAGAAGGATCTTGAAGAACCTCCAGGACAAAATCAATGATCACTTTGTGATGGGGAAAGTCCTGGGGGACTTCCACAAGAAGCTCCAGGATGAAATTCATATTAGATCATGGGCATGATGGACAACAACAATGTGGAGAAGAGAATCATCTCCAGCAGAAGAGGATGAGGTCAAGAACAAAGTTTTGGAGAAGGTTTGCCTGAAAGTCCATATCAAAGCAGAGGACAAAGTCAAGATTCAGTACCAGATGCAGGTTCCACTTCACAACAAAGTTCAGGACAAGGTGGAGATGGACAAATTCCAAGAGAGAGTTGACCACAAAGTTCAGGAGAAAACCCAGGGCAAAGTAACGCATGTAAACCAGGGTCAGGTCAAGCGTCAGCCCAAGTGCTACTGCCTCAAATTGCTGTACCCTCACACGACTCAACACATCCAAGAAATCCTGCAGCGTTAAGCACAATAGGTTCTTCATTAGACAGCAAAAAGAATATATTTGCTTTTGTCTTTTGTCCAGCCATTGAAGGAAAAAGTAGATCAATCCAAAACGTTTCTCACTTTGGCTTTAAGACACTTAAAATAATGTTTGCACTGGAGTACTAAGTTTCTCAGAATGGGTCCAGTCTATTGAGTTTCATTCTTATCAACAAAATAAAGCAAATGTTATGGCAAACAACCAAAAAATCATTAGCAGTATTTTTTAGACAGCAACATCAGTCATGTTTTTGGAGTTAATCTTTTATCGTATACAATTTTATTTTGTTAATATGCACAGATCTGACATATGTATGTACTTTGTTATGTTTAGTTTTTAAATTCTGAAGGACTATTGATGCCGTTCTTGTAGCAGTTCAGCACATACTCTGAAGAACTGTTCTGTTGACGATGTGCACAATGTTGAATATTGCCTTTTATGTTCAAAGAGACCCTGCAATAGGTTTGACAAAATAATGAGTATCTGCCAACACATATCTTCTTGCTCACTTTTGTGTCAGGGAAATGTCATGATCTCTTTGAACTTACTGTCTTTTTAAATTTAAGAGACCATAGATGTTTTGTTCCGACTTCTGAGGGCCTAGTTTATTTATAATCTTAAGCAGGGGTCACCGTCAAAACTAAACTTTGCACCATCTGGCCTCCTCAACATCCAAACATGCTCAGACTCAGTTCAGGCAAAGAGCAGATGCCTGTATTTGATGATGAAAGAATATTTGCTTTTCATTTCATCAGGCCTCCTCGTGATCATGTCAGCCAATCTTCCTTTAGGAAATAGGTCAAAACATGTCAGCTGATGAAAACGTATCGACTTTGTTGTGAAAAAAAAAGCTGTATAATTGGCCATGAACAACTTTTCTGATAAAAATGGAAATTATTATATATTTCTCAGCTGTAGATTGATATTCACTGGCATTTCTCTAACTGCAATGTAAACAACAACATTTAGAAATCAGATTAAAAATAATTCAAGTAGTAGGCATTGTAAAGAGATGATTTTTATTATTATTATTTTTTTTAAACCATCAGTATGGCTATTGGAGATATGAACACTCAACATGTGTCCATTCAAGTTTCATGCTTCCATTGCTGTGCATTAGAACCTCAGATAACATAGGTCAGATCTTAAGGCAACGGAATCTCAACAAGGAGGAAGCCAGTATCCTATGGTAGACATCCAGAGTCTCCTGTCACTCTTTACATATACTGGGCTACTACAGGGGTCCCCAACCCGTAGCTTGGGATCTACTGGTAGCTCTCCACCCCGTTCCAAGTAGCTCGGTAAGGGATTTCAGAATTATACGTACTGTGCTGAATAACTCAAATTTGATTGATGAAATTCCTGTTTCCATTGTAAATGTATCCTTTTGTTGCCCAATTTTGTAATTTTCGGCTAAAATTAGTAGCTCTTTGGCAGTTTCATTTTACAAAAATGCTCACAGGAGGAACAAGGTTGGAGACACCTGGGCTTCTAGAATTATGTATCCATATCAGAAAATGGATTACCCCCATAAAAGTACACAATTTCTTTATAGTAACACATGTCTGTACTGTGATGAAGTCTGTGCTGTAATTCATTCAGTGCTGAGGACAAATAAGACAACAGTCAATATGTCAACCGCTATTAAGTATTCATGTAAAAGAACGTGATCCCACTTTATAATAACTATACCTTAATGAACCTTAATAAAGCCTGAACAAAGACCTAATTCATAAAGCTAAAATTGTTTTTCTTTTTTTTTTTTTTTTTTTTGGTTAAAGCTATTAAAAGTCTAGAAGTATACAATTGTGTTACTTACATAAAAGTACAAATACTCAAGTAAAAGTATAATTTGAAAAAGTATAAAAAGTATAAAGTATCCATTTTAAAAATGTATTTAAGTAAAGTACAGATACCTCAAATTTGTACTTAAGGACAGTACTTTAGTTTACTTTGTTGTGTTCCACCATTGGTTATAATAAAATGTTACCGTGAATTCTCAGTACTGCATATTTTGCCATTTACAGCTTGTTTTATTGATATTTCAGCAGCACTAAGCATTTTCCCCAGACGGAGTGGTCAGGACATCTTTTAACCATTCGTCCAGGAATTGCCTCATTTCCATTACATTTGTATAAAGAATACAGTAAACTAGTGAAGTCTATTTAAAATCCATGACAGGTTATTTAGATGTAAAATGAAGGTGCAGCATCTCTTCTGTAAGTGTGTCCTTAATCATGAAGAGGCAGTAGCACAACAAACTGCAGCAGAAGCAGATCTGTCTCTGCTCTAGGATGACCTTTGACCTCATTCAAGTGTATACAAGCTGACGGTAATTCATACATCTCAATAATGTGCTCAAAACATCAGGATGCAGAACTACATCAGCACAAAGTGACAACATGGAACAATGGGAATCAAGCAAAACATATGAAACAATAATGTAAAGGCAGTCACTAGGGTGGCACTAGGGCCGCCCCAGCTCTTTAAGAGGATAATTTTACAAATTGAGCTCTTAAATTACATATTTTTAGTGAGTAAATTATTAGTTGATTAGGTGCATTGTGTAACTTTTCTGATGAAGGGTCTGTCAAATTCTTTTCTGGAGATGTTATTTAGCCTGAAATCATTTAATGCTTCAAGGTCAGATGGTTCGTGGAAGCTTTATCCAAATCCCGTAGGAAGTAGGGCAATAACGTCTTTCCCCTTGATAAAATTTACCAAACATTCTCTTTGTTCCGACTTTAAATCTTGTGAATCGTTGCCAACACTGAATGTATGGCTCGGGCTGGTGCTCAGACTCACACTTCTGGGGTTCTTACTAGTACTTACTTACTCCGTACTTACTTACTCCGTCTAGTGTATTCCGAGTCACTGAAGCAAAATGAAATTGAGTGGAGGCAATAGGTGGTGCCAGCTGGGCTAGGTGTTATTGCTTTGTCTGGAATGTTCAGTATGACTTTGATTAAACCTTTCTATCTTCATGGAGACCAAACCGGTAAAATTACAGGTTAACTCTGTGGAGAGGCAACCCTGCTCACATGCCTGTTTTTCTTGGCATTTTTGAGCTATAAAACCACCTGCAATTGAATCAATATAAGGTGCTGTTTAATTTATTTAACAATCCAGGCAAAGGAATGACATAGCCATAGAAATAAGCAAGTGATGGACCCCCAACTAAATATTTGCATAGTGCACCTTTAAATAATACAAGTTAAGTTTTTATGTCTATTCATTCCATTGTGTACTAAAATTGGGGGCACAAGTTATTCCTGAAATGGCTTGTGCCCATGAATAGAGGGAATTAGCAAATATTTGAAGGCATACATACAGACATTTTATTCTAAAAAGAAACTTGTTTCATAATAAGCATAGCAGCAGAATAACACATTTAAAATGATTTCTCTAAAAACTGGTGTAGGAAACAGTGCAATATAGGGGCATGTGCAAGACAGTGGAATAGGATTTCTTAAATGTCTGTCTCTCTCCAGCTTGTTTAACATGTTACTGATAAATGTCTGTACTAACACCTGACTATAATCGCTGTTCTCTTCACATAGTCTCTGTAAATTGTAAGTTTATGTTTTGTTTCTTGTAACACCAACCTGTCAGGGGATAGACAGGTGTGTCTATATGTCCATTAATATATACTGTTCCCTTTTTCTTAAATAAATAATGAAATAAAAATAGCAGAAGTCAGTACAAGAACACTTTGCAATAACATAATAACAAAACAAATAGACTAGTCTACTCTTAACTCCTAACCCTAATCTGCATTAAGTATCATTTAGATGCAATTACGCCTATTAAAAAGTGGTATTCATTAGGCTGCCATGCTGCACGCTGATTTATTATGTTATCCTGCACCTATGACAAAGTAACGTTTGAGATTATGGTTTCTATTTGAATGCACTCTTAATTGAAATTAATCTAAACATGTTTATTCTAAAACTATATCTTGGATAAACCTGGCTGATAATCGGATTTCTTGTGTTGCTCCCTGGTGGATACCTTTGCCGCCACTCCACATTGTTAGTATTATTTAATTTAAATCAGTTTCATTTACATTAAGTTAAATACAGTGCATAATTTCATTTCTTTAGACGTATATTCTAATTTGGTTACACACATTTTAGTCAATATACGTCTGAATTATTTACTTAAACTTACACTTTTTGTTTGTTTGAGTAGTCAGATGGAGGACCCTTGGCAGAGACCATCACAAGGGGGAGAACAATTTAACTTATTTTTCAAAGTTAGTTTGTCTAGTTTGTTTAAGGTTACTTTATTATCACTTATTATTTTCTGTATTATACTTATTTACCTTCTTTTTATTTTGATTAAGTTAGTAGTTTTATTTAATTATTTAGTGTAATTTCCTCCTCTTGTGTTCAGTTTTAGTTGGTCCTCATGTATTTAAGCACCCTGTTCTTTGTCTGGTTGAGTTAGTTTCATTCTGTTCCGTTTGATTGAAGTTAACCCAATTGTGCCCGGCTTTTTGTTAATGATTTACCTAATTTGAGCCTTTGTTAAATTACATCTTTTTTTGACTTTATTAAATTTACACTTATTTTTATACCTTGTCTTTCTGTTTGGTCCACTACACTCTTTTCTTACTATTTGCATGGTTCAGAAAACCTCTTTGTTAGTCTTTTTTACTACTTTGTCCCATAAAATTATACAATGACTGAAACATAATAGTTAACATACTAAAATTCCACTCCACAAAGTTTCAAGACAAAAGGTACACAGTTCTTACTAAGCAGTAAATGCATTTGGGGTTTTATAGGCTACTTTGAATTCACAGTGAGAATGGTAAATGGTAAAAATTTCTATGAATCCATGTATTTTTTATTGAGAAAGACATCCGATTAAAAGTAAGTATTAAAAAAGGTCCTGTTGCTTTGCTGAAATGAATGTCATAGATTCTGCCGCAGACTGACTGTGGGGGTCAGATTACACTGGCGATGAGTTAATACAGCAAATATATTTAACTTCACTGTTGCCATAAAAGTAAAATTACATGTATAATTCTCATGCAGTTAAATACTTAGAATCACGCTGATAGTTTTTATGTCTTAGCCAGGTGCTGCCCATTAAAGCTTTTTTTAGACTAAAATCTGCACCTCAAGACACAAACGTTAAACCATCGGCAGAAGACTTGGACAGTTACACTTCCCATTGCACAGAAGGTACATAAACCCACATAGGCTGAGTAAGCACAAGAAAAAAAAGCCACATATGCTGCAGGGGTGGTTTTACATAAATCAGCACCATAAAAGTCATGCAAAATAGGCTACAGAAGGCTCAGTTGGTAAAGTATTACAATGGAAACAATATAATAAAAATAATGATCCATGTATGATGATTCTACAGTTTAAAAGGCTCATATTATGCTATTTTCTGATCTATGCTATAATGTTGTTTCCTCATCACAAACATCCCTGGAGTTGTTTTGTTTCATTCACACAAATAATGCATATTTAGACTGAGTTCTTCTCGCAAACTGAAAACACTCTGTTCTACATTGTGATGTGGTAATAGAGGAAGTGCTCCACTGCGGTTTTAAACTCCATACACCTTCACTAGAATCATTTGGATGATTTCTGCCCTGGAACTTCCAATTTCTACTGAACGAAAGGTAAAAGGTAGCTGTTGAAAACTACCACTACATGACATCGCAAGGTGGAACAGAGCATTATGAGCTTTGGAGATGCAGACAGACTAATATTAAAGAATTGCTCAATCATACACTGCTGGTCAAATGTTTTAGAACACCACACTTTTCCATTTTTTTTACTGTTTACTGCTGACCAAAACATATTCTAAACTTTTGATTCATGAAAGTGTCCACCTTTGGCAGATAAAACAGCTGAACACACTCGTCTCATTCATTTTACAATAGAAATCAAATATTCTTCAGAAAGTTCTTCCCAAGTCTGTTGCAGAAGTTTCCATAAATGTGTGGCACTTGTAGGTTTCTTGGCTTTCATTCTTCTGTCCAGTTCATCCTAAACCAGCTCGATGGGGTTTAAGTCTGGAGACTGTGCTGGACACTCCATGTTTTCAGGCTCACCATCTTGTTCTTTTTTTCTGAGGTAGTTTTGGCAGAGCTTGGTCTTGTGTTTTGTTCTTTTATCTTTTATCTTTTTTTTTTTTTTTTTTGCCTTTGGCTGTTCAGTATCTACCTTTGTACCATTTCAAGCTCTTCATTAGACTTGCATGGCTTGAACTGCAATACATAACTGGAAAAATTAGGGTGTTCTAAAACAGTAGTGTGTGTCAATGAAACAAAACAACTCCAGGTATGTTTTTGAGGAGGTAACAACATTTTCACATGACTAAAGCTCACTATTCGATTTCAATTTAGCAGAATATAGGACCTTTAACAACCCCAAAAAAGCACAATAAATAATGACTTTATAGCTTACTTCATTACCTGCTTGTCTCCACAATGATGCTTTTGCTTTGCCAGAACCTATACATCTGTTTTTCAATTACATTAACTGCTAAAAATGCATTGAAATAGATGCATTCTTGAGAGCAGGCACTCTTCTGCACTGAACTGGCCTCTAACTTGGCATGAAAGTGTCACCTGCTCCTGATACATATGTTTAATGCCATAGTGTGGAAAATTCTAGGCAAAACAATACCATCACTATAGAATTAAGCAGGTGGCAGGCCCTCCACCAGAAAATATATAGTGCTCCTTTAATTTTGTGCCTAAATACGAAACGTAGATTTGAGAAAGTGAGAAATTATTAACTTTAAATGATTAACCACTTAAAGGTTCATTGTGTAACTTCTCTGTTGGAGGGTCCGTCAAATCCTTTACTCCATAAAGATGTTATTGCTTTGTTTGGAATGTTTCGCAGTATGGTATTAAACCTTTCTATCTTCAAGGGGACCAAACCAGACCAAGTTACAGGTCAGATCTGTGGACAGGCAACTCCGCTCACAGTCAGAATATCTGTTTTTCAAGATATTTTTGAGCAATAAAACAACCTGTAATTTAATAAATGTAAGGTAGAGCTGTTTAATGTCATACTGTGGCACATTCCAGGCAGAGCAATGGCATATCCATAGAAATAAGCAGGTGACAAACCCTTAGCCAAAAAGTTACACAGTGCATCTTTAACCAAAATAATGCAAGTACATTACAGTTTCAAAATCTCAGGGAGACATGTGGATATTTTAGTTTTCTCAGCTCAAATGCATTTACTATTATCTATTATTTCGACCAGGTTTTTATTGTTTCTATTGTACACACACTTAGAGTCCAGTCTGATAATAAAAGGTGCTGGAGGATCGATGGACACTCCAGAGCTGATCAGCAGAGACGTGACCTGGCACATGTCAAACTGATGGACCAAGCCGACAGCCTGACCTCTGTGCTGTCAGGAGAAAATACATCAAAACAAACATGGCCGCCCCCTCCTCATCCTCATGGCTCTTCATCATCTGCCCCACACTTCCAGTCCCCAGCACCAGCTCCCGTGTACTTGACTGTGGACAGTGAGGACAGCGAAGGCTCAGGTGGCTCTACATAAAAGCTGTCACGGGCAAGGCCGGGGGAACCATGTGATGCTCCACTGCAGCTTTGACAGGGGCCGACAAGAGTGTGAAACAGAGGTGACACAGAATGGATTATAGACAAGAACAGCACAGGGAGATTAAAAGAGACACAACGCAATGTATATCTACGTGTTTTTCCCATTATTTTTACTTCTTTCAACGTTTTTTAGACTTAGACAAACTTCAGTCCTCAAGGGAAATTATTGAAGATTGAAGAGGTGGATACAGTAGCTCACACATCACAATATAACATAATAACAAAGAGTCAAAAAAAAAAAAAAAATGTCATAATGTAATAATAAAGTCAAATAAGTAGCAAAAATAGCAAGAGACTGGTGTCACATAGGGCATATTTATGTAAACACAAAAGTACAAGTAAAAATAGAAATATATCACAAACAGTATATCACATTTATACAAAAAGACGGCAAATTAAATAAGATACATGGTATTATGTAGAAAATTTTGTTAATTAAGTAAAAGCTGGATGTGAATATAAAATGTAAAAAATAATAACAATATTTACAGTTTTCTTTGCTACATAATTCCATATATCTTACTTCATAGATTTGATTCTTCTGCATGCATATAAAATGTTGAAAGTAGTAAAAAAAAAAAAAAAAAAAAAAAAAGAAAAGAAAAAGAAAGAAAAACAAAAACATTGAATGAGATGCTGTGTCCAAATTTCCCTGGTATGTTTGGAGTCTGTTAAGATATATCATAAATTCAGTGATACAATACTGATATTGTAGACTACTGTATCAATATATTGCCAAGAGTCATTTTAGCTATGTTTTCCAAATGGATTCATAGACCTACCTAAGCTCTAAAACTAGAATTTCTATGATATTACACAAATTGCACTCAAGAGATCAAAAGCTCACTGGGGTTAAGAAAAATTAATTATTATTATTGTGGAAATAATAATAATAATAGCAGAATAAATAAGTCAGTCACTTCGAAAACTTCTGATTCAGTGTGTTTCTGTGTTTTCTTCTGATGTTGATACCCAATTAATTGTCTGAGCAACAAAATTAACTGCTACAGGCCTTTCCCAATAAGTACTAAACCAACAATATATGAAAAATGGAACCATAACTTTTTGAGGGTATGTCATGTCAATCACTATTTCATCTTCGCACTGTTTCTCCTGTACTCTTAATAGCCCAGATTTATTTGTATTACCACATTTCTATATTTTATTTTACTTATACATACACATTTGTATAATTATGCCATATTTACAGCAGTCCTTTACTATTTGTGCTTCTTGTTTTTCATTTATTAATACCATTTATGCTTTTTACTTACTTATTTACTTACTATGTCCAAATACTTTCCCTTGTGGATCAATAAAGTCTAAGTCTAAATCTAAATAACGTAATTCTAGACTCATTCTAGATACAAATGATTTCATTCTGCTATTTATCTATTGCATCTCGTGTTAAATGGTATTGCACATTTAGAATATACAGGGTTATTTGTTAATGGCATAAACTACTGTCAGTATTATATACACGATACCTTACGCTTCAAATGTGTTATTGTGACAGGCCTATTTACAGCCCAGGTGAACTGAGGCAGAGTCACAGCACCGTAAGAGGTCCTACAGTGTGATAGATCAAACAGTGAGAGGAGGGGGAGGGCAGTGGTGGGGTCATCTGTGATCTCACTCATCCTTCATAAGAGCTGCTGCAGTGCTGTGGAACCACTGGCATTAAAAGGTGAGCAGAAAGACAGGACCATGTGTCACAATACAGGGGTGACTCAAGTGTTTGTTTTCTACACTGAAATATTTTTCTCATAGTGTTCATGAAAGCTATATTTTTGTTGACTAGAAACCAATGAAAAACAAAAACAAAAAACTAAGCAAATAAATAAATAAACTGGATCAGTTTTTGCTGAATTAAACTGTTGCTAAAAGTTATTATTATTATTATTGTTGTTGTTGTAATAAATAAATAAAAAGTACTGATATTGTCTTTGAATAATCTAATAATATCTAGTAATATAAATGAATGGAAAAAAGTCAAGTTTACATCCAAGTTGCACTTCACATTTCCAGAGCCTGAAACTAGACCATCTACAAACATGTACATGAAGCAACGCAATACATATTTATCATAGTGATAATATAGTCAAGCTCAGTGTTTCCCTAACTTTTTTTCTGAGGACCCGTATTTTAAAAGTCAAAAATTTTCATGACCCAAGTCTATAAACATTATTTGCAAATCATAAAATAAAGGTGGATTTGACCATTATTGAACATTAATGAAACAGTAATTGAACCAGCAATAAAAGGTATCCATAAGTCGCCCATGTGGACATTAAATGTAGCCCTGTATATTGCAGACCTACATGCAGATTGTGACAAGGCGACCCAAAAAAAATCTCCTGATGTTACAACCCAGTGTTTGGGAAACACTGGTCTGGCTGACTAAATTTATTATGGAGTTAGTCACCTTCATGACTAACCCCATAATTCACATTCTGCTCATCTTGAACGCTGTTAATGGGGCAACAAGCAGGGACTCCCAGACTTCCCATTCCATGAACATTTCTTTCAGTTCATGTAAGAGGATTCCAAAGTATTTACAGTCCCTCCAGCTTCTTCTAGGTTCTCCCCAGGGTCTCATCCCAATGGGACATGCCAGGAACATCTCCCCAGGGGGAATCCAGGAGGCACCTACAACATCAGTCCATGCCACTCCAGAGAGTTCTACCTTTTATCTGTCTGGAAATGAATGTTTGTTATCAGTTTTGTTTGCTTTGATTTACATGCAAAACACAAATCTCATTCACCATCTTTTTACAATCTTCACATTTTCTTTTTCCCCCCTAAAATCTGGCTTGGATTATAGCTCCTTTGTGAGTCAGACAGTTGGCAGTTGTGCAAAAGCGAAAGGGTGTAAAGTGGTGACAGGGGTGAGATGAGGAAAAAAGAGTAAAAGCAGCGCTCTGTTAAAAGCCCGAGCGTGGCTGACACATACGGCACAAACCCACAGAGTAAACAGGCCTGAAGTGGAGCAACAAAGTCCTCGCAAAAGAAACAAAGACGTCCAGAGGAGACACTTCAGATTACAAAAAGACACCTTGCAGGCTACCAGTTTTCTGGGCCTTAATGATGACATTGATTTTTTTGTTTTTCTCTGACATCATGCCTTGGTTCTTTAAAGCAAGTATCCAACTTTTCCTCAGACATTTGTAATTTTTTTAATGTGTATTGTAAAATCATGTGACAAAATGAATAGTGTGAGTTATGTGGCTGGTCCAGCAGGGGTTACTAAGGATGGAAATTAACTTTGGCTACAATCCTGTACGTTTTTTTCTTTTGCATTATCTTGTCTTTTAATATGCATTGTCCTTTTAATAAGTAAATCTTTTCTTTTTTTTACTATTTTCTACATTTTATATACATTCAGGAGACATTAAAATATCTGAAGTGGGAGTAAATCATGGCCGCTGAAAGAAATATTGTGGCCCAGGGTAAGAAGACTCACATGGACCCCCCTCTTATAGTATTTAATAGGCAGAGGTTTCAATTCTGGGCCACCTTAGCCCCTGGGGCTCGGGACAACAGACTCCTTTGTCCCCCCCGTCAACTCCCCTCAAATTGCCTCAGATCTCCTCTTCTTATTTGTGTTAAAAAGATACTGCAAATGAACAAAATGAAATTATGACATGTCATATCTCATTCTGTCTGAGCCATCGATTTCTGCACAAAACAATTTCATAAAGTTTTCATTGTGCATTCAGGCAATGTCACAGTGGGATATAGGTCATGCCTGGATTGTCCTTCACTGCACTCTGAAACATTCAGACAGGCCTCTGGTGGATCACTCTGGCTCAAGTCAAGCTTAAAAATGAATGAGCTAATGGGTGTGTCAAAGGGACTGACTGCAGGCTGAAGCTGAACAGACAGGCAGGACTAGAGTAAGACATAAGCGCTCTCCCTGCTGCCATTTAAAAGTCCTGTACACAAAATGGATTGCAGAGAGCTTTAAGCCATACTATAATGCTGATATCCGCTCAGAAACATACCATACCATTCACACATGCTTCTTATTAGCCTGTCAACATCTCCAAAATGCTCTTGTGATGTCATGTAGTAGTAGTTTTCAAGTTAACAGCTGCATTTTACCTTTAGTTCAGTAAAGACCATGGACTATATAAAAGAAGTGGACTAAGCGAGTGTGACCTCACCCATAGCGTTCAGCACCCCTCAAAGGCTCGTGATGCCAAAAGTTACAGGAGCGAATCTGGAGTCATGAATAGGATTTTTTTGATGGACAAAATAGTGAAAAAAAAAATTCAATTCAAGGTCACGTAGAGCAGGTTAATATGAACATTTTAAGACCAAAATGACAAGGCTCACTGCTGCAATTACAGAGAGAGGGGCAACAAGATCCCAATGTAAGTCAATTGGAGCCAAGGCCAGAAAGAGCCGGAAGAGTCTCCTGGCGAACTTCCTTTTCACCACACAGCGGATAGTGGGTTAGCTGTGTTCACTCATATATACGGTCTGTGGTAAAGACTGAAAATTCCAGGGCTGAAATAATCCAAGTGATTCTAGCGAAGGTGTATGGAGTTTAAAAACATGGTAGAGCACATCCTGTATTACCACATGACATAACAAGGTGGAACAGAGTGACCTAAATATGCAGGATGTGCGTGTTAACCATGTGTGAATGAAACAAAACCAAAATCCAGGTATGCTTGTTATATTTGTGTTTCCTCAGCCCAGAGATGAGAAAATAGAGCAATAGCATACTTTAGATTCAGTACATAGGATATTGGTTTGTCCCTTTGCGGATAGTCGCAGATTCTGTGCGGTTTCAATTACATTATCTCTTAATAGATGCAGCCAGTGATCCTTATAAAGGCAAGCCATGCTTCAGCAGCTGCACATTTACATAGAGAGTAGTGCTGAAATTGTATGTGCATATACAAACTAAATGTATGTAGGAAGAGTAATTTTCTATTCTAAAAGGGAGACAATGGTTCACAAAGCTTTCACATCATAAAGTTGCACCCAAAATACCAAGCACACATACAAAGCCAAAGACAGTAATGGGTTAACCTGTAATATGAGATGAGGAAGTGGGAGGGGCTTAACGCGCTGACGCTGGTTTGAAAACTGAAACTAAGAAAGAACCGGCTTGTGTTATCTAAAGCTCTTAAAAGTGGAAGTTCTGTAAGTATTTAATCCAATTATTTTTGTATTTGAGGTTTAAATCAGAACAACTGATTGTAAAAGAGAGAAAGATTTATATTTATGTATGACTTGGCTGCCTCCTCAACAAATAATTCAGCTTTTTGTTGTCATTGTTTTCATAGGCAAAAGGCTTACGGAAAAACAAAACAAAAACAAAAGGCAAAGAAACCCAACCAATATTTGTGATCAATTCATGGGGATTCTCTAATTCAGAAGTTGAAGATTAAAACATGTTCTTATAAACTGTCACTCATTAAGTCAACATTTTGTAAAGCAGAGGGGGTTTGTGTTTGTTTAGTAGGTGGCCATAACAAGCTGCAGGTGCCACTCCACTGAGAGGGCTTGTTGCAGTTTGTTGGAGGCTGTCAACAAAGTCATATTTTACACACAACACAGTAATAATGTATTATAACAAGGATTTTTCAGTTTGAGCTTTTGTATTCAACAAATGAATAAATGTATGGTTTAAAGAAAACCTTGTAGCCTGTGCTCTTAAAGTTTTCAAAAGGTACAACAATCACAACTGACCCTGGGTTGCCTTAACCTGCATACAGGGGACACATTTAGGTTTTTCTCAGTATATTGTCAGGCAAAATCTCATATGAAAGCTGAGGGTTTAGGTAGTGATGATTCAGATCAGAGAGAGAGAGTCTTTTTAGGTTTAAACCAAATGAATTTCACTAATGAAAATGACTGGACTGACCCCACTGGATAATCACTTTGATAAACAAACCACCAAATTATAACAAACAACTTGGCCATTAATTCAGAACCAAATCAGCATACAAAGTCTGGCCATATATTTGATATGAAATTTTAAATTTACTCTTGCATACGGTTCCCTTAAATTCTCAATTAAATTTTTTCTTAAAACCTGACAAACTTGTTTACTCTTGTCTGGACACTCCCCTGTTTTATATTACTGAACAGAAAATATAGCAGAGAAATTTGACTAACCATTTTCTCTCTCAGTTTTCAGACATGGCATCAGCCTTGAGTCTGATAGACGAGAACAACTTCATGTGTTCCATTTGTCTGGAGGTCTTCACGAAGCCTGTCTCACTCCTGTGCGGACACAACTTCTGCATGGCCTGTATCACAAAGCATTGGGACACCGAAGCGCCTAAAGTACCAGACTGTCCTTTCTGTAGGGAGATCTTCCCCATTCGACCAGTTCTCCGCGTCAACAACTTTATTGAAGAAATGGTGATCAAATTTAAAAAGTCAGCCAAAAAAAAAAGCCAAGTTAAGGTTAAGCCGAAAGGAAATGGAGGAGTTATGTGTACCATGTGTGAAAATACCCCAGCACTGAAATCTTGTTTGATTTGTTTTGTGTCCCTTTGTGAAACTCACTTGGAGCCCCATCGCCGAATTCCAAATTTGAAAACCCACAAGCTCATTGAACCCACTGACAATTTGGAAGAACGCATGTGCAAGACTCACCACCAGCCTCTCGAGATGTTCTGCAGAGATGAACAAATGTTTGTATGTGAAGAGTGCACCCGGATGGACCACAGAAGACATGAAACTGTATCAATTTTAGAGGAGGCTGACTTCAAGAAGGCTCAGCTGGACATGGAGAAGATCAGGATGGACCAATGGGTGGAGGAACGTCAGCAGAAGGTCCGTGAGATTCAAGAGTCGATGGAGTCAAGCAGAAACAAGGCGGCCAAGGCGGTGTCCGACAGTGAGTGCGTGATTTTTCATCTGTTGGAATTAATGAAAAAAAGCCAAGCAGAACTAGCCATGGTGGTAAAGTCAAAGCAGATTAAAATTGAAACTGAGGGGAAAGAATTTATTAAAGAACTTGAAGAGGAAATTGAGGATCTATCTAAGAAAAGCAATGATCTCAACTTTACAATGTCCAATGACCCGTTTAAAAATCTTGAGAATCTAATCCCGCTGATAGTCCCTCAACCAAAGCTCAAAGACTGGTCAGCTGTGCAAATCAAAAATGAGAAATTTGAAGTAAAAGAAGCGTTATCCAGCCTGACCGCTACAGTGACTAAAGAACTACGCATGTTGTGTGATCCAGATTTGAAAACACTGAAGACGTTTGCAGCTGATATCTCATTTGATCCGGAGACAGCTCACTCGTCCCTTATCATTTCTGAGGATGGTAAGGAAGCGTCCTGGAGCGAGAGACGAAGAAGTGTCCCCAGTAATCCAACAAGATTCACTCACGTCCTCAATGTGTTAGCCAAGCAAGGTTTCTCCAGTGGGAAGTTCTACTATGAAGTTCAGGTCAAAGACAAGACGCAGTGGGATGTGGGAGTGGCCATCGAGTCCATCAACAGAAGTGGAGATGTCAAGCTGAGTCCCAGGAACGGATTCTGGACCATGTGGTTACGGAACGGACAGTTTACAGCCAACGCCACTCCACCTGTCAGTGTCAAAGTTAGAAACAAAGTGGAGACGATTGGAGTTTTTGTAGATTATGAGAAGGGGAAAGTTTCTTTTTATGATGCAGATGCCAGGGTTTTGTTTTACACCTTTGATCACTGTAACTTCAAGGAGAAGATTTTTCCATTCTTCAGTCCGTCTGGAAGTGATGGGGGTAGAAATAGAGCCCCTTTGGTCCTTGTTCCTATTCAAAAGTGAACTTTTGTAAAAGAATATTGAAATGAAGAAAAATACCAGGCACCCAGTTAGTCAGGAAATATTAAAAAGCCTTTGTGGGAGGGCAGGAAACTTGTGACTTCTTCAGGGTGTGATAATAAATGAGAAGTGAGGACCAGTTTGAGCTCACACACTCCAGGTGAGCAGGGTGGAGGCTTCCTTCATTCAGTTCTTCTGATTGGACACAAGGGGTAGTAATTTCATTGCTTCAGGACAGTTTGATTGAGGGCACTAGAGGGCAGTTGTTTTATTTTAGCAGGGACTGTTTTTACTTTGGGCGCAGATAGTTTTATTGAACATTTTTGTATACAGACACACACAGCAGGAGAAACTGAAGTCTTTATTTAGGCATGGGTACTCTGTGGCTTTGAGGACATAAATCTAATAGGGCTCTGTTTGCTTCAGGAGCTGGAGTGGTGAGCTTCCATATAATGTCCAGCCATTGAATAATGTAGGTTTTTGAAATGAATGGCATATCTGTGGTCAGCCAATCACTGAGCCTCCTTTTGTTGAGACCCATACAAAAACACCAACAGGGTCAGTGAGGGAGTACACTTCATGAGTTGTGTTATAGTTAATTAAATATGTTTCATTTGTATTAAGGTTCATGAAAATGAAACAGTATCTGCAGTGTCCACAGAATATTGAAAAGTTGGACATGTTACAAATATGGATGCAGAATTTTTTGTCATTTCTGTACGAGTCTGTATGGTTTTGCATGTAAACAGAGGTATTTTTAAAAATTAAAAATACAATAACCAAAGTGGCTGACAGTATTTTCATGTTTATGTATTTATTTGAACAACAATTAAATTTCATTGTGGTGCATTGTAGTGGTAATTGACAGAGCCAATTTGAGGATAAGGTTTCAGACAATTAAAACAGCATTAATGATTTGTTTACAAAAGCTGTCAGTTTAAAGCACAATAGCTTCTGTTTTCCCTGTTTGTACTGAAAAATAATTGCAGCTCTCAAATGAGATTGTATTGATTCAAAATAAAGGCGGGCTGTATCTCAAGGTGAAAGCCTGTTGTGTAAAAAGAAAAATACCAATAGTGAATCAGAAATGGGTTTGCTGTAGTCAGTCAGTGAAAAACAGACACGTTTCCAGGAGAAAAACAAGACTGGAGTCGATAAAATCACTGACCCTCGCACATACTGATCCATGAGTCATCCACGACCAGCTGTAATGTTGACATCATCTTGTTGACTTTATTACTAATAGTAGCAACAGAGCATCAGCTGGAAGCAGAGTTTACACTGAGATCTGAGGAGGACAGTTTGAAAGATCAGAGCAAGTAGCAGATGAAATATATAACATAGTACTACATTAAATAAGTGCTTAAGTACAATACAAATTACTTCAAGGTGCATTGTGTTATTTTTCTGGTGAAGGGTTCGTCAAATGCTTTTTTTACATGGAGAAATTATTGCTTAGTCTGGAATGTTTCACAGTATGGGAATTAAACCTTTCCATCGTCATAGTAAGCAAAATAGACTAAGTTACAGATCAGGTATGGAAAGGCAGCCCCGCTCACAGTCAGAATGCCTGTTTTGCTTTGTATTTTGAGCTATTAAACCACCTATAATTTAATAAATGTAAGGTAGAACCGATTAATGTCAGACTGTGGAACATTCCAGGCAAAGCAATGACATATAAAGACAAGCAGGTGATAGACCCCCAACCAAAAAGTTACAGAGTGCACCTTTAACAACAATACAAGCACTTAGCACAAACTCAGCTCCAAACCAAATGCTTTTACTGGTCTATTATAAAGACTCAAGCTAGAAACAACTGAATTTCAATCTCGATTAAAATATGATTAATCGCACAGCCCTATGTAGGACTACTTTTCTCTTCCTACTATTCTGTTCAGAAAAGAAAGGGTTTCTTATGCTCCACTCCACTGGGTAATTAGAATATCTAACATGTCTACAGTCTATGCGTCTGATTAAGTGCCAAATGTAGTGTGATAATTCTATTCATACTGGCCTTTACCCAGGAACAACTACTGAGTCCAGTCACAATGTTATTATTGCTTTAACCTCATAGTTAAATGATTATAGGTACATTGTCCTGTTGGATATATATTGCTGATGTTGGAGATGGATGCATTGAAACCAAGTATTGTTGTCTTGTTTATGCGTGGTGTAAAAATGGTGTATTTTTGTTCAGGGACTTCTTTATTCCATATTGTGAATTTTGATAATGCAATATCACAATGTTACCAGTATTACTATTACAGTTTATTGCATTATCTGGGCAGCTGCCTTTAGGTGCCCTGGGAATATGTAACATTGCCAATTATTAAAAGAGCCCAATTTTTTCCCATCTATTTGAGCTATTTTGTGCTTTGCTCAAGTATTGCAAAAGATCAAAATAAGTCTGCTCTATATGGTCTACATCTTTATTATGAAGCCCTTTACTGTCAGAAAATCAGGAGGTGTGTGTTTAACATGCTAGCATTATTGTGACAACAAACGCTGCCTTGTACTCTGAAAGCTGTAAGAAGCACTTATAAACCCATCGCTATGAATAATTAGAATGCTCAGAATGTACAGTGTAAGTGAGGAATAACTTTGACCACTAAAATTAACTACTTTAATTAATTAACTTAAATTAACTAGTTCTGTTTTTAAAAATCAGGTACAGCTTGTGATGTCATGTGGTAGTTTTCAAGTTAACAGCTACCTTTTACTTTTACCCGGAATTTGCACCAGGAGCGTCAGCAGCATGTTACGTCGGAAGGAGCTGCATAACTGGTCCTGTGACATCAGCCTCTGTGTATTCTCACTTTTAAACACAAAACTTTTCACACTGCTCATCTATTCAGTGTTGATTGGATGAACTATTTTTTAAAATCACAATACAAAAATTGACATCAAGAGAGACAACGCTTTGCAGCAATAACGAGCCATATCTGCGGTGCTCACATTAATTAAGCTACTCACCATTAAGTTTGGTTTTCTGCACTTCTGTCAGAAGTCCTTCTTGTAAAGTCACTGTCTGATGTCATAAAGTGTTTTATATTTATCCTCCACAGCTGTAAAATTTACATAGTCTGTTACAAGTCATTCCCCCAAGCTCCTGATGCAATGCAAGGTGTTTATGCGACTGTGGTGGTTTTAGAGAATGTATTTTGAAAGGGCAACAGAAGTTTATTTTGACACCGCATGCCCATTTCCTGTTTTGCCCCTGCTAATAATCCTGGAGACGCTCTGCTGACAAGGCAAAATTAGAAATCCCCATATTTTAAGCAGAGCGTAGCAGCATGATGCCCGCTGGAGGTGCGTATGACAACTTTGGTGGTTAAAATGGAAAGCCAAAGTTGCACGTTTGCTGCTCGTATCCTGTGCTGCTGTGCTTATGTACTGTTTCGCTTTGGTGCAAATTGATAATTCAAGGGCTGAAATTATCCAAATGATTCTAGTGAAAGTGTAAGGACTTTACAAACACAGTGGAGCATATCTTGTTTTACACATGACATCACAAGGTGGAGTGTTTTCTGTTCTAGAGAAGAACTCAGGCTAAATATGCAGTTTTTGTGAATTGTGAAAAAAAAAAAAAACAGAACTCCAGGTATGTTTTTGATGAGGAAACAACATCTTAACATAGATCAGAAAATAGAGTGATATAAGCCCTTTAACTACTGATCCATGAAAGGCACATGTTACTGAAAACTCTATAGGAGATTTTCTTTGGAAGGGAAACAAACAACACTTCCCCCTTACTTTAATACCAAATTTCCTGCTGGGAATAATTATACAGTGAATAAGCTTATAACATTAATCAATGTCAGAAAAGCTGATGCGGTGAGTTGGTCTTGCCCATTATAAATAAGTGATTCAAAGAGAAGTATTGAAAAATTTTGCAGTTAAAGGAAATTGCAGTTTTAGGGAGAAACGAGTTAGTAATAAAACAGATGAATTATTTAAGAAACATGGTGGGGAGATTTACTGCACTCCTAAGCCAAATGGCACATAATTATAAAACTGCAAATTAAAGTGCCGTGCATTTTAAGCAGCAGTAATTAACAATAATTCAAATGATGTTTTAATTACTTGTTAGCAGAGTTTGGTTGAACTGTAATAAACACATTTCTTAAAATAACTCGATATCAATGACCTTAAAAGTAAAAATACCAAAATCAATCTGCAAGCAGTAAAGATGTAAAAGTATCTAACCCAGCACTTTTTTTTTTTTTTTTTTGATTAGTTTGTCCATTTTGAACTTTTTGGCAGATAGAAAAGTTCTGAATGAATGGTTCTGTCAGTAGAAGTGGAGAAGAAATAGTTATATTTCCCAGTGACAGATCAGAGCCCACAAAGACTGGTCTTTTTGACAGGCTTTAATCAGAGAGCTTCACACACACACACACACACACACACACACATGCACACCCACCCACATGCACACACACCCACATACACACACACCACACACACACACACACACACACACTCACTCACTCACTCACTCACTGTAACACAACATTCAAATCTCCCTTCTGCATCAGTGCTACCCGTGACAATTTGTTCAAAGTTACAGAAAGGAGATACTGTTTTAAGAGTCAAACATGTTTTTGTGTATAAAGTTTGCACTCACTAAGCTAATTAGGATTTCTGTCAAAAACTTTGCCCAAAGCACTGATCACAAACACTTCTGAAAGATTCAGGCCATGGAAATGTATGTGAAAATCAAACTATGAAAGAGTTCTGGTGGAGGAGATGCTTTAAGGGAATGGATAGTCTTATGTAATATAAACAGATTGTTATGTATTATTTAATGATACACATCCAAGAAAAGCTCTATGATGTATTATTAAGGCATTTTTGTCACCATGCTCTGTTTTACAGTATCCTATTGTATCTATGTTTGTCCTCAATATCAAACTGAGATTCGTTTCATTTGTAAAGTCTTTTTCTGCCTTTTTTTTTTTTTTTTTTTCCCCTTATGCTCTTTATTTGCACTTGGGAAACCATGTTTCAAGTACAGTTGATGAGACTCAACTGTATATAGCCTCTTGCAGTTTTGAAAAGTACAACAATCACAACTGAGCCTGGATTGCCAGTGCACTAACCAGTTTACAGAAAGGCCATGTTTTATGCTTGAAACCTCCAGAATTCACTCACGGAGCTGCAGGTGTGGGGTTTAGATAGTGAGGATTCAAATGCAAAACTCATGTCTTATTTTGATGACCAAAACACCAAATTATAAGATAAATAATTTGGGCATCATGTTCAATGTTTTTTGCAATTAAAAACAAATGCATAATAGTTTCTATCAAGAGCTATTTTGATATGTGTTTCCACCATTTATCAATATATGGACTTGCATTACCTCTAGTGTTGTGTCTGTAGCCCATCTAGAGACAGTATCTGACATGAGACTGTCTTCATGCATTTATGGATGCGTGGGGCTCTACATCAGTGTTATGTGTGGCTCTGGATATTGGACAGGACCAGACTATAATGAGTTTACAAGGGATTTTAATGGCCGCCTTCATTCAGCAGAGACCCTTCCTCATTCACTATGAGACAAGGACAGATGGAGCCTCTCTCTGCTCAGGCTTCCACCAATCTGTCTGTGTTTGATTGTGTTTTACTGTGGCTGCAGGAGGCTTCATGTGAGTTGTATGTGCCATGTGTCTATGTCCAGGAAGTATTACATTGTTCAATTTTCTATCTCTTATAAGTGTGGAGCAAATCTATCTACTGTCTTGTTAGTAACATTGAGCAAAATCTATATTGCTCTGTGGTGTATAGTAAAAGCAGCTCTTGAAGTCAAAATGAGACCGCTCTGTGCTGTCTGCTGTCCAGGAATCAGGAAGTGCACTGTTATCATGCTAGTTGTTGTTAGAATTGACATGATGGCAAACAACTGGTCTCTGAAAATTGTGAAATGTGCCTATGGTGAATCAGGATGTTCAGAATACATACAGTAAATGCAGAATAACTTTGGACCACTGCAAACGGTGTTACTTTAACTTTCTTCAAAATTTCAGAATCTGATTTGTAAAATATTTCGTTATTTACATTGGCTGATGCATCACAAAGCAAGTCTCATCCACATCTGCAGACACCAACTCCCATCTGTCTGGCATTTCCCCTCAATCTCTGCCTCCATCAGCTGCCCTTTCACAAGTTCTCTATCTTATATGGAAAACTTTTGAGAAGCTCCACAAAGAAAACAAGGCCATGACATCAGCTGGTATATGCAAACAAAACGAATAGATGTACTCCTCAATATTGTTACCGCAGAGACACTTACATTATCTTTATAAATTGTGGGTGATTCTATTGTTATGCTTTATGCTGTTTAGGTAACTTGTCTTCTTCATTCCTTTTTGTAAAACTGTAAAATGTTCTTTAGCTATGATTAAGATTTGTCAACTTGACCAAAATTTTTAGTGAATACATTTCGAAGCTCATCAAGTAGCCTTTTACATCTGAGAGGGTTCTGGTAAAGGGCTGTCTTAAATGTTTGAAGGGAGGAGCTAACAACACTAAAACTAAAACATCCTTGTTGTCTAGAGTAAGGAGTATTTATTAAAAGTTATCCATTAAGAAATGCCCTAAGGTGTGAACTGTCACCTAAATACCCCTAAGGAATAAAATAGCTCTTATAAGCATACTTTGGTAGCCCTGTTTGATTATGACATTTGTTCTTCTATTGAAAAGACTCCAACTACATACTGTTCTATGTTAAAAAATAGGAGGTGAGTGCTTCAGTGTGTCTCTAGTGAGTCAGATAGAAGGACGTGGGACACAGGTGCTCTTCAAGGATAAGGCCACTTGACATAGAGGAACAGAGATTTATCTTAGTACATACCGATGTAGAAATGTGAGAGCTGACAAAAATCAGAGGCACTCTCCTGTACAAAAATGTAAAAGTCCTTTATTATGACATAGATCAGTCTACACGTTTTGACACCTGAGGGTCTTTTTCAGGGCTTAGGAGTAAAAAAAAATGAATATTTAAAGGTAATGGTAACTATATTAGGTTCTTTTTTTATCTTGCCTCGTCCGGTAGGAAGAGAGCACCAAAACCTGTATAAATCAGCTGAGCGGACACGTCACAGCAACATCACGTGACCACTCTGAGGAAAACCGCTAATGAGCAGTCAAAACTGTCAGGTATGAAAACAAACTCTTGGTCTAAAAAAAGAACTGAAAAACATAAATAATAGGAAGACCAAATGAACCTCATTGGACTACTGTAACCTGTTTACACCCAGGTAAAGTAAAGGAATGAATCATTTTTCACATGTGAAGAACAATAGTACAAATCTTGCACAAAAAGGTAAAGATAAAACAGCAAAAAAGTTAGAATGAAGAATAAAGTTATACTTTTGTCTCATTTTTATTTCATTCGGTGAAATAATACCTGTGGTGGTTTGAGGTTCCAAGTGCCAGATAGTGATACAAAGTTGGGGAAAAATGATAGAAATAAGTGCAGAGTTCAACACAAACTTCCATCTAAAAAGTGGGACCATTTATGTTCAAAAAACACAATTTTATGACTGTTTAAACATTCATTTAACAAAATGTGTCAGGTTTTTGTGTCAGATAATAATGAAATGTGCGTCACACCTATGAAGGCCAGTCGACCAAAATGTTGTAACTAATAAATGACATAAAAAAAAGTGAGACAGTGTAACTCAAGTAACAATTCATGGATTTCACAGGGGGAAAGCATTGAAGGATTTGGTCTAGTCATTATATGACAATAACAAAACCCATGAACTGTGATTTCAATCCAATCCACTTTATTTATAGAGCACATTTCACATAGAAACAGTTTCCAATGAGCTGCACAAATACATACTAATAAAAATAATGTTAATATAATGATAAAATAAACACTCAGATTTAATCATTCTAGTCTTTTAAGACAAGACTTAAAACACTTCACTGTGGAGGTTGTTGGGATGTGGGGGGGGCAAAGCATTCCAGAGTTTGGGGTTGGCCACTAAGAATGTCCTGTCCCCCCGGTTTTAAGTCTCGTCTTAGGCCCCACGAGCTGGAGCTGAATCTCGGACCTCAAAGCACTCGTGGGAGTGTAAATCTGGAGGAGGTCTGAGACATAATGTGGGGCCAGTCCATTCAAAACTTTAAAAACAAACAATAAAATCTTAAAATCAATTCTAAAATTAACAGGAAGCCAGTGCAAAGATGCAAGAATTGGGGTTATGTGCTCTCGTCTTTTGGTTCCTGTTAAAAGTCGCTCTGCAGAGGTTTGGACATCATTATAGATTAACATTATGGTACATTATGATCGCTATAGGTAACAGTTATGGAAATACTGTAACTTTATATGTCATATCTGCTGCCCATGTCCAACCAAGAAGTAAAATTATACTGTAAAAATCATCAAAATTGCCAGACTAAGTAAAATAGACATCTGTAGTCAAACTATCATATCCCCTTTGAATATTTCCATCAGCTGGTGAAGCACGCCTGTTTTACATAACACATCGTAGCCTTTTGTGCTCATTTGCCCTCACAGCATAGTGGACGTGACTGTTGTAACAACCACACACAAGTTTGATCGAAGCATGAACTTTGCAGAACTATTTTCATAACAAATGCGAGAGACCCATTCTCGCGATGTGATGGAAATTAGCCCAAAGATAATCATGAATTTGCATACACATACATTCATAATGAGGAGAGAGCTGTCAGTAGCCATTTATCTCACAGTAAACAACCACACTGTTATAATGTGGCGTTTTCATTACAGAGAAAATACAGCACAAACTACACTCATCCCATTAACTTTATTTACAAGGAAAAAGCTTTTATCAGTGTAACCAAATGAAAAATGGGGTACCTGTGAAAAATTGTACATTGTAATGTAAATCCTGTTCAATTTTTGTTTGTTCCTTGTGACTCCTGTTTTCCCCGCACAGGGGTCTGTATGGCTTTGCGCGAACTTTGAAAGATGAAAGTCTTGCGCACTTCCAGTTGAGAAAGCATCAGAAGAAAGCACCTTTACACAGACAATGTGAAGCATGAGATAAAACTGAATGATGAGGTACCTGTCACACAGCTGTACCCTCATATACCACCTAATCAGTACCAAGAAGTACAGGTACACATCTCCAATCTGTTGAAAAAGGGTATCATACAAAAAAGTGACAGTGCTTATGCTTCACCTGTAGTGATCGTTCGTAAGAGTGATGGCAGTATATGCTTATATGTAGACTAACGAAAACTGAATCTCAAAACAACAAAAGATGCATTCACACTACTCGCGCTGATGAGAGTTTTAATGCATTAAAAGGCACAAAATGTTTCTCGACAATAGATTTGGCAAGTGGGTATCACCAAGTGGTCATGCATGAGAAAGACAGGCATAAAACTGCTTTTACTACACCTTTTGGGCTGTTTGAGTATGTCTGCATCCCATGGGAATTTGCAATGGTCCTGCGACATTTCAAAGATTGATGCAGGTAACCATGAGTGATCTGACTTTTGACATTAAGTTAGTCTATCTAGATGACATATTGGTGTATTCACCAACGTTTGAATCCCATTTGAGAAGGCTTGATATTGTCTTCAAGCGACTGAAAAGCACCGGGTTAAAAGTGAAGTGGGGCAAGTGTCACTTTCTGCAGAAGAAAGTTAAATTCCTTGGGCACCAAATATCTGCAGAGGGAATAGCAACAGGCCCCTCTAAAATCTTCACAGTTAAAGAGTGGCCTGTGCCCACCACGGTTAAAGAGTTACAATCCTTTCTAGGCCTGTGTAGCTACTACAGAAGATATGTTGAAAGTTTTTCTCAGATTGATGCTCTACTACATGACCTTGTAAATCAGTGTCATGGTGCCAGTAGTACAGCTAAAGCTAGTCAAAAACTTTGTCAGAATGCTTTTTACACATTGAAAGAAAAACTTCTGATAGCACCAGTCCTAGGATATACTGATTTTGTTCTGGAAACAGACGCTAGTGGCGAGGGTTTAGGTGCAGTCCTGAGTCAGCAAAAAGGTGACAGAAAACAAGTCATTACATATGCACGAAGACAGTTGAGAAATGCAAAGAAAAATGACAAAAACTACAGCAGTATGAAACTAGAGCTGCTTGCACCAAAATGGGCAAAAGTTGAGAAGTTCCGGGGTTATTTACTTGGGTCCAAGTTCACGGTTTTTACCGATAATAACCCTTTGTGTCATCTCAAAAGTGCTAAACTTGGTACAAAGATGGGTTGCTCAATTAGTTGCTTTTGATTTTAATGTCCAGTACAGACCAGGTCGCTGCATCTATGCCGCAGATGCACTGTCACGGCACCAGTTAGCAGGGGAGTCAGAGTCTAATAGTGATGAGGAGTTTGATGATTGCATTGCAATTTGTACCCTAATTTGTAAAGGGACGGCTCTTGAGCCTGAGCTGGTTACAGAGGGAGTCAAATGTTCTCACCTTAACCATATTAGGGTTGTGAATGTCCACCTCAAGAGTCAACACCAACTCTCCCAGGTTATTCCAAGGAGGAGTCGCAGACATTCCAAAGTCAAGATCAGCTCATAGGTGCATTCAAATTTTACTGGGATCAAAACATTCAGCCAAGTTCACAGGAAAGGAAAATTCTTACTGCAGCTGACAAGTCACTGTTACAGTGGAAACGCATAAAGAAGTGTGATGGCTTGTTGTACAGGGTTGTAAATGATGATCAATTGGGGGAATGTTTTCAGTTGTTAGTTCCTAGCTATTTGCATAAATCTGTGATGCAAAGTGTCCATGATTCTATTGGACATCAGGGAAAAGAGAAGACATCACGCTTGTTGAGACAAAGGGCATTTTGGGTGGGTATGTACAAAGACAATGAAAACTGGGTGAAAAACTGCCAGCGTTGTATTCTTACCAAAATGCCAAAGCCAAAAATCCATCCTCCAATGAAATCCTTTTCAGCAACAAGACCACTAGAAGTGGTTCCAGTAGATTTCACTATTCTCGATCCTGCCTCTGACGGCCGTAAGAATGTCCTAATCATCACGGACGTATTTAGTTTACTCAAGTGTTTCCCGCGCGCGAACAGAAAGCTGACACCACCGCTAAAGTCCTCTTAAAGGAATGGTTTATGAATTACAGAGTACCTGAACGTTTACATTCAGATCAGGGCCGTAACTTCGAATCAGAAGTGACTGCTGAGCTCTGTAAAATGTATGGTGTGAAAAAGACACGCACAATGCCACATCATCCAAAAGGAAATACACAATATGAGTGCTTTAATCGCACACTCCATGAGGTGTTGCGCACTTTACCAGCAGACAAAAAGAGATGTTGGCCTGAGCATTTACCAGAGCTTGTATATGCATACAATGTAACACCACATGGTACAACAGGATATTCTCCCTACTTCTTTCTCTATGGGGTAGATCTGCATCTTCCTGTTGATGCATTGCTTGCTAAAGAAAACAACACCAAAAATCTTGACTGGCTTACTGTGCACCAACAAAGATTAAAAGAGGCTCATGCAAGAGCTAAAAAATATTCAGAGCTAAAAGCTGCTGAACGCATTGCTCAGCAGAGTTACAAGGTATACTGTCCGTCAGTAGAAGTAGGCGAGTATGTGTACCTTAGGCACAGACCGTTGGGGCGTAAACAAGATTCAGGATGCATGGAGTTCCAATGTGTATCAAGTTGTGGACAGCATAGGCACTACATATACAGTGTAACCTGCGGAAGGTGGACCGATTAAGAGAGTGAACTGGGTTGACATTAGACCCTAATCTACCGGATGTGACACCAAAGAAGATTGAAAAGACTGTAAAACATTTAACTGGAACCAGTGATGCAAATCCTGACTGTGAAGAAGAGACTGAGGATGGACTTGTTCTTGTAAGGATTTTGTTCCATTGAACTCCTCCTACAGTTGCATCAAATGGCCAAGTCAAGGATTGTGAGTTGGACCTTTCTCAGTTGGATACAGCAAGTGAACAAGTGAATGTCCTGTGACTGAGCAGGTAGAGACTGAACATGGAGACAGAGACAGGTATCATTGCCCAACCTTTGGAGGTCCCAGCTCCAGTTGCTCCTTGTGTGAGTCAAGTTCCCATACCTGTTCCCAGGAGGAGTAAACGAGCAACTGCAGGGAGACATCCAAACCCATATAATGAGCCAAGGTCAGTTTTGGAATCAGAACCAAGTTTATCAATGGTTACACAGATCATTGCCAACTTAGGTGCTGTTCAGAGAAGCTTTTAAAGAAATTAAAGGTTATGTTGTCATCAAGAACGTTGACAATTAAGCAGGGGAGAATATAACCAGATGGAAAATGGGTTACCTGTGAAAAATTGTACATCATAATGTAAATCCTGTTCAATTTTTGTTTGTTCCTTGTGACTCCTGATTTCCCCGCACGGGGGTGCTGTATGGCTTTGTGCGAACGTTGAAAGATGAGTCTCGCACACTTGCGGTTGAAAAAGCATCAGAAGGGTTCTATGTTTTGCTGGAGAAAGATCTGTTTAGGTCACAAAAGTTCATACTCGACCATATCGGTTAGGAAATGGCTATACAATGAGATATTGTTTATGTGTGTTCTATTAAATAATATTGAAATTAGTTTATTTTTATCCTCTTTCAGAGGTGCCACTGCCGTTTTGTGTGGATGTTTTGTGTACCGTTATTTTAGTGATAATGCTGTAATAACGCCCGTTGGTTCTGTTTCTGAACTAGTGAAGAGAAAGAGAAAGAACCCCAAAATCTAAAGTGCGGTGTGCTCTATAACCCTGGCTTCAAATCAGACTTTTATATTTTGCTCAATTTAGCAGAGTTTAAATACATGCTTTCAGCCCGTCATGTGAGTGTAAATTGTTCACCAGGGAACTTTGTTAAACTGCAAAACACTATTCCACCATTCATCCATCCAAAAAAAAAAACATCGAAATGTATGCTTTTGTTTAAAAGGTGGTGGTAATTATTTGTGATTCATAATGGACATACTCAAAGGAGCTGGACCTGGTTTTTACCATTGTGATGTGAACATGAAAAACCCAGCTAGTTAATTGTCTTTCATTCCAAGTATCTTAATTATTCACCGCAGTTTACAGCTTTCAGAGGCCAAAGCGGTGTTGACAACCTCAGTAAAGCTAACAAACATCATCATGCTACCGGTGCACTTCCTGTTTAGTGAAAAATAAAATAAGAAAATGAAAAAACATCTATTTTCTAATCAAAATGAATTAATGGATAATGATTTCTTTTTTTTTTTTTTTTCAGTTTTTGATTTTGGATCTAAATGAAAAATGGAAAAAAAAATGGATAACAGCTGTTTCTTGTTTTCATGACTTAAACTGCGATGCTGGACTTTTGCACCACATACAGACTGAATCAGGACTAAAACAGGACTAAACCAGGACTGAGTGTCGGGACAAGCCTGCAGGTGTGCCCATGTAGACTGTCGGATGATCAGGACTGAGATCGGGACTGAGACCGGGACCAGACTGGGACTGAGAGCAGGACTGAGATCTGGGCTGAGACCGGGACTGAGACCGTGATCAAACCGGGACCAAGACCGGGACTGAGAATGGTTTAGTCTTGGTTCAGTCCTGGTTCAATCCGTATGCAGCGCAAAACTCCAGCATCACAGTTTAAGTCATGGAAACAGGAAACGTAAGTTATCCATTTTTCCATTCATGTAAACTCAAAATCAAAAACTGAAAAAACAAATCATTATCCATATTTTCATTTTTGTTTTGGAGACAAATAATAGAGAAATAAGAATAAGAAAATCATTTTGTTTGTTTGTTTGTTTTTTTTTTTTTTTTTTTTTTTTTGCATTTTTATGTTTGGTTTTATTTAAAAAAAACGAATGATACAGGGATTATGATTAGATGCAAACTGCAGGCATAATTTTTACCTTAAGCTGCTTTTTCAATATTTCTGTACTGGGGCACGGCCAATACTTTTTCAGCATAGTTAGTGAAATTTTAGTTATTATAAAGTGGCCAAATGTTTTAGAAGTAGAAAAAACACCCTTCACTAGTGTATATAGTTTTTTAATGGACTAGTCTTGGTCGACACGTTTTACACTTTAGTTGTAGGATTTGCCATTTTCTTTCTTCCATGTTCCTATCAGGGTGGCCGGGCTGTAGAATCAGTCATAAGAGGCAGTCAATCACTGGAGCTAGCTGGGCTCTATACTTTAAAAGCACAGTGGCGAAGGTCCTGTTGGGGAATAAAAAGAAATGACCCATAAAACCAGCAGGGTATGGGGGGGAGGTCAACGGTACTGTAACCTGCATAAACACAGTGATGGATAGATGTAGTTTTATGGCTAAGTATATCACGTAAGGTGTATGACAAATGCTGCCCTGTATGTTCTATGTTAACTGTTTAATGCACTTGCAATATCTAATTTTATCTTCTTGTCGTGTTTGGGTCAAATCTGACTAATTTACAACTTAAAACACTCATAAATATTATGTTTTACATCTGATTGCCTCAAGGCTTTATGATATCCTCTACACTATGGACTTGAACATATAAAAGTGATCATCACCTCTTTCATTGAATTTTGAGTGTTTTAATCAACCTTGTTACACCTGTGGTGTTCCCGGTCAAAAGTGACCGCCATAGGAAATGAATGGATATTTATTTATTTATTTGAGACAGGGACAGTGCACAATTTTTACATTAACTTCAACAGGAGAGATGCATTCCACCAGGTTGTAGCATCAGTGCTAATTTCCACCTGTAGTCACTGGGCAGATTCATTGATTGATTGCATTTAACTGACAGGTGAACTATCAACTGTTCTTCCTGAAGACCTATGTAGCATGTTTTGGGTTGGGATATCCAGCCAATATCCATGCATCAGACAGAAAACATCCCCATACACACCACCCCAACTCACTTACTCCCTCACGCACATTTCAGACTAAATAATGTCTTTGGAAAAAATGTCTTCCCGCACTTATGTGCCGATCCTAGACAAGTGTCTGTTATGTGAACCCATTTCTTTCCCAGGCTTGTGTCTATCCCCCCACGTGAACTACACCTGCAAGTTGAATCAATGTATCATCTTCACACAGACCCCATATATAGAGTTTGATGTTTGCCTTGCACTCCTTTTACTCTGAGTACAATGAGTAGGCAACTGACCAAGTGGTTCTCTGTCGAAGAGGTTCTTGCCCAGGTTTTTGGACATGATGAAGAGAGCACTGAAATTGAATCAGAGATAGAGGAGGATGTCTCGGAAGTGGAAGAAAACAGGCAAGGTGGCCGGTCCGGCGGCATGGTTAAGTCCTGCCTAAATCCTGTTTTAGTTTTAGACCTGGTTTAGTCCTGGTTTACTTCTGGTTTAGTGGCGCCGCCCGCGCGACATCCAAGAGGAGGGACTGTCCGCACGGCATATGGGACAGGGGGGACTGTGTGCGTTGTACGGGATGGGGGGACTCTCTGCGCAGCATATGAGAGGGGGACAATCTGCTGCTTAAAATGTTTTTCTTAATGCCAAATAAAAATATCCAGCACAAATTATGCATGATATGCTTGTATTCATCATTTGTATATTTTACTTTACACTCATATTTAGTCCACGCTGCAGTGAGCTTTCAAAATGTGTCCCATGCTGACTGCGCCTTGACCAACTCTGTCAGCCCTGCCTGCTGCTCTGTACACCTCTGTCTGTAGACCTCCTTAGGGATGTTATAGACACCCCCACAGCTCACCATGGGGATGTAGTCCACCCTGTTCTTGGGGACGTGCTTGATGACTACCTGCAAGTCAAATCATAGAAATCTTAGTTTTCATTTTTACCTAACTATAAAACTTAAAACTGTAAGCTACGTTCTTCTGAATCTATAGCCTTCTATGTCACTTACCTTCAGACCATCAAACTTGCGTATGCCACTGTAGACCTACGCTTCTGAGCTGATGGCCCTGCTCGTATCTGGCATTGAAGATCTCTAGACCTCCAGAAGGGGCCAGACGAGACAGGAGGTGGCGCCATTATTCATTTGTTCCCTTTGGTTAGATTAACTTTAAGAGTAGACTATTCACTGTTCACATAACTAAAATAAAATAAAAGCTTCACAAAAGCAGCTGTTCGATGACTTTGTCCTTAAAATATAAAACACAGTAAAACAAAGCAGCAGTTCGTTCACAGGGCCACCGCTCCACATGGCGTGCAGAAGACCACCCTGGACACACAGAACACACAAGAGCTTTACATCATGAGCCGTAACTTCATTCGGGCACATCGGGACTCTAGGAGCGGTGGCACTGTGCACGACAAGTACGGGGACGCTACGGGGAGTGCCCTTTTATAAGCCCAGGCGCTACCTGGTGGCAGAAGGCAGCAGGCGCACACTGTTACATCTGTATTGTTGGAGTAAGTTCGTTTTTGCACAGTTTTTTGCCCCATGTCACATCTTTCCTGGTGAAGTGAGTTGCATCTACATTTAGACATGTTTAAGAGAGTTTGTAGAGGTACAGAGATACGTGCAAGTGTGTGCTTCTGCTCAGAGGATGTCAGCAAAGTGAGAGGGTTTTTGGTCAGAACTCTTACACCTTTATACCCACCGGTGGTGTGATGTCATATCTGGAACCATGGAAACTCCAATCAGCTGCAATTGAAGGTGATTATTATGTAACTACTCACCTTTGGCCCATGTATGAAATTTAGAGAAAAAAATTAGAAAATACTTAGTTAAAAAATGTGTGTTTCATTATTACATTTTTATTTGATGTATTTTATTTGACATTTGGCATTGTCATGTTCATTGAATCATAGGAATGTATTCAAAGCCTTTAACAACACCATCTTACAAGAGTTCATAATATTTTAGTTTTAAGTTTTTTACCGCTCGACATTTCTATGACTTTTCCAAACCCACCTCCAGCTGAACAGACATCTGTGTTCATGTCTTATGTGTTTATTACTCCAGAGTGTCACATGTGAAACATGCATCTGCCCACACAACATGAATCCACTCTGCGAAGGCCTCATGCAACGACAATATGGCATAATGCACAGATGTACTGTATACAGCTAAGACAAGCTTTACAATGAAACAAGTAGGAACCGAGGTTGTTGTGTTCAGTGCTGTAGTACTGTGAGGTAAAATCACCAATAATTTGAGTTTCTGTGGATTGTTTGGATCCAATTAAATTAAAGGGACTCAGTGTTACTATATGGCCTGCCACCTGCTTGCCTCTATGGAGATGTTAGTGCTTTGCCTGGAATGTTACACATGGCAAAAGCTAACCTATAAACTTATCTATTTCCATGGAGACAAGCATTTGACACCACCAGACCAAGTTACAAGTCAGGTTTGTGGAGAGGTGACCACATGCACTACACTCACATTAAGAATGCAAGTTTTTCAATAGTTTGATTTAATTGTTTAGCAATAAAAACACCTGTATCTGGATGAGTGTGAAGCAAATAATGCAATACTCTATACAAGCACCACCAGAAAACTTGCATAGTGCACCTGTATTACTACATTATGAAGTAAATTACAGTACAAAATGCGTGACTGTATTATAGCAAAATCGGGAAAAAAACTTACCAGCACTAATGCAAACTAATGCAGCAGTGTCTGACGGGCTCTTATGGCCGTTTTATACCCATTATAAAGTATGTGAGCTGTGGCTGCTTTATGAGACAGAACCAGATGTAGATTATACACAGAGTGGAAATTAAGGCAGTAAAGATGTTTAAAAGCTAATTAACATTGTGAATGAACTCATTGGCTCCACAGCAGCAAATCCCCTGTGTTTGGACTTGATTCACAGTCTTGCACAAGCTGTTGAACTTTCTAAGGTAACATCGGCAGACCCCCACTGAGAGGTTTGGGGGCTTTATAGTACAATTATACAACATTTCCTACATAGTGTGCTTTCCTTTTTTATTTTTATTTTTTAAATCACATTTAAACAAGGTGAAAGGTGCAAGTGAGTAGAACAGAAGGCAACTCACTTAGACCACTTGGATTTCTCAGCGTAATCACAGGAAGTCATGCAGGTACATTGATGATCATAGATAAGATGATTGGCTAAACAGAGATATGACTGGCAATATCTGCAGCAGTTTTAAAGGTCCTATATTATGCAAAACTGACTCTTTAAACCATGTTAGAAAGCTGTTGCCTCATCAAAAACATACCTAGAGTTGTGTTTTGTAATCCTTTGTTATTCTGTGCTTCAAAACACAGTAGAGCACTTCTTGCATTAACACAAGACATGACAAGCTACAAGAAACACAAGACATCACAAGGAACAGGGTGTTTTCTGTCTGAGAACTCCAGGTATGTTTGTGATGAGGAAACATTATAACACAGAAAATAGTATAATATGGGCCCTTTAAGCATAACTTACAGGTTCATGAGGTACATAAATTATTATAGCAATGTTAGAAAGAAAACCATAACACATTAATCTTACGTAACGCTTTTCCAGATGCTCAAAGTCGCTTTATAATTTTGTAGATCATTCCACACTTGGTGCTGTTGAGCTGCTACTGTAGCCACAGCTGCAGGTGCAAAACCAATAAAATATACATTACAAACATCCCGTATCAAATGTTTGTATCTCTTTGTATTTGTTTGAAACTTATGGAAAACACAGCACAGAGGAGCAGATATAAGTTTTCAGTGTATATCTCCCCAGCACAGGTTTGTCCCTTTACATCCAAAAGCAGGCTGCAGGTTGTCTGAGCAGTATGCCTTGATCCTTTTTTCACTTTTGTCCTTTTGGGCTCCGGTACAGGGCTCCTCTGTGATCTACTGTACTTTGTCTCTGCTGTCATCCATCAGACCAGACGCTGTGTGCTGTTTCCAGGTTTTATCCAGCTCTTATGGGAGAGAGAAAAATATCAGAATAACACAAGAATCTCAGCCGCACTTTGTCTCAGGAGAGGGAACTGAGCGGGTCTGTAGTCAATGCCATCAGAAAAATCGAGTAATTCACTTAACGAGGGGGAATTTTACTAGCCTGATTAATCAGCCGGTTTCATTTCGTGGAAAGTGTCCACTGACCTAGCAGCATTAGAATTCGCTTGCCTGACTGTAGCCGGGTATTTTTTTTAATTAAACCAATCGCTGCTATTTGATCTTGACGTATGTAATGCGCCGCAAAGGGGGCTAACTGGTTAATTAAGCTTTTCCCAAATCCCGTAGGAAGAAGGGCAATAACGTCTTTCCCCTTGATAAAGTTCACCAAACATTCTCTTTGTTCCGGCTTTAAATTCTCGATCTCGGGAATCGTTGCCAACACAGAATGCATGGCTCTTTGCTGATTTCCTGGTACACGGACTCGCACTTCCAGGGTTCTTGCAGACCGTCTTGTGTATTCCGATTCCTGACCTAGTCACTGGAGAGAAAAGAAATTGAGTGGCGGCACTAATTTTACTTTGATGGGATGAGAAATGGTGATCTAAACATATTTAGATTTAAGCATATTTAGATCACCATGTTATCTTTTATTGTTTTGAAAATGCTATATTTGCTGAAACCAATGCCCCTCCCTTTCCTTTGCTCCCCACATTAAGTTACTCCCCCTTCAGAGTGCGATATAACTCAATCAGTGTGCAATCTGTTAATGAAGGATGGTTCAAATAGGAACCAGGAGAAATCGCTAAATTACTGAAACATGACATCTAAAACTTCTTCAGGCATGTTTTTGAAGAGGGACAACATTATAACGTGATAGAAAGCAAAACAAATAATTGATTTAGCAAAATTATCCCTATTTAAAGATGCACTATGCAGCTTTTTTAGTGGAGGATACTCCATGTCTCCATGAAGATGTTTTAGCTTTACCTAGAATGTTCCACAGACAGTATCAAGTGTATCTACCTCATATAAATTCAATACCCTATGTTTCTGTTACCAAAAATACCCTGAAAAACTTGTATTCTACTGTGAGTGAGCCTTCCTCTCTACAGATATGACTTGAAACTTGTCTGGAAGATAAGGGAACATTCCAAGCAAAGCAACATCTCCACAACATCTCTATGGCAAACACTCCACCTACTGACATTGTGTGTCATTAATACGCAGATAGATGTGTGCAAAATATAAGATCTATTTCTCTTTTTTTGTATTTTTTTCTCTCTTTCTCTCAGTGCTTTCTAATGTTTGTTTTTGAAATTTGTTGATATGCAGACAGGCTTAGAGCATTCACAGTTTATTCAGATGGACCAACCAGATTAATTCCCTTTCACTGGTGCACATCGTGTGGACTATAGACTCAACAAATCTGTGTGTGAAACAGATTTTGAATAATCCTGATTGTTCAGTTTTGTCTCTAAACTCTAGTGAAACCGACCACTGTTTCAAATGAAGATTGTGGATCTATTGGGCCAAAATTAAAGTGTATCTGTAAAAATCATGTAAAGATGCACTACTTTTGTAAAGGTTCACTATGTAACTTTTCTGGTAGAGGGTAAACAGTTTGAAATCTGCCTAGAATATTCCACAATATGTCATTAAAGGGCCCATATTACAGTTGTGTTTATTCACACATGTTTAAACACACAGACCGTGTATATTTAGGCTTCTCTTAGACCACTCTGTTCCACCTTGTGATGTCATGTGGTGGTACAAGAGGTGCTCCACTGTGTTCTTAAACTCCATACACCTTCACTAGAATCATTTTGATTGCTTCAGTCCTGAAATCGCCAATCTCTGTTGAACTAAAGGTAAATTGTAGCTGTTAACTTGACAACTACACTACATGACATCTCACGGTGGAACAGAGCATCTTGAGCTTTGGAGATGTAGACAGACTAATAATAAAAGACTATCCAAACATGCGTGAATGAAACAAAACACAACTTCAGGTATGTTTTTGATGAGGTAACAACATTACAACATGTCTCAAAGCTCACAAGAATCAATTTTGTGTAACATTTATTCAATTTCTAGTGTTTAATTCTTGGTAAAATACAGTAAAAACATGCATTCTTACTGTGAGTGGGCTTGAATCTCCACACACCTGACCTGTAACTTGTAAGTAAGTTAAATGCCGAACTGTAGACCATTCCAGGCAAACCAATCAAATCTCCCTGCAGGTGGTAGACCTTTAGCAATAATAGATAGAAACACCATATGGAAAATACAGAAAAACATCCAAGATTAAGATTTCTGTGACATTACATAATGAAAATCTAATTTCCATATGGCTACCCACTGCGTATAATCACTTGCCAACCAGTCACGAGCATTTGAAGTGAGATCCAATGTATGAAAAAGGTTCCATGTTGACTGACAGAGCACAGCTGTGTGGTGCAATAGAAGAGAAAAAAAGCCTAATTATGGTCCAATTTAAACCAGTAGAGAGTCGTCAAATGGATGAAATCAGATCTGCATTCGTCAGAACAGGAAAGGACAAAGAAGGACGTTGGTGTTTTTATTTCTTTAACAGCCAAAGCCACATAAAGTTCTTCTCCCACAGAAATAAATCTTGTGTTTGGAGATCATACATTATTTAGGCTCACCCTTTGGCACTCTATAACTCCACTGGCAGGACTCCATGCTTATTGGACTGCGGAGGAAAAAACAGTGGTTGAAAGTGGTATAAAGAGGCAGGTGACTTCCTCTGAGAAACTTCAGATTTGAAATTTCACTTTTTCACTATTTTCCCAAAGGACACATATGAGACATTGTTAGATAATTAACAATTTTGAAATTAAAACACACTCAAAAGCTGTTCTGTCACTATTTAGAGTGGGGGTGCTGGCCAGTACAGATTTAACAATAACCAAAATATTGTGTTATAGTTTCGTCAAAAGTCTCACAATAATATCTTGGGCTGTCACAATATATCAAATCACAAGTTCCTTTGCTTAAATGTATGGGTTTATAGTAGCAACAGCCAGTAAACATAGAGAACTACATATCCCATGATTCTTTTCAGTGCAGACAACATGAAGAAATATGTTTTTTGCTTGAATTCTTAGGATTATGACAGAACAAATTTGCACCAGAATCTTGTCAAGGTATTTTTAAAGTAAAAAGTATCCTACCTACAATTATATTAGCCTCTCCAAAATATCGTAATAAATATTGTACCGTGAGATGCATATCGTGATAATATTGTATCGAGAGATTTGTGTATTGTTACATACTCACTGACCAGCCAAAATTGCATCCTTTTTCTGTACTATAACAAGATGTGAAGCCTGTCAGTGTACAAATACACATGACTGACAGGTGGATTAGCCAATCAAAGAATTGCAGTTTGTTTTGTTTTGTTTTTTTCAAGACAACCTCCAAGACAATCTGCTTATGAGGAAAAAAATTTAGAAAAAATAGTGCAATGGAATGAGAAACGTTCCTGCAGAATCAATCAGCAAAACACCACATGCTGTTAATCTAAGGTTTGAGAATTTTCATTTAGTTTGAAACTTGACTGCATGGCTCCGAAGTGTGCTGTCCGCTGCACAATTTGTGGGTGTGACTCTACAAGACAAGAATTTGAAATTGTAAGATGGCCATCTACAGAATGTATTAAACAACTGTGGCAAGAGGCTAAAGCCAAAGTTTGCTTCTTTGGTTCAAATCCTGAATTTTTGGAAGGAGCTGTCCTTGGTACTGAAGCTTCACTGATCATTCAGAGACTCACAAAAGGGATATCATTGAGTTTTGTTCACGTACACTACCAGTCAAACGTTTGAACACGCCATCTAATTTTTTTTTATTTTTATTATTATTATTATTATTTTTAAACTATTTTCTACATTTTATACACATACAGATATCAAATCTAAACAGCGAGATATATGGGATTATGTAGTAAAAAGGAATGAAATAACTCTACTACTACTCTACTCTACTAAATACTTTTTGACACAACAAAGTGTGGATTTTTGGGGGGGATTTAAAAAATAAGGCAGGCACATTCGCATCCTCATCAGTCTAAAAACAGGTTTGTAAGTCAAAGTAACATTTTATAATTTTCTGTTGGTTAAATCAAAATTTTGTTAAGCCCTGGGAGGCGACTGCTGTTGTGATTGGCGGATACACAGAAAATTGAATTGAACTGGTAACATGCCCATCAGACATGCTTTCAAAGGCGCTGCATCTGTCTTAAAAATGTGAAAAACAGAACTAGTTCATTTTACGGTTTCATGATTTTAAGCAGTCCTAATGCTTTCCAGGCATCCTAATTATTCACTGCAATAAGTTTTTGAGAGCTTTTTACAATTTTCAGGTCAGAGTGGAGTTTGTCATCACAGTAATGCTAACAATAACTAGCATGCAAATAGTACATGGTGGACTTTTGACATTAAAGGTGCATTGTGTTCTGTTGGATGCTCTGTCATCTGCTCTTCTCTGTTGAGATGTTATTGCTTTGTCTGAAATATTTCACCATATGGCATTAAACTGTTTTATCATCATGGAGATCAAACCAGACCAAGTTACAGGTCAGACCTGTGGAGAGGCAACTCCACTCACAGTCAGAATGCCTGTTTTTCTAGGTATTTTTGAGCAATAAAACCACCTGTAATTGAATAAATGTAAGGCAGAACAGTTTAATGTTGCACTGTGGAATATTCCAAGCAGAGGAATGACATATCCATAGAAACAAGAAGGTGATGGACCCCCAAGCAAAAAGTTACATAGTGCACCTTTAAGAGCTGCTTATATGATATATCAGTACAGGAGCAAGACCATTTTCATTCAGATACATAGAAAAGAATCATGTACAGGAGTTTTAAGATCCTTTATTACACATTGTTAGTTGTTTTATTAGTTTATTTATTTATTTTCTCTAAATTTTGCACACTTTGAAAACCAGACTCCACACCATGACGCAGGATGCATGCATTCTCCTCACATATTTCCCCCTTTTCCCCACTGAATGTCCTTTGATTTCTCCTCCAGTGTGATCCTTGTGTAACCTTGTAATACACAAAGCAAACAGAGGAGGTAAAATTGTCAATCTGCCTGATATAAAACTGCACTTAGTCCCTTTGAACCAGGGACAGTTTAATCTTGTCTGAACAAACCACTCACCGCAACATTAAACTTATTTGATTTTAACTGATAAAAACACGATGTTCCTGACAGAGCAAATGAAAAGAGGAAAAATAAAAGGAACCAAAGCAGCACTAATGGTCATTTATAAAAACTGACTTTTCACTCAACCACAAATGCTTGTTTGGATGTTTCAGTTATACACCAAATTTTGTTGTTTCCTTGTTTGGTTGATAACATTTTTTTTGATTACTTATGTAAATTAGCGTCATCTCCTAGTTCTAAGGTGCACTATGTAACAGTTTGGCCTTGGGCGAAGCAGATGACACTACAAGGCCGAGTTACAGATCAGGTTTTCATAATAAGAATACACGTTTTTTTCAAGGTAATGTCAACGATAAAGAAAAAAAAGGCATGTAATTAAATTGAAAGGACTTCACTAGGTGTTTTTGCTTGACTTTTTCTTTTCATTTATTTTAGGTTTCCATTAGATTGTGCACATGGGGTGAAAATATGAGTGTATTATACTTTGCTACAGAAATCACTTACATGCTGTGCTGATGTGATGCTAACTGTAGGCCCTGCTCTGTCTGAAGCTCTGTTACTCAAATTAGACTTTAATCTGAGCTTTGTTTTAACACAATCTGACTATAAACTGACTCATCTATTACAACAGATGAGATGATTTGCGCAAGTCTCCCTCAAATAACATTACAGCCATCAGAAAACAGTTTTTCAGTTTCAGTCACTCTCACTTTTTTGTTGAAAATCGAACACCTAAACAAGACCGTGAACATTTGTATTGATTACAGGCTCCTGAAGATATAAGAAATGTGCTTTTAAAATAATAAAAAAATAATAATTTTCTTGCATTTTCATCTAAAACTTTTTTGTCTGTGTTTTCTAATGTGTGCACTCTGTCACCATGATAACCTCCAAGTATCAATATTATGGGAAGAACTTTACTTATTTCTTCATTTGCTTTGAGCTGATAGCCATTACAATAGTTCATCATCATCCCCACTCCCCCACGGTACACCGACTCACTCCCGTATTCAAAAGCACATTGGAAAAGTACTGTAGACTTTTTTTTTTTAACTAAGCATAACAGGAACCAAGGAGAGCACCCAGAGATGTAAAGGCCTATAGTGTAGCTTTAAATTTCAGCAACATCTAAATCAGTCCAACATTTTCCCCGTGCCCCCGACCTGGTGCTCACACTCACAGCAGTTAACAAGGTGAACTCCTCTGTCTGTGTCTTAATAATGTGTGAGTCCCTAAAGGCCAGAGCGAGGACAGGCTCCAATTAGAAAGTGAGACGTCACCGTAGCCAGAATAGATCTAAAGCACACACACACACACAGACCTTTCAGCTGTTCAGAGCCAATCAAAAAGTCAGTGAAAAGGCTGGGATTATAGGAGGGATTACAGTTGAAAAATACATGACAGACATGAGAATAAATGTGGTGAAGACCGAGGGTAGAAAATATAGCTACAGTAATTACAGATACCCCCACTGTTGCAACTGAGTGGATTTTTTGTGTAACCTCCTGGGACCAATGAACACCTTAGCATTTAGATTTTGTTCATTTTATTTTTATTTATAATTTTGTAACATGTCCTCTGTAATGGACACTGCGGACATTTTGGGTTAAATTTATGTGAAGTTAACAACCAAACAATAACAACTTTTTAGATGACCAGCATCTCTGACAAGCTACTACAGTTGCCTCAAAAAATGTTTAGACTCCATTTTAATTAATTTATTAATAATATATATTTATTATTATTATTATTATTTATTATTATTATTATTATTATTATTATTATCATTATTTTTTTCGTGTCATAGTGCAGCCACAAACTAACTCCTAACTCCTGTTGAGATCATTTTGTATCCTGGATATGATAGTATCCTATAATCCCCCAGCCCTGTTTAGGCAGAGGAACCTTGGTCCCCCATTAAGAGTCAATCGCAAAAGACTTGAAAATTAGACTGACTCAATGTTAACTCAATGTCCACTCCAAAAGACACAAATGAATGGGCTGGGTCTCAGGAGGATATATAGAGTATAACATTAGCAAGTATTTGTACTTTATTACATTTTAAATCACACAAGTTACTGAGTGCTATGCAAGTCCCAGGTGTCCCAGTGCACAGCTTCTGTAAATCACTGCTGTCTGACACTTTCTGTACCCACAAACACATATAACAGCAATGCATCACTTGCTCTGACTGGTCAGAGCTCAGGGAATACATGGTTTTAAAATAACTACATTCTGCCTTATTGACATATGTATAAAAGTGTCATTTAAAATGCTTCAAAAATGTGTGTAGAGTAGTATTTTTCATGTTACTTTTACTGAAGTACAAATTTGGTACATCATTAGCCTTGTAACTTTTTTTTTTTTCACCACTGGTTAAAACATAAAGAAACTGATTGCTTGTCCCACTATAATCTCTGATCTTAATCTGGTATTTCCGGCCCTTTTGTGTTCAGAGCAGCCCTCTCTGTGTCTGCAACAAAGTCTTATCCTTAGATTTTCTGTTTCCACATTTTTTCAGTCTCACGCAGTCTCTGTTTAATCTCAACTGTGCCCACGCAAGTCACACTGCCACTGTTCTAAAGCGCTCTCCTCTTCCCTGTCTATACGCTGACTGATGTTTTCCGTTCAGAACAAGTTTAAGCATTTACAGTCAGACAATACAGGTTAAACTTGAATAAAAGATGAAAAATGGTAAATAGTAAATAGTCTTCTGGTATTTTACAAAGATGGTATACTTGTTTCTGTTAATCTGGTCTATTGATACTGAAGCTAATGTCATCAATGTTCCCAGGGGGTGTAAAGCTAACTGTAAACTCTGCTCTGTCTGAAGCTCTGTTACTCCAGTTAGACTTTAATCTGAGTTTAGTTTTAACACATCTGACCATACAGAGTTGACTTAGTTGGAACTACAACAGGTGAGCTGATTTATCTGTCCATTTAACTATTTACTTTTCTAATATGTATCTATTTTGGCAGCATTTGTGAATGTGTGCCTCGTCACCATAGTAACTGCTGAAGATTCCACCCTAGGCATTAATGTAGAACACCCCTAGCTTGATGTCCCTGCTAAGTATCAGTTGTCTCATTGTACAATTCCAAAAGATCTGCAAGTAAACAGTCGGCTGGGTGTACATGATATCACTATATGGTAGATTCAACTTCTTGGACACTGAAGTGAGGAGAGGGGCTGAGCTGTCAACTGATCACCACCTGGTTGTGAGTTGGGTTCGCTGGCGGAGGAGGAAGCTGGAAAGACCTGGCAGGCCCAAGCATGTAGTGAGGGTCTGTTGGGAACGTCTGGCGGAGCACTCTGTCAGAGTGACCATCAACTCGCACCTCCGGGAGGACTTCTCCCGGATTCCAGGGGAGGCTGGAGATATGGAGTCCGAGTGGGCTCTGTTCTCGGCCTCTGTTGTCAATGCGGCTGCTCGTGGCTGTGGTCGTAAGGTCTGTGGTGCCTGTCGCGGTGGCAATCTCCGAACCCGGTGGTGGACACCGGAAGTAAGGGATGCCGTCAAGCTGAAGAAGGAGTCCTATCGGGCCTTGTTGGCTCATGGGACTCCTGAGGTAGCTGATGGGTACTGGCGGGCCAAGCGTGCTGCAGCCCGTGCGGTTGCGGAGGCAAAAACTCAGAGCTGGGAGGAGTTTGGGGAGGCCATGGAGGAGGACTATCGGACGGCCTTAAAGAGATTCTGGCAAACCATCTTCAGTACAGTTCTTCACCAACACTGTTACAGTGCGGGGGGAGAGCTGTTGACCTCGACTGGGGACGTTGTCCGGCGGTGGAGGAATACTTTGAGGATCTCCTCAATCCCACCGTCACGTCTTCCGAGGAGGAAGCCGAGGCTGGGGACTCGAGGGCGGACTCATCCATCACCCTGGCTGAAGTCATTGAGGTGGTTGGCAAGCTCCTTGGTGGCAAGACTCCGGGGGTGGATGAGATCCCTCCTGAGTACTTTAAGTCTCTGGATGTTGCAGGGCTGTCTTGGCTGACACGCCTTTTGAGCATCGCGTGGCGGTCGGGGACAGTACCTCTGGACTGGCAAACCGGGGTGGTGGTCCCTCTGTATAAGAAGGGGGACCGGAGGGTGTGTTCCAATTACAGGGGAATCACACTCCTCAGCCTTCCCGGTAAGGTCTATGCCAGGGTACTGGAGAGGAGAATCCGGCCGATAGTCGAACCTCGGATCCAGGAGGAGCAGTGTGGTTTTCGTCCTGGCCGTGGAACACTGGACCAGCTCTACACTCTCCATAGGGTGCTCGAGGGTTCATGGGAGTTTTCCCAACCAGTCCACATGTGTTTTGTGGATCTGGAGAAGGCATTCGACCGTGTCCCTCGTGGTGTCCTGTGGGGGGTGCTCTGGGAGTATGGGGTCCGGGGCCCTTTGCTAAGGGCTGTCCGGTCCCTGTATGACCGGAGCAGGAGCTGTGTTCGCATTGCTGGCAGTAAGTCAGACCTGTTTCTCGGTGCATGTTGGACTCCGCCAGGGCTGCCCTTTGTCACCGGTTCTGTTCATTGTATTTATGGACACAATTTCTAGGCCTTTGGGGACCTCAGGATTTCATCTCTGCTGTTTGCGGACGATGTTGTTCTGTAGGCTTCATCGAGCCAGGACCTGCAATGTGCACTGGGGCGGTTTTGCGGCCGAGTGTGAAGCGGCTGGGATGAAGATCAGCTCTTCTAAGTCTGAGGCCATGGTTCTCGACCGGAAAAAGGTGGCTTGCCCTCTCCGGGTGGGTGGAGAGGCCCTGCCTCAAGTGGAGGAGTTCAAGTATCTCGGGGTCTTGTTCACGAGTGAGGGGAGGACGGAACGTGAGATTGACAGGCGGATCAGTGCAGCATCTGCAGTGATGCGGTCGCTGTATCGGACCGTTGTGGTGAAGAGGGAGCTGAGTCGAAAGGCGAAGCTCTCGATTTACCGGTCAGTCTTCGTTCCTACTCTCACCTATGGTCATGAGCTCTGGGTAGTGACCGAAAGGATGAGATCGCGGATACAAGCGCTCGAAATGAGTTTCCTCCGCAGGGTGGCTGGGCGCTCCCTTAGAGATAGGGTGAGGAGCTCAGTCACACTGGAGGAGCTCGGAGTAGAGCCGCTGCTCCTCCATGTCGAGAGGAGCCAGTTGAGGTGGCTAAGGCATCTGTTCCGGATGCCTCCTGGGCGCCTCCCTCGGGAGGTGTTCCGGGCATGTCCCAACGGGACGAGGCCCCAGGGAAGACCCAGGACACGCTGGAGGGACTATGTCTCTCGGCTGGCCTGGGAACGCCTCGGGGTCCCCCCAGAGGAGCTGGAGGACGTGTTTGGAGTGAAGGAAGTCTGGGAGTCCCTGCTTAGGCTGCTGCCCCCGCCCCCGCGACCCTGCCCCGGATAAGCGGATGAAAATGGATGGATGGATGGATGGTAGATTCAAAATGTATCTGGAGGAGAACAATTCAGAATTAAACAGTGGGTTTTGTATTGACTGTTGTCAGTAAGGCTATGTTCAGACTGCAGCTTGAAATGACCAAAATTTTTTAGCCATTATGCGACCTGTCTGAACGACACAGATCCAGTTTTTTGCAAATGTGACACAGGCCACTTGGATATGTCGTCCTAAAACTGATACATATTCGATCTTTTGACATGCAACTTCAGTCTGAACAGCCAGGTCACATTCATCTGACCTACGTGTCATCAACAAGCGACAAACTGCTGCGACTCCACACCCACACTTTCCTTTCTACAGACGTTGCTGCTACTGCCCCACAAAACACCATGGTCAAAAACCTTGTCCTTCTCCTTCTCAGTCTCCTCCTTAAAACAAATAAGCTGTACATGTTCTGGCTTAGCTATGACAGCAACTTTAAAATCACCAGCTGCTACACCCTAGTGTCCATGTTCACACTCTCTGCGTGTGACATCATCGTGTCCTCCAATGCTTATGCGTGACACCTTGCGTTTTGGTGTTTAAAGTTCACACTGGAGATCACATACAAGTCGCATTTAACTGGAAATGTGAACAGCCTCCCAAAAAAATTAGAATTCACAAAAAAATCAGAATTGAGCATTGAGCCTGCAGTCTGAATGTAGCCTAATTGGTGCCCGAAGGTACTGCTAAGAAGGGAATATTTGAAGTTTACAAAGTACAAAACAATATAATAAAATGAAAGCAGCAATGCTCACTAACAGTTGCATGCACTGGTGCTGATTTTTGTTTAAGAACAAATGGCTTGTTTAGACTGTCAGAGGTAAATATGTGCCTGTGTTGCAATAGTATTTAAAAGTGGCTCTTGTCTCAGCAGGGACAAACAAATGTATTCAGAAGTCTTCGTGTTTGAGTGTGATTGAAGGCAGTTGACACTCCCTTTGTCCTGACTTCTCACAGCTACATTGTTGTTCTTAAACAGTTTGAGGTAAACACATTGTCTCCTCAGAGTCGCCCTCCTTTCCTTTATGTGCAACAAGAGAGCACAGAGAAATAGTGCCAGTCAGCCCACAGCCTCTAAAAGCACATCACCTCACTGCTGGCCTCAGGTGTACAAACTGGTTTTGTGCACTATGAAAGAAACATCCATTTCACAGCATAGGATTCTGAATTTCTTTCTTTTCTTGTTGTTGAACTGTCCCATAATACATTTATACTGTGGAAGATTATGGCGAAAGTAACAACATTTCCATAGAAACAAGCAGGACAAAGCTTTCACCAGAGTCAAATACGAGTCTGGTTTGTGGAGATCCAAGGAAATGTGCCAGAAAAACAAGTGTTTAAGTCATTTAGTATTGTCAATATATAACTTTGTCAATTATAAACTTACTTAAGAGTAACCAGAACTTTTTCTAAAGTAATGTTCTATACTGTTACTTGACAATAAATATTAAGTAAGATTAAATGTAAGATTCAGAGAAGTATGATTTCTTTAAAAATGTACACATATGAAGGTAATAGAGTACCTCCACACCGCTGCCGATACTCAACAGCTGAAAATTAGAAATGTAGCTTCTTCTCACAGTATGGGTTGCAGTAATAAGCTGTTCCATCCATCCATCCATTTTCGTCCGCTTATCCCGAGCCGGGTCGCAGGGGCAGCAGCCTAAGCAGGGAATCCCAGACTTCCTTCACCCCAGACACGTCCTCCAGCTCCTCTGGGGGGACCCCGAGGCGTTCCCAGGCCAGCCGAGAGACATAGTCCCTCCAGCGTGTCCTGGGTCTTCCCCGGGGCCTCCTCCAGGTGGGACATGCCCAGAACACCTCCCGAGGGAGGCGCCCAGGAGGCATCCGGAACAGATGCCCGAGCCACCTCAACTGGCTCCTCTCAACGTGGAGGAGCAGCGGCTCTACTCCGAGCTCCTCCCGTGTCACTCAGCTCCTCACCCTATCTCTAAGGGAGCGCCCAGCCACCCTGCGGAGGAAACTCATTTCGAGCGCTTGTATTCGCGATCTTGTCCTTTTGGTCACTACCCAGAGCTCATGACCATAGGTGAGAGTAGGAACGAAGACTGACCGGTAAATCGAGAGCTTCGCCTTTCGGCTCAGCTCCCTCTTCACCACAACGGTCCGATACAGCAACCGCATCACTGCCGAAGCTGCACCGATCCGCCTGTCAATCTCACGTTCTGTCCTCCCCTCACTCGTGAACAAGACCCCGAGATACTTGAACTCCTCCACTTGAGGCAAAGACTCCCCACCCACCCGGAGAGTAAGCTGTTCATTAGGGGAAAATGTGAGACTTTAAAGAGGAATCCTACAAAATGAGAACACATATGTTGAGTAATTCCTTCATTCATTCAAATCATTGTGAAAGGAGGCGTCGCCTTTAGCTTCAGTGAGAGGCCATTACCATGTCCTCCTCAAGCCTCTAACATGTTCCATTACACATGAAAAGAGTGGAGGATTTAAACTCCTCTGAATGTTTCTGGGTTTGAAATTCTCCACAGAGCGGCAGGGTTTAAAGCACTGTGAGACGCATGGTCTTTATGCTGCTTTTACCCATACAGCACAGATGGACTGGGACTCAATAGGAGTCATTCTCTCTGCATTTAAATACATATTAATATTGATGTGTTCAGAAATTACCTTTTTTTGCAATCCATAAATATTTATACATGATAGTATTAAATTGCTTCATTGCATTTCCACATAATCACATAATCCAACTCTGGACTGCTCTAGACTGTAATGTAAAATATATTCAAGGTTTACTTTTTATGTAGAACAGCATTAGCTTTAAAAAGATGATGAATATGTATTTTCAGCTAGTTACTGTGGCTAAAACCATTGCCCATAGACTGCACATAATGACAATTTCAAAGTGTCATGTCAGGACTTGAACCTCTGGCCCCTGGGTGTGCAGTGTATCCACACTATGGGAATGATTTGGAAACTTCTAAGAAGTTAAACTACAAGGAAGGTTTTTAAGAAGTTTAAATAAAAGTTACCATTTTAAAGGGTTTTAATAAAGTTTCAAATTTGGAATTAATATGTATGTTAGGCACTTTGGCTCCATCTGCTGGTTACTCATTTATACTGCAGAATAAGGTGTCCTAGAGAGGAAGCCTTACATTGAAATCTATGGGAAAATCTTCAGTTTATTTCAAATAATAGTTAAAGAGCCAAGAGTTACAGATGTTAAACATAATAGCAATAGTTTTATAGTCCAAAGATTGAACTGTAATTTTCTGTCAAATGCTTGAACCGTGACAAAGTTTTGGCAAAGGGGCAATAATGCTCAGTTAACATTTATTCATACATTGTGATTTTAGCAGGACTAATCTAAAATTCACCACAACTCTATACTTTGTATTCACTAATGAGTTTTTTGTTATGACCTCACATGGGTCAGATCCAGGACCTGTTTGTGAGAGTCCGTGTGGCAAAGCTCTCGTGTTATTTATGAGGCCCCTGCAGCAGTGCTCCGCTCTCACAGCCCAGCCACATGTTCTGTGCATTCAGCTCCAGTTTGGAAGAAAATCATTCCAGGCTTTTTCCCATTTGCCTCAGCACAGGAACATTCATCACAGGAGTTTGAGAAAGGATGCTGTTTGGCTGCACCTGTCTGGAATTCTTAATCACAAAACTGAAGGCATAAATAAATGCTGCCATCTGAAAAAGGAAAGCAAGTGGAAATTCTGAGTCTTAAAAGCAAACACTTCAATAAAATAACAGAGCCAACATGCTGTGACAGTTTTACTTTCATGTTTGGTCTGCTTACTCACAAATCCAAAATAAAATTCTCTTCCAATGACTTTCTGATTCTCAAAGTATACAATTACTCTCTCTCCACTCTGTCCTTCAAGAACCACACACACACAATCTTTGATTAGCCAACAATTTTTATTTAAAGCAATTAAAGTAATTGTATGTAACTTTCTGGAGGTGGAAAGTGGAAATGTGTTTATGGAATCTTATTTCCATAGATACAAGGGGGAGGAGGCCCTTCACCAGGCCAAATAGGAGTCAGGTTTGTGTAAATGTAAGCTCTCTCAGGGTAATCTAGAATCTGAGACAAACAGAGGAATCTGCTCATGTATATTGAAATGGACCATATCATCTTAAGGCAAGTGTGAAGAGAACTGTCTGTATGTGAGTAGTGAACAGCCCTGCCCCCTCTGCACAGCTCCCACACTGTGGAGGGGGAGTGGTGTGTGTGGGGCATACTGTACATTCACATCTTTATGAGCTGAGAGCCTGTGAATGGAGGGTCCAGGACCCCGCCGTGACTATGTGCTGAGAAGTGCCACGTGCCCAGTATGAAGGAGCCAAATGCCTAAGTGTTGGCACCTTGGCTCATTCCTAAAGAGATGGGGTCAGAGTTGTGTCAGTGCACAGTGTAGCAGGCTGTGTTGACAAGAGTGCAACAGTGAATCAGAATTAGACTTTCCTCCTCGTTTTAGCATTCCTGACCAGTGGTGGAAGAAGTTCTCAATGCCCCTACTTAAGTAAAAAATACAGGTACTGGGGCAAGGAAACACTCAAATAAAAGTAGCCTATCACATGAGAAAAATGAAGTAAAATCAAATTTAAAAATTTACTTTAAACATAAAACTATTTTCAGTGTTAAATGTAGTGAATGTTGCAGATGTTTGGTAAACAGTAGCAATACAAATAAATGTCTTAATTTTTCCACTGTATTTTCTTTTATTGTTTTTGCTACAAGGATTTTTTTTTTGCTCCGGGATTTGAAATAAAAACTTTCAGTCATAATTTCACCATGAATGTGCTAAAATAACCTCAAATCATAATCATATGAAAAGCACTTTTTCAGTCCAGTTAAAACATGTAGTGGAGTAGAAAGTCATCTATACAAGTATCTACTATAAAATGTACTTATAGAGGCATGCAGTGTGCTGTTGTAATGTACTGGTCAACCACAAAGCCCTGCTCTCCACACAGGAGATTAGAGGTCATGAGGAAGAAGCCTCATTGAAGCAGCTCAGAGGAACTGGCCAAGTTTTAAGCACCATGTTATTAACTGATGTGTAGATACAGACCAGAGGCTTTTGAAATGAAGAGGAACATGTGCGATAACCCTTTATTCCCTCTGGACTTCAGAGTGGCTGCTTGGCTTTATCCACTCTTTAATCACATAAATACTATTAGGCAACTATTGTTCCACACACAACTAAACCTGCAAATAACAATGAACCCAATAAGAATGAGGTCAAAGTCACAGTAATGTAGGTCAGACTAAATTTTAAATGGATGTAAACGCTGACAGGTCATCACGGTGAGTAATCAAGTGTGAGATTGGCACTGATGGGAGTACACAAGCAGGACATTCAAGCTGCCATGCTTTGTCTCTGCAATAGAAACCAGATGTGCCCTTTTCATTTGGATAACATACAGTTAAACACATGGAATGCAGGCTGGAGTTTTGAGCTTGGACTTCTTGACAATTCTGTATAGTACTGATTGATCAAATACAGATTGTGTTTGTTAAAAATGGGAACAGGAGGGGGTATATCAGGTCAGGCCATTTAAGGTCTTGCCTAGCTTCATGGACACAGTTATTATATTTGGGCCACATTTAAAAACTTCTGAAATTATTTCTGAACCTGTTTTTCATTATACAGTGGGAATCTTGATTTTCGCTCAACTGTTTTTAATCTCAAAGAGATTTTTTTTCAAAATCTCATTTTCTCTCCTCGCCAGCAATGAAAAAAAAAAAAAAAATCAGTTGGTGAAAGCTCTGCTTCATTGACTTCTCAATGAGTTCATCTAGGATAAATCATTTCCAATCTTTTCTTCTTGAAAACTTAAAAGTAAAGAAGGGAAAGTAAAAGTGAATTACAATTACAAAACAATTTCATACAAATTCACTGTTCAGTTCAAATATTCAAAGTAACCAACAAACACAAGAGTGCTTCCTAATCACAGGAAATGAAGAGGGATGAAGGCTGTGTCCCCAGTCGTCCAGCTAGGTTCCATTTCAAAACAAAATTGAATTCTGTCAACTGGACAAAGGTTTCACCACTCATCCTTTCCTTAGTTATGACAGGAAACTGTTGAGTCACTGCTTCATATCTGTCTGAAGGGAGGAGCTGACTATACTGAAACTACTTTAGAGTAAAGAGTCTTGAGTCCTATTCTGCATGATCATTTAAACAATCATGCAAGATAAGACTCAAAAAAAACATGTCTTTTTTACACAGCACATGTAAGACCACAGGTGTTGACAGAGAATAGTAACTTATTATAGTACTTTGACTTTCAGTGAAACTTCAACGCGACCCCATCTACTTTTTAATAACCCACTCTGCTTCTGTAACAGCATAAGACCATTACGGTGAGCAATGACATGTGATATGGAGGGGCAGTAATAAGAGGACAATGGGGTCTGGACATGTAGATGGGGGACAGGTGTTCTCAAATGACATTTCACTGTTGCCAATTCCCCAGACCAGATTTCACCATGCTGCCCAAGGTGAAACCATCCTTGGCAGTCATCCCTAGAAATATCTAACCAAACCTATCTCTTAAAATGCAATCTTCTACTGATTGGGATAATTATAAATGATAAATTATAAATCCATTTGAACCCAATATCATTTTAAGGGTCCATATTACGCTATTTTCTGACCCAAGTTATAATTTATATTGTGTGTATATATATATATATATATATATATATATATATATATATATATGTGTGTGTGTGTGTGTGTGTGTTCTCCTTCTCTCCTTACCCTATTTGGTTTTTCCTGGGCGGACCCCAATCATTCACCTGCTGAGCTCCACTCCATGATCCTCGTCAAGTAATCATCTCCTGCAATAAAAGACCTGCTGACCTGCTCTCAGTGCCAGATCGTTCCATCATCCCAGTGGTGAACTACTCAGGCTTTTTATGATTTTTGAGAATTCCAGAGACTTTTTGATGCTTACCCATTTCATTTGTCCTATCCCCAGCACTTCATTTGGAGCCAGCCTCATCCTGTTACCACCAGTTCCTGTAAGCCTCCGGTCAGCCTCCGGTCAGCCTCCATCTCCACAGATCTCCCATCTGCAGCCAACCCGGACCCGTCCTGCCTCCCCTGGAATCTATCCCCCCGCCAAGACTATTTTTATGAATAAAATACTTTTTTTCCTTCTGCATATCTGGGTCTGACCAGTGATTCTATAACGCATAGTGGTGGTGGATAAGAAACAGAGCAGAGCCGTGGTGGTGGACATCGCAATACCAAGCGATGGTAATATCAGGAAGAAGGAACACGAGAAGCTAGAGAAATACCAGGGGCTCAAGGAGGAGCTGGAGAGAGCCTGGAAAGTAAAGGCATCAGTGGTGCCTGTGGTGATCGGAGCACTCGGGGCTGTAACCCCCAAACTGGAAGAGTGGCTTCAACAGATACCGGGGAAAACAACGGACATCTCAGTCCAGAAAAGTGCAGTACTGGGAACAGCAAAGATAATGCGCAGAACTCTCAAGCTCCCAGGCCTCTGGGAGTGTATGTATGTTTGTGTATATATGTATATGTATATATTAATATATATATATATATATATATATACACACACACACACACACTTTTTTTTTTTCTCATCGCAAACATACCTGGAGTTTTATGGTCATTGTTGTCATTCACTCTACTGCGTTTTAAAACTCAATACGTCTTCATCAGAGTCATTTTGATGATTTCAGCCCTGGAATTGCCAATTTCTGCTGAACTAAAGGTAAAAGGTAGCCGTTAACTTGCAAACTACAGCTTCATGACATCACATGGTGGAATGGACTATTTTGAGGTTGGAGATGTAGACAGACTAATGATAAAGGGTTATTCAAACATGAGACAAATCTGGGCATGTTTTTATAAGGTATCAGCATTATAACATGACTTAAAGCTCATAAGAGTCAATTTTACATAATATAGGACCTTTAAGTCTTAGACCTCACATGACGTCAAATGTGATTTCCTAACGGGATTTACAGCAATTAACTTAACTACACATCAGGCCTTGTGAGGGAAGTGTCACATTCAGTTTTTTCTATGTAGATGTTTGTCAATGAAAAACAGTTCGGGGGGGATTTGAGTGACAGATTTATTGACCAATAGGGGAGGAGTGACTGAAGCCTATAGTGCCACAGTAGTGCTTATGAATCACACTTGCATACAATGACTGGAATAAGAATCATGTTGGTTTGGAAGATATGTAAAATTAGTATAGTAGAATATATAGAATATATTGGCTATAATTAAAATATTTAAAAGATAGCAAAAATGTAAATAAAAAAAAAAGAAATCTGAAATATCTAGTGTAGTCTAAAATGTATTATTGTGAGCTTTAAGCCATGTTGTAGTGCTGTTTGACTAACCTTTTATTATTTGTCTACATCTCCAGAGCTCAAAATGCTCTGTTCCACCTTGTGATCTTATGATATGGTAGTTTTCAAGTTAACAGGTAGACAATTTACAGTTTGTTCACTAGAGATGGGCAATTCCAGGTCCAAAATTATCTAAATGATTCACAGAGGAGGACTTCTGTTTAATTTCTATTTGAGAGAAGAACTAAATAATGCAGGGTTTGTGTGTTAAACGTGTGAATGAAACAAAACTAAACTCCATGTATGTTTTTGAAGAGGAAACAATATTATAACGGATTAGAAAATAGCACAACATACAGCTCTGTTGGTCCAACTACATGTATTGCTTTGCATTGCTTTAAATCTAATGTCTTATTTCTTGTGTTCTTATATGTTCAAACTTCTCCAAAATGATAAACAGAGACATATGCAAATGATGAAGTGTTTTGCCCAAGGACACAGACATGGCTACAGCCAGATTTTACCCATCAACTTTCTAGTTATACGACAAGCCAACCTGGTCCACATAACATTTCAGAATATTTAGATTTTTTAAAAGATATATGATTACAGTCAAGGTCATATTTTATCTCTCTAGCTTACACAAAAGAATCAGGCCAGTGAGAGAGACTACCAGTGCCTGCAGCTAATACCAAAGAGCAAAGAGGGGACAGAGGAATCATGTCAAAATGTAATGTAAACTTAAAATGAGCTGTGAAATGAGGAAATGCAGGTAGGGAATCTGAGTTAATCTGGAATTTTAGGATAGCATTGGGCTGGCTGGTGATATGTGCAGTTCAATTCAGTCACTGGGGAAATTAGTGAAGATGGGACAAGAGCAGAATTGGAATTGTGATCTACACCTTGTGCAGTGTGGCCTTGCATTTAAACTGCACAGCTCAGAGTTTTACACATAGTCACAGGTATTACTTTGCACAAAACAAGTGTGAAATAGACTGTTGGCCTAAGTAAAACAACTAATACCAGCATTTATTGTATGTTTAAAAGTCCTATATTGCACAAAATTTACTCCTGTAAGCAATGTTATGCTGTTAACTTCTCAAAAACATACCAGAGTAATCTTTTATTATTAGTCTGTGTACATCTCCAAGGCCTAAATCATTCATATGGTTTTAGTCAATGTGTACGGAGTTTAAAAACACAGTGGAGCACTTCCTGTATAACCACGTGACATCACAAGGTGGAACACAGTGTTTTTTGTTGAGAGAAGAACTATTAATTATGCAGGATTTGTGTGTTAAAGATGAATGAATCAAAGGTTTGACTGACTAATTCACTGCCATTAGCCAGTAAGGCCCTCCACTTTATTTATGACTGAAAAGATTGGCCCAAATCAATAATCGGATTGGTAAAGATTTCTTTGACATTTGAATAGTGCTTCTCAGGCTGTAGTTCATCATTGCCAGCTCTGAGCAAAATACAATCAGCTCTAACACTGAGCAGCTGTCTGTCTGGAGGAGATGTGGGTGGTTTAGTGAGAGCTAACTTGGTTAAGTAGAACAACAGTCACTGAATGAGTGTCTTGATTTGTTCTGCCAGAAATAAGAAAATGTGGGCTTAATTTTAGTTATTTTTCCCATGTTAAAAGTTACCATCTGTTTGGATGATTTTTTTTTTTTTGTTACTAGTAGATGGCAGATTTGAAACCAGTTCCCCCTCACCTTTCCTTTCCCCTGGCCTTTGTTCATGCTCACCTGAGCTCTCTGCTCTTCTTCTGTCAGACCAAATTGGGCCCTTAACTCTTGCTTTGATTGTTGGTTTACTTTAGTTAACTATAATTCTATATTTTGTTGAACATTTGAACATCCTCATTCTCTGTGCTACACATGCTTGAGACAAAAAGTAAGCTTTGAATGTTTTTGTTTTTTTTTTGTTTTTTTTAATTAAAATCAAAGATATCTGTCATAATAAAGGCACTTGAAAGTGCTCTTTGAAAAAGTCACAATAACACATTACAAGACAGAATAAAGTGTGGAATCATGTACTCCCTCTACTCTTCACCACCTATAAATAAAAATCATTTGTCTGAATCAAACATACATTGTCAATAAAAAGTATCATGTGACATGAAGGTCATACAGTGTGGGTGATCCATCAGACAGATGAATGAAGCCAGTTGTGCTGACGTCTGCATCACTGTGCTGATGCAGGGGGGCGCTACTGCAGCTGCATAGTACAGCATTAAGTAACTTATAAAGTCTGATACTTCATGTGTATTAAGCATTTTCTCAAATGAATTATTAGACACACACAACTTGATCATTACTTTGGGTTAACAAAAGAATTCAGCAAGTTAACATGGTATTCTGTATACCGGTTGTGTCACATTTTATAACTGTTTGTATTCTTGGTCTCATGTTACCATTTTAGATTGTAATGTAATAGTAATTGGGGCATGCAGTCAAACAGTATAGCACACACAAACATATACTGCAGTTTATTTCAGGTAGAGTAGCAGGCGTTCTCATCTGTCACATCTGTGGAGAGGCTGATTCACTGTGATTTGACAGGTACTATTACATTCACCACAGTGTGAGGCTCAGAGTATGCAGCTAATTATCAGATTAGTAATGTCACAGTCTAAGGGGAATCTAAATGTTTCTGCTGCAATCAACCCATCTCCAAACATGTAATAAAAGTCATAAAAGATAATGATGTATATTTCATAGCCAAAGCAGGAACGCATTTGTTGATTTGCCTCATGTAATTGAATGCATGTCGTGTGAGTAAATGGTGCCTTGGTAAACTGTCTATCGTCCACCTAATGACGCTATGAGAAATCTGATTAGCAGCTCGCGTAGAAAACTCACTTGCACAGAGGACATTATTAAGGTGTCCATGGTCCAGAACAGGTCAGAACAGAAGATTTGAGTCTCTTTCAACAGCTGTGATATATGTATTTATGCATGTAAATTGTGCAAAATAGTGCTGCCAATTGTTAAAAAAAAAAAAAAAAAAAGACATATTAACAGTGAAGTATCACTATGACAGTACACAGTATCAATACTGAATCAAATAAATTACCAACATATATCTGTATATTTCTGTATTTTGTTATTTTGTCACACCCCAAAGTTCACATCAAAGTGCAACGAAGCCAGAGTAGTGCCGTCCAGTTATCTTCACCCCCACAATGTTGATGACATAAACCGAAAAGTATCAATAGTACAAACAAAACCATCTCCAGGTATGGCCCATACATTGAGCCTTCAGAAAGGTTCTAGTGGAAGCAGCCTGCTGTGAAGTCTGTAGCAGCGCATCTCTCCAGCTGAGACACACCTCCAACGGGATTATTACTGATTTACGAATATTAACCACCCATTAGACTTTAAATGGAGCTCTCTGATCAGGATTTCACTCTGCACCAGTCTGATGCTAACCAGGGCGATAGTAACAAGAAGAGATGTGGAAGCAACCTATTCTATTTGTCTTGTGTAATTGGCTGTAAATGATCCCAAACACTCAACGACCACAGAATGAGATGCAAACTGGCACGCGTGGTAATCCCTCTGTAATGAAAATTCACTCAACAGTCTATGTCTCTGTGCCCGCCTTTTCCAACAGAGCTGAGCCACTGGATAAGACATCATTCAGGAAGAAAAGAGAACATATGTCTCAAGGTTGGATGGACACATGCATAATTTATTCACTCATTTTGGAACCTATGAGGATTACTAAAATAGATGGGGTTGACAAAATTCCAGGTGCCACAGTGCCGCGCCAGTGGCAGAAAACTGTTGTTGTGTCCTTAGGCAAGACACTTCACCCACATTGCCTAGTATGAAAGTGGTGTGTGCATGAGTGATGGTGGTGGTCAGAGGGACCGATGGTGCAGATTGGCAGCTTCGCTTCCGTCAGTCTGGCCCGGGGCAGCTGTGGCTACAGTTGTAGCTTACCACCACTGAGTGTTGAGTGAATGAATAATGAACTGTGAAGTGCTTTGGGACATTTCCAACAAATTCTGAAAATTTCATCAAAATCGGTCCATAACTTTTTGAGTTATGTTGCTAACAGACAAACAAACAAACAAACAAACAGACAGACAAACGCCGGCAAAAACATAACCTCCTTGGCGGAGGTAATGAGGTCCTGTGTCCAAACTTCCAGACTGTCCCTTTAACATCAAATAAAATTGTAATAAAAAATAAACAAATAAAGTTTTGAGTGGTTTTCACTTGCACATGTTTAAATGAAAAAAATAAAAATCACTGGAGTAATTAGTGTTTATTTATTGCTATTATTGCTTGTTTGGTTGGGACAGGGCATGTCAAAAAGCATAAACTGTAAACATAAATGGATATCAACTCTGGTTGCAATTCACTGTCCATTGAAAAGCCTTCACCTCTCTGTAACTGCTACTGTAAGTCCTGTTATTTTTGTCTTAACACGTTTGTATTAACTTGCTCTACATGATCTTTATGTTATTTTGCTATTTTGTCCCTAAATCAAGATTGATGAAGATTAATAAGAGGCCAGATCAGGGACCTTCCTTCCTAGGGTGGGAAAGGGCATGTATACCTTCAACAGCTTTGCTCCTGACTGGTTCTAGAGTTCTAAATTTCCAGATATGGTCCCTGGTTTCAAATTTACCCCAATAACTGCTAGCCTCTCTAAGCTTTATTTGGCTGCAACCAAACACTAGGGGTGATGTCACACTCCCTTAATCCACTTCTATTATACAGACTGTGGTTAAAAGTTACTGTACCTGATTCTTACTTTCATGAAAAACAAAATTAGTTCATTTTCCAATGATTCCTCACTTATACTATATGGATTTCAAGCATCCTAATTTTTCGTTGTGATGATTTTACAAGCGCTTTTCACTTTTTTTTTAAATTAGCACTTCCGAACAGTAAAGTTATGTACAACATGCCAGACTGAAGTCATAATTCCCATCTGCTGTGCGTCTTTCATGCACCAGTGTATATGGACAGTTGGATAAAGTTTCTTGCCCAAGGAAACAAAAACAGCATGCACTACGGCCATTGCCACAACTAGAACAACTAGGCCAAATCTTGCTTAGTTCTGAGACCTGAAGAGATTGGGCATGCTTTAAAATATTGAACTGATTTCATAGATATTTGCTAGAAGAAAGATTTGGGTTTTTTTTTCAATGTGAAAATCAATGTGTAGGCTGGCAAAATAGCATTTGTCACGTACTACATCCAATACAGTCTCTTCCCAAAGCCTTGACTTGCTAACCTTATGCTAATAATACACGGGAGATAGACTGAGAATGACTATAATCCTCCATCTTAGCTGCACCTTTCCTAAAGAGAATGAATGTCCCTATCCAAGGTTAATCCTGGATTTTCACTATCTCTCACTGAAAATATATTGCCGTTGGTAAACATTAGTGCCTGTTGGAGGTGAAATTGTGCATGGGAATATCGTATACACTCACGCCGCTCTACTGCCTTTTCTGCTTAGCTACACCCATACGGTAAGGTTACATCTGCCTCTGTGTGCTTGGTTCTGATTTATCACAGCAGTGTTGAGGACTGGGCCTGAATGACATGTAATAGGGGTGTCAATATTCTCCATGTCAGCAGGTAGCGCATCATTAAACCTGCTGATCGACCTGGTCTGCACACGGCACATGACCTTGATTTGCATGACTGCAAATAGAACCAAAGCCTATGTTTCCTGATCTACTGTGCTCCAACTGATTGATTTAGTGGAGCAGGCAGAGGTGCACTGGTAGAAAAATCATACTTTCTGGTATTTTTGGTATAATTTTACCTATTTCTCTCCAGTATTACATAAAATTGACTTTTATAAGCTTTTAGCCATATAATAATGTTGTTACCTCATCAAAAACATATACCTGGAATTGTGTTGTTTCATCCACACATGTTTGAGTCATCCTGTGTTATTACTGTGTCTACATCTTCAAAGCTCCAATTGCTCTGTTTCACCGTGTGATGTCATGAACCAGAAATTATCCAAATGATTCTAGTGAAGCACGTCATACATGACATCACAAGGTGGAAAAGAGTTTTTTTTGGTTTTTTTTTTTGTTTTTTTCATTAGAACATAGATGAGAAAATAGCTTCCTATGGGCCCTTTAATGCACAAAAGATGCCAGCCAGAATATTAAGAGGCTTATGTGTTTGTAGGGAAAAACTGCATCAATATCAGTCTGTCCAATAGGTCATATCATTACATCAGTAGTATTGAAACCTGACTGAGACACCATGTTTTTGATTATGTGAAAATGATAACGTGACCTACTAAATAATCAATGCTACACTTTAAAGGCTGCCACACACTACAGGATTCTTCGGTCTTAAATGATTTTTAAACGTTCGACAGAAAGCGCACATGATACATATGAGGAGAATCTCTTTTAAATCTCCAATCTCAAAGGCTGCAGCAGGATATGTCTGTGGACCACAGGCTGTAAAGTTGTGAGCGCGATCGTGTTAGATGTTTCCTGTCTACAGTAAAATGACTCTACTCACTTTAAGTCTCTTAGGTGTTCAAAAGATCAGAGCACTGCACTTCTAATTTAGATGCAAGTCAAAAGTGTTGTATTATTTTTTGTTAAATTCTTCAGATACATGATTTTAATGCACAGAAGGCTGGTGATAAAGGAAGTAGAATCACTATGGGCTAATCTGCAGCTTTACCTCGGCCTGTGTCCTCTGTGGATGTAAATAGACACAAGTGAGGAGCTATTCTCGCCTTTTCATTTTTAAAGAATGCATCAAACTGGATTAATAGTGCTGTTTTGTGGACTGAATGTCAATATTTGTGGAGGATTTATTCTATAGATAATATGGATGAAATGCTGCAGTTTATATTTACAACTTTACAAAAGGTGCACAATAATAATTTCGCCATTTCCTGAGTTTCAATCTTGCGCCTTCATTTCCATAACTCTTTCCGCCCCTGACGCTGTTTTATTCTCTGTTGCCGTAGGGTTGTTGATGTTTGGTGGTCATGATCTGACAGAGCCACTCAGAGTCACACTGACACTGCACACATGAGGAGCAGTGGTTTCAAAATTGCACACGAAGACAAAAAGCCAAGTCACACCTCCCTGAACTCAAGGAGAAGCAAATCACAGTTTGAAACGGGCAAATTCTCCTGTATTGTGTGGCAGCCTGTAGTCAACTAACTTTAGCAATAGAGCTTCCACTGCAGAGCTTTTGTGAGAATACACTTCTTTATTATTAAAACAAAAACATATAACTTTGCCAAATCAAAAAATAGTCAGGGTTTCCTAAGAGAATTCTAGCCGGGTTCACAAAAATACATATTTAATCATCATTCTGACTTACAAAGATGTTTAATAGAGTAAAAAAAAATACTTATTCTGCTTTAAAACACTATATGTTTTTCAAACCGTGGTAAATGTACACATCAGCATCTTCTACTGGCAGTCAGGCTCCTCTTCCAAACTATATTCATTTAAATTTTGGAATTATGACTAGGTTTTAGTATTTTATTCAAGATCTGTCCTTTGCTGGTTTAGATCTTTCATTTATACTCAGTTAAGTCATAATTTAAGCTCTGGTGGAAGTTAGGAATCCAAAGTTAACACAAAGTGGTAGGGGGCTTGGTGTGAAAAGTTCTAGAGTCATTCCTTAAGGTGATATTATTTTATTCTGTTTGTTACTTAGTTATTTCTACCTCCTCATATTGCATTCCTCCCACAGATGGTGGTTAAATATTCATTTCTTCACAGGTTCTTGCTACCTCAATGTGATAAAATGAGACTCTTATATGACGGAGCAGAGCAAATTCTTCCCAGGGGGCTTTGCGAGCACAGCCTTCTCCCACAGGTCACATGAACAGAACACAAGCTTACAGTGAATGAGATGAATACAATTTCCTCTACGACCTTGAACAAAAGAGAAAGCTCTGGTTCTATTTCAGATTATAGCACAGGGATTGGTCTAAGATTTTTTTTTTTTTTTCACCTCAAATATGTGGAGTTAGCCCTTTAGGTAATTTATAACATACTACCGGTAGTCACTTTCTCACTGTATCTTATGAGATAGTCCGGTAGTTTTAGGTCATTTCAAGATGAGACTAAGAATCCCATAAACTAATGAGAGAAGCTACAAATCTGACATTTTAATTTTCTTTGCCATTTGAAAATAATGTTGTTTACTAGTTATACTTTCTAAATCAATTAGCATGATAAAAATGTTGTTTAAAGCTTAAAGATCCTGTATTACACAAAATTGATTCTTGTGAGCTTTAAACCTTGTTATATTGGTGTTACCTCCTTAAAAACACACCTGGAGCTGTGTTTTGTTTCATTCACACAATTAATTCAGTAGAGATTCCAGGGCTGAAATCATCCATGGTTCTTAGTGAAGGTGTATGGAGTTTCAAAACACAGTGGAGCACTGTCTGTATTACCACATGACATCACAAGGTGGAACAGAGTGTTTTCTGTTTGAGAGAAGAGCACAGCCTAAAGACACAGGATTTGTGTGTGAATGAAACAAACTCCAGTTGCCCTTTCAGAACTTGATTGGTTAAATGCACCAGAGGAACAAAGCAATACTGGACCAATTGTATTTTTACGACCAGCCAGACTTTCGGTCAATCTTAAATAAATTCAAAGCTTCATTACATCATGACTTTTGAGCACACCATCACAACTGTCTTCTGTGTGACTTATTTTAACAAAAATGCACTAATTCCCCATAGGATATAATGGGTTCACTTTTTTTCTTTCTTTTTTTTTTCATATATTTACTTTTCAGTATTTGTCAGTTTAATGTGTTTCCCCAGCCCTTTCTGCCAAATGGGTCCTTCTGCATTATTTATAGAAGCACTTAAAGCCAAGTTATTCCGACATTCAGTCAAAAAGCTTTGCATTGTGTTTTTATGTCTCAAATAATTTCAGTGAGCCTAAACCCCGGTGGAGCTTTCAAGATGCTAAATGCTAAACAGACTGTTGTTCAAGTATTGTCAAGTTCACTGACAATATAGAGAGTGACAAGCAGTATATAGAATTGTTCCACTGCTCTTTTGTTAACTTTTTTATATTGTTTTTGCTAATGCATCACTAAAGAAAAACTCTGCATGGAATTCTTAGTAAAAATGCTTGTACGAACAAATCACAAACTTCTATGAACTAGCTCTCTGCTCGTCTCTCTGAACACAGGTCTCTGAAAGCTACTAATGCTCAAAGTTCAGAGTTTATGGATCAGACCATTTTATTTCAGTTTCTTTTTATAGATCACAAACATACGGTGGAAAGTCATGTACATGCATTTTTTGTAAGTATGCACTTTTTTTAAAAAAAGCACAAGTTCCTGAGCTTAAAGAAAGGGTATTATGCAAAATCACCTTTTTGGAGCTTTCTACCATGTTACAACATTGTTCCCTCATCAAAAACATGCCTGAAGAGGTTTTAAGTATCATCTTTGCATGTTTCAGTATTTGAGCAATCTCTCCTGGACCCTATTCTTGACAGTTAGCTGTAAGATTCTGTCCAATGCTCAGCACACAGTCCTACATCATCCATGCACTCACATGACAATTCTCCATAAATACACTAAAGCATGATACAAAACTATACACAACAACTTGACAGGCCTGATGTGATGTGCAGTAGTTTCTTTAGAGGGATGCACGCTGATGGTGTTGGTTGTGTCTCAAAACTAAAGTGAATTTAGCATTTTCAAAACAATAAGGTACCACGGTGATCTAAATATGTTATGTAAGCATAAACCCCACCGAAATAAAATACCCCCTCTTTAACAGTGGATAAGTGCATGGTCCTTGACAGGTTTGAGTTGCCGTGCCAAACACAGGGCTATAGTGGAGGGACAAGCCCAGTATTTTCATGAAAGCTGTAGTTGGTTCTGTGCCAGTACTTTTGAGCTGCTCCTGTTGTAAGCCTGGATACAGATCTGACAGAGCGTTCTGAAGAGCCAGACATCTGCATCAGAGTGTCAAAGCAGAACTGACTTTTACTTTGTGTGGAAGTACTGCAATCAGAGAGGAAACCACAAAAGCGCCATATTTTTAATCTAATTAGCTTTTGTGTGGCTAACAAAGCAAAAGCAGTCAAACGATGTTCTGCAGAGTCTAGCCAGATGTTTGTTATCGGCTTTCATCTGACCAAGCACTGACTGTTTTTGCCCCTTTTTGCCCATAGTGTGGTATGACAGATTTGTATAATTTTCTCATTTTGACCTAGTTTGGTGGAATTATAATTCTTGTAAATACAAATTATAGCTTTACATAAATCAAGAAGCAATTTGCAAAGAAAATTTGAAAAATATGTTAAAAATTACAGGAGCTAGAGAGAGTTCAAATATAGGGATGGCATCACAATATATATAGGGATAATTCTGTCCAAAAGTTACACCCAATTTACACACAAGAAAAAATATCTTCTGATACTATGAACATTATTTCAGCAAAAGCAAAGTGTTTCCTTATTTGTATTTTTATTTTTTGCCTGGTAACAGTTATAGATTTCCTTAGTGCAATGTCATGATTTCCAACCAAGTTTTCAAACCTAAAAATGGCCAAATTGGGAAATAACTGTGAACATTTTAATTTATTTTTTTTTTACTATAATGATCTTAACTGTGTTTAATGAAATTAATAGTCAAACCTGTCACTTTAAATGTATCTATTTCCAGAAGTTGACTACCAAGTTACAAGTCAGACCTGTGGAATGTATTATGCAGTATTATAACAGAGTATAAAAGGTTTCATATGGTAGTCATCTGGGCACTGTTTTTGAAATCAATACACTTCAACATTAATTTACATTGAGACCACTTTTGGACGAATTAGGGATTCCACCAACTAATTTCTAATCATTCAAAAACAAATAAATGGATGAGCAATGTGTTTAATGTGCAACAAAATATCTCCATGCAGAAAAACAAGTGGCATATTCTCAACCAGAAAAGTGACATAGTGCAGTTTTAACCTCTCTTTGGGAGCTTTGGCGTTTCTCCTGGAGCTGATTGACAGGTACTGGAATGACAGGGAGCAGTGACAATGTTCAGGCCTAACAGGAATGATCATTCCGCTCCTGTTTAAAGCCTCTCTGTTTACACACAATAAAGACACAAACACACACAGCCCCTCCTGGCTCCCATAGTTTTACTTCTCATCCATTCTCATTAATGGTGTAGTGTGGTCTGAGGAGGAGCTGGTGCAGCTGGAGGTTTGGGTCTGAACAGGGCAGTTATTTTGTGGTCAGTCAAGTGTCTGCGAGTGTTATCTCTTCCCTTAAGGGCAGTGTCTGTCCATTCAGTTGTTTATCGTCAGTTGTTTTTTTCTTTCAGCAGAGCTAGAAACAAAGAAAGCATGAAATGTCTCTGTCAACAATAGGAAATTATGATGTGTTTTTCTTCTTTATAATTATGTTGGCTGCACCACAGACATTCACTAGTCCAATGTTTGGACACACTTTTTCATTTAATGTTTTGTCTTTATCTTCAGGACTTTTTACACTGTGGATTTTCACTGAAGTCAGCAATGAATGAGCACATATGGTCAGTGGTAAATAAGAAAGTATGACATAACTGCTTTAACATAACATGTTTTATATTAGATTCTTCTAAATAGCCACTCTTTGCTTTGATAATTGTTTTGCACATGTGTGATGTGAAACCATTTCAGGTGAGTTCATCATGGAGCTTGAGAGAAGGCCAAAGGCTTGCAGTGATATCAAAAAAGGGACATTGGACACTTTTGTGACATAATTCCATACATCTTGCATATTTCCAATGTCTTCAGTATCAATAGTGTAGTAATTATAGCAAAGAAAGAAAAAAGCATGAATGAGAAGATGAGTCCAAACATTTGACTGGCAATTATGGAGCTCAACAGTCCCGCCCACTTCAAAGTCCATTCTGGTTCTGGAAATAAATTTTACAGTCATTTTCCTCATAGACTTAAAAAAAAAAAATTCTAATATCAACAATTCAAAGGCATCATAGGGGCTACCCAGCTACATGTTTGTTTGTTTTTTTCAAAATGTCTGTGAAAAAAATGAATGAATGAATTTACTTGCAGTACCAGGGGGGTGGGCAGTCACAGTTGCGCTCCATATAGCAAGAATAAATTTGGCAGCTAGAGTTGCTTTAAAATCTGCATTAGTGGACACAAACAATGTTGGGTCAGTCTATGAGAACAAACCTGCACGAAAGTGATGACTCACCATGGAGGATGAAAGGGAATTTCTGCGCCGGGTTTGAACCCACTCTTTCACCGAAGTAAACAGCTCATACATATTTTATCGTCCTGTAAAGCTTTGTTTTTATCATAATTCATCCTTTGGCTCTAATTAGCAAGGCTTGGCTGTTTATGTTTGTTTGGGTAAAATATTCTTTTCTTATTCAAATTCAGTTAAGATGCAAATTCAGCTTTCACAATTTTATGGTGGGCTGGTTAAATCATGGCGATGCAAGTTCCTCATGGAGACTATGTTACAGTGAAAGTAATGGGTTTGTACAGATCAAGGAACTGGTTTTATTCATCAGACTGTAGAGTAGTTGAAAAGCACTAACACTTGGAGCATTGTTCTACCATTTTTAAGCGCTGTGCCTGTGTATTTTTTTTTCCATGTATATGAATAAAATTTGTTTTTGCCATAATGTGCTTTCTGCATCTAGTACACAGACTGTTCGACGCTGACCAAATGAAACTCACGATTCCAGGGGTTACAGGGGCGAATTTAGAGCCAGTTCCATATCAGGAATTTATTTACATACAAAAATAATGAAATAAAAACACCAGGATCATGTAGGTCTGGTTAATATGAAAATTTTAAGACCAAAATGATGAGGCCCACTACACAAGTTACAGTTTTTCAGTGTAAATTCATTTGGAGTCAATGGAGTCAGAAATGTCCCCATTCTCACTTTCTATCTGGAAAGGTTAGATATGTACATTTATATATACAATTTATGATCTAATAACAAAACATTTTTATCATCCACAAACCAAGAAGTGTACACACTTATAAACTCATCATGATAAATTATTAGGGCGATAGAAATGCATTACGAAAGTGAGAAATAACTTTGGCCAGGTAGTTAAATAAAAAAAATTGTTGTTTTTAAGTTTTTAAGATCACAAATTGCTGGCACAGCACAGTGTTGCTTGATTCAAATTGTAGAATGTAATTAATAATATATCTAGAAAAAGGAAAAGCCATTGCTTTATATCAGTTTGCAGGGTTGAACTAGAGTTTTATTATGCCTTGTAGTCTGCAGAGCTCCATACGGAATGCATTTGTACAGAATTTATAGACTGCTATATGTTCAGCAGAAATAACGTCAACCATATGGCCGCGCAGTCTCACAGGGTTCTCCTGTTGCATTGTCCTGGATTTGTGGTCCTGTAGTCTGCGGTCTTATTCACACGATTCCATATTTATAATTTAGTCCTACTTAAAATTCAAGAGCCGGTTCCTTGGCTCTCGACCATGATCTAGTGCTATTTTGGCAGCACCGTTACGCTAAGAACTGTGCATCAATCACACCGTTCTCATTGACATGCAGCGCTTAGATGATTTTCCAAGAATGAGGAAGGCAAAGGGCTTGTTGCTATGCGTTCCTGATTACGCTGAGAGGAAACTTGGCACTCACATGAGCCCTAATATCTTTCTTAGCCGTTGTGAATAAAATGCATTGTGCCATCTCTGGCTTTGATACCACACAGAACGGATTCAGTGCTAGCGCTTGGCACCGGCACGTCTGTAAACCTCAGTTTGCTACAGTATTTGACATTTGGGAGCTGTGCGGGTACTTCAGAAATGGAGAGGGTATTACCTGTTATTACATTATTATCCCCAATAGCGCATAGACAGGGATGCATCTGTCAGCTGATGGAGCCATTTTGTGTCAAGTGCTCAGTGCAGTTTTCTGTAGAGGTGTAAAAAGCCTGCAGTACTATAATACTTTAGAGGATGTGCTTTTAAAAAGACAACAAAAGGCTACCTGCAATTGAGTCAGGTTTATCAGTGTATACCCTAAAATTTAACAGCTGAGCTCCTCAAAAGTAAGAGAGAATTTTTGACAAGACATAGCGTTACACTTTGGTCTTGTTCTAGACTTTATTGTTGCAACATACTGTGTAAAACAACCCAATCAATTAGTGTTGGGGAAATATTAGAAAATTATATTCAAGAAAGTGGGAAAATGTATTTAATAAGTTCATCAGTTTTAATTTACTTGGTCAATGGAATAATGTTAATCCAAAATGTGCATTATGTTTAACAACATAATGCACCTTTAAGTCTAATTAATGTGTAACTTTCTGGTGGAGGGAACCTAACCTGGTGTCTCAATTGAAATATTAGTTAGTGTATTGTGTGGAATGTACCACAGTAGGCTACTACATTAAACCCAGGCCTATATTTCCAAACAGAGAAGAAAGCTAGCTGATGCCAAAAATATGTCAAGTTATAGGGCAGATCTGTGAACAGCCAAGCCCACTCACAGTAAGGGTTGTGTTTTTCAAGCAATAAAATCAGTGTTAGACAAATACATTTAATAGTCACAGTGGAGCATTCTTACTACATAGTGCACCTTTAATAAAGCATGAAGAAAGACTTTTTCAATATTTATTTAATTACTTATATTGAATCATAGACTGTATAAAAGAAACGGACTAAGCGAGTGTGACTTCACCAGTAGCGTTCAGTGCCACTCAAATGAGGTTACAGGAGTGAATCTGGAGCCAGACTCTATATTATGAATACTGTATTTTCCGCACTATAGGGACGCTCTGGATTATAAGGTGCACTGTCATTGAATGGTCTATTTTCAAACTTTTTTTTACAAATAATATGCACCAGACTTTAAACGAAACACAACAGAGGGGGTCAGTCGGACTTTGGAGCATTCACGGTGACTCTCGGCTTTGTTCAATTGTGGCTCATAGGGAGGGTGCTGTCTGGGACCGCTGAATTGATGATGTGTTCGCAGTGACTCAGTTGTTCAGATGTGGCTAGAAGTGGCACATTGCACTCGCTTTTTCGGTTCCTTCCACTGTTCCATTCCTTGTCAGCGTGTAAGTGATCAGTGTGGTTGTGGGTGTTCGACGCTGCGCAGTCGCTGTCTGCTCTGTGCGTGTTTGCATGCACTGCGGGTGGTGCAGCTTTGTAGTTTACTGAAGTCGTGTGCTGGGACACCCGAGTGGATTCATGCAAGCCTTCCCTAGCCACACAGCTTTGAGCATATTTGTTTGCGTTTTACAGAAACTAAACTTAAAACCGCATGGCTAATTTGCATAAACTAAGCGCTCAAAAAACAGGTCGCTATTGTGCACTGATGCAGTTCCGCTTCTGCTGGACTAAAGGCCACAAACCAGATCGTTTTCAATGGGATTAGCGTGGACGAACACTGCATCTGCAACAAAAACAACTCAAATATGTACGAGTGTGGATGGGGCCTATGTCAATTGGAGCCAGGGTCAGAAGGAGCCGGAAGATCCTCCTGGCGAACTTCCTATTTGGCAGGCATCGGCTAACACGTTATGACGATATGTCCACTCATATATACGGTCTATGTAATGAACAGATACTTTGTTAAGAATGATTCAGGCTTACTTATTGACTTATTTACAACCATAACTTTTAATCTCAGGCTCTGAAAGTTCCTATCCTATTTTTGGATCTTTGTTATAATAGTGTTTCCTCATCACAAATGAACCTGGAGTTTTGTTTTTTCATTCACATGTTTATTACAAATACCTGCATATTCAGGCTGAGTTTTTTGCTCTTGCATCTTGTGATGATACAAGAAAGTGATCCACTGTGTTTTTAAACTCCATACACCTTCACTAGAATAATGTGGATAATTTCAGCCCTATCTCTGAAAAACGGTAAAAGGTAGCTCTAAACATGAAAACTTCTTTGGAGATGCAGATAGACTACTTTAATAATAAAGGATCAGTCTTTCTTCACACTTTATTAAGGCTGTAAATAATGTAGTTATTATAAAGTGTTTCTGTTCAAAGATATAATGGGAGCTGTTATGTTTTAGACCGGAAGGGGAATGGAGCGTTCAGCTAATGCATAGGAGTATAGGCGATGATATGACTTTATGTCTTGTGGTTAGAGCGAGCCGTTAGTGTATGTCATCATCTTGAGATTATGTTAGCATAAATATGAATATAGAATGAAGATATGACCAGTTTTCCGGCACATGGGTAATTCAAACAGACTTGATAATTGCACTATAAATATATTTCCTTTAGTTCCCTAATCTCATCATGTACTGTCTTTCTGTCTAACACATCTTTAACTATATATGTGGTGATTGCAGCTAATTTAAATATCTGTCTGAGTTCTGCCTCCAGCCCTTCGTGTGGTTCAAAGCCATGGTCTGTGATAGGGTAGGCTGAAAAGGCTAAGCTCCTACATACACTCCAGTGCCTCTTCACAAATGTTACTCATGAATAATAATAATAAAGAAGTCATTTCTACACTTCAGACATAGTTATATTGATGCCACACACCTTCTTACTATTGAAATAATTCCTTTTAACTTTGTAGCCATTTGTGATACTCAAGATGATACAAAGAGTAAAATAAAAGAGTAAAAAGATAAGAACACATACCAAATATAACATTAGTTTGACACAAGGGCATGTCATAAAAATCTGATAAATGATTTGATCATAGGTGCATGCTGTTGGTTGGTTTATTTATTTTTTATTTTATGTTTTTTTTATTCTTTTCCCAACACCAAAGCAACATCTTTTGTTGTCTTATACATTTACTTGTTTTTTTTATTCCATTTTACTAGATGTTTTGAAAGATTTTATTGTACACATTAATATAAAGGCCTGAAAAACAGAGCTAGACAATTATACAGTTTAGAGCAGTCTCAGGGCCTGTCCACATGACAACGTTTTTTGGTCAAAACTGTAAAGTTTGTATTCGTTTTGACCTAGAGTCCACACGGAGCCGGCGTTTTGGGTGGGTGAAAACGGTGTTTTTTGAGAAGGGTTCCAGAGTGGAGAAATCTGAGAACGCTGGCATTGTATTGTCATGTAGACAAGCAAACCACAGCTTTTGGAAAACGATAACGTCACGACCCCATCATCGCCAGGGTCCTCAGATGCAGCGAAGACTGCAGCCCTCAAACTAGCCTCTGCGAACCACAAGATCGTTGCCGAAATGGGACAGGTGTAGCCTGTGGAGCCGCTCCCTTTGCCCAGCAACCAAGATACCCTGTTAGCGATAATACTAACAACACGCACCATGCAGATTACGCACACAGATCAATAACAAAGATTACGCACGAGTAATTAAACTGTTGGATTTTGAGACCAAGTTATTCTAATAATTAAAAAATGTTTCAGAAGAAGCGCTTCCTGGACCTCCAGAGGATAATACACAGTAGATCCAACTCAGTGGTGCTCTTTGAGAAGGGAAGTCAGTACAAAGATGCAAAAAACCCAAGGCACTCACTGGTTAAAATAAAATGCCTTTATTAGTTTACGTTTGTCACTGAGGAAAGCCATAGGCTGAAACGCGTCAGGACTTTGTAAGTTGTCCATTAAGACATGCCGTAAACTAATAAAGGCATTTTATTTTAACCAGTGAGTGCCTTAGGTTTTTTGCATCTTTATTCTAAAAATTGTCATCCAAATCTTATGGCTAAAAATGAAAACTTAAGTTTAACGTGTACAAAACAAAACAGCCGTGTGGACATAGCCTTATTCCTTACTTTCCCACCATTCTAATTATTCACATCGATGACTTTAAAAGCACTTTTCAGAGGAGCAGAGTTTTGCCATCAGTGTAATGCAAGCAACAACTAGCATGCTAACAGTGCTTACTTCTTGGTTCACAGTTAATGCAAAAAAAAAAAAAAAAAAAAGAAAAACTACAGCCTAATTAGATGCAGGCAGTACACAGCATTCTCATTTAGATCCCAAAATAGATGTCTTTGTAATATGTTGGCACTGGCAAGACAATTTTTCTTTTAAAAATAAAAATAAAACGGGTCATCATACTGAGCTATGAACTTAGAATTTCAGTTGTTATTGTGTCTCTAGCTCCATTTTCCCCTCTTTTGCCTCTCGCTGTGCGTCCCCAGGTCTCCATCATCTCATTCAGGGCCTTGGGGTGTTGGCTGTTTCGATCAGAGGTGCCACATGTCCCTGGCAGCACTAAAGCACAAATGTCTGCAGGAACATTTAGTGTGACTCCTGCAGTGATCATCAGGTCTCTGGGCTGTGCATGGGGAGAGCACAGGGAGCTTTATCTGGGATGACAGGGCTAGTCTCCATCACCAGCAAATACACACTACAGCATGGAGCTCTGACAAGACAAAAGCGATTGGGCTGTAAAATGAAAAGATCTATAGATTACCACACAGCATATGCTTTTCTTTGGATTTTAATGTCTGTTTTAAAGGTGCAATATGTCACTTTTCTGATAAGAGGTCTTTCACATGCTTGTTTCCATGGAGATGCAAAAAGTTTTCCTGCAAAGTTCCACAAAATGGCATTCCACTATCCTATCTCTGCGAAAACATGTAAGTGGCACCACCAGTTAGAGGTCAGTTCTGTGGAGAGGCAAGTCGACTCACAGTTAGCAAACGGTGCCAAAAAAGATTAAGATGGTCCGACATTTCAAGAGAAAATACAAAATTAAAGAACACTTTGCAGGAGCCTGTGATGAAAATGACGGGTTTTGATGTCAAACAAAAACCTGAGAGTGACTAACTGTAAAACTCTAACTCTAGCTAGTTTCTGTAGACTATAATTTTATGTATGAGGGGCTTATTTAAGAGCACAAATCATCTCACCTTTTGTAGCTCTTTATGGTTAGATAAAAAATTTTACTCAAGTAACAGAGCTTCAGTTAGCATCATACCCACAGGGAACATTTATGACATAAGGTGTAAAATACCAGTAGATGTTAAATGTCATTCATAACATTCCTCATACATGGTGCACGTTTAACCTTTAAAATGTCTATGTTCTGAAACCAGGCACCAACCAACACCCAGAGGAAACTAGGTAAATTACATTCAGAGTGTTCTCATATATAATGAATTGAACAAAATACCTTCTTGGTGTGAGGCAGGACCACACACTGCACTGCACCACACAGTTGAACCAGTACATTTGTTTAGCATTTATTGATCTTGGCTTGATTATCTGCACATCCCGTGTTTAGCTTTGTATTTGGCTAAGATGGCTAAACAGACTTGGATCGAACTTGGATTTTCACAAGATGCCCAGGCTGTCCAGGCTGTCGTCTCAAAGGGGGATTGTGTTTCCATGACAAAGATCTGTCCTATAAAACGTGGTCTAGACACACTCAAGTCTCATTTTCTATGGCTTCTGCACACAGACGATGTTTTAGAATCTATTTATTTTTTCCCCAGAGATAGCCTTTTTACCTTAGTGGCTTTGAAGGTTTCCATGGTAGACATATTAATAGCCTTTCGCCTGGCCAAGGTCTAGCAAAAATTCTAAATGAGATGTCTTTGGGGAAATTATTTGGCCTGCATTAACCTTATGTTCCCAAATCTTGTGATAGAAGAAAATAGAGCCATTCAGATAATTGTGTTTTTGTCTTGCTATTTGTTCGCTGTGTTTTATTACTGTTGTTTATTGTTTGGCATGAAATGAACTTTGGGACGGTGGCCCCAGACAACAGCACAGAGGAACTGCTGAGCCTAATGCTGCACTATGGGGACGGCGAAGTCATTTCACTCCAATAGAGCACTTAATAGCTTTGGCTGATGCAGAGTTTGTGAATCCATCAGTCAGAGGAGGCGAAGATGACTGTGCCAGTGTGGTTAAGCAGCTTTAGTTACATGTAGTAGACAGCAGAAAATTCCCATTTGTTTTTTTTTTTAGAAATTTTTATTGTTCACTGGAATTTTGTCCATCCTGGGGACTCATCTCCAGATCTTGAATGGGTTTATAGTGAGGAATATACTGTATGTATCAGAAGGCTAAACCTCCTATAACTGTGATACATATTACAATATTTGTATTTGTATTGTATTGTATTTGTACATACGTTTATATAATTTATGTCTTATTGATACTAATCTCTTGCTATTTTTTATTGCTACTTATAAAGAAGTTTATTATTGTAATTCCCCAAGTGGATCAATAAAGTCTGTCTAAGTCTAAGTCTAAACCTACCTTACATTTTTGGTTGTTGGGGAGACTTGCTGTGAGGTGATCTTGCTAGTGTGCCGCCAAGCTCATCAACAATATTCTACTGGATTAAAAGGTAATGAGACAAACTGAGCAGTGCAATTTGTCCCCTTTGAATTATATTCTTCTATCTGCACTGTGATATTAGATATTAGATATTATATCAGATATTTAGGTTTAAAGTTTTAATCAGGTGTGTAGGCAATATGAAAGAGAGGATACATGTATGATAGATGTGAATAAAGGGCACCCTAAAATGTTTTATTATTATTGTTATTATTATTATTATTATTATTATTATTATTATTATTATTATATCATATAATTCTAAAAATGCACTTATTATAGTCGGTTTCTGCTCATATGATAAAATGTTCCAAACTCGTGATACAGTGTTCAGACGGAACAAAAATATATTGGTGACTTTTGACAAAAATGTCAGATAGAGCCCTCAGCTCATTTTGAAGAATTAGTTATTTTAAAAAGACCTATTGTGCTTGCGTTTGCTATATGTGCTTTCTATATGTATTTATATATAGGTATATAGATATAACCTATGACACTCGTGGATTACATTTTGCAATATTAATCTAAAATGACTGAATAAAAGAAATAAGTCAGTCGATTTCTGTGTTACTAAACTGTGTTGCCCAATGGGAGCTGATGTTACCGTAAACGTCATGACAACAAGAGTCGGCAGTGAGCAGCTTTTTTTTCAATTGTACAAACATGATTGTGCAAAGCTGACACTAACATTATATGGTTTGAACTTTCTATTTCCACAGAATCATACAGGTGATGTGCCACTTCCAGAAAGTTACATACTGTACCTTTTAGAAAACTATACAGCTATTCTGTATTTAATGAAGCTGATACATTAAAATTCCTTTCAAACATGGATTTACCAGAAAGACTGCATGAAAATTTCCTTGAATCCATGTTCTGGGTACCTTCAAAGTTACTTTTTTAAAATCTTTATATTTATGCTTCTTCTTTCAAAGCTCCAGGCTCGTGTGGTGAGAAGAGATAATTGGCTGTTGAGAAGACTGCTTTGAGATACAGAATACATTCACCTTCTTATTAATCCAAATGCCTCTGGCTTGGTCTATTACCACAGAACCACAACAATAGCACTTAAACCATTTAAGCTACACCTATACCACTTCACTTCATTATTCAAATGCAGCAAAGTTGTTTTTTTTTTCCAAGAGTTTTCAAAGTCAACCAGGCACGTCCACCTCCTGTCAAAAGCTTTGTTAGAAAACCCGACTCCTGTATGCGTCATCTATGAAAGTCATCAGTTCTGAATATTTTCCACATCATTACAGTGAGAAGAAAGAAAATGCCCTATAGTCAGTGACTCAGAGCCTCCCACTGATCCAGAGCTATAGTAGCAAACATGAGGCTTGTCAGGTCGAGGTTATTTGGTTCTCTCCGAGTCCGGGACAGCCATTTTCTGCACCGAAAGAGCCGGAGGATTTTAGAATATTCAAAGAGACGGGTGAGTTTTGGTCACAACTGTCCAACTCTGTGATGGAGATTACTTTTGAATGCTCTTTTTGTGTATTTTTAATCTGTTTACATTACAGAGCTTGAGATGTAGGGGAACTCTGGCCATTCTCTTTGTATACACTTCTGTCAGACTCCCCGCTTGTGTTCTGAGCTCTGACTTAAACAGCAGTGACAGGCGCGCTGCAGCCTCATATACCTTTTCACTTGCAAGAGTGATTCTCAAACCATGAATTATCAAAGTGCAGGTTGACTCAGCTACCTTGCTTATTTTCTGTCTTTGTACCCAAGGAAGTTTTTATGCTCTTTTGAAGTAATTTACAGGCCTAACCTAAGCCTCATTAGTGTCAAAAAACAAAAAAGCATGATGAAAGAGTTGAGAATTAAAGGTCTTATATTACACAAAATGGATTCTTGTGAGCTTTAAGTCAAGTTAGAATGTTGTTACTTCATCAACAACAAACTTGGAGTTGTGTTTTGTTTCATTCAGGTATGGTTATGATGAGGAAACATTATAGCTTAGATCAGAAAGTGGCTTAATATGGGCCCTTTAATCATTTAGACTAGACATCCTGAAGCTCCTTCTCCAAGCACAATAGTGCAGTGTGATGTAGGTTAGACTGACAGATTGGGAATTCAGTGATCAAGGTTAAAAGCACAGATGAAGGCAGGTCCACATTTTTTATAACTTTTCTTGTAATTCAATAATTCAAAGCAAAGTGCATACGCCCAAAAGTGTCACGTACAATATGGAGGTTAGGGGCAGTTTCTTCTCCAACAGCAGAACACAGAGTGATGCAGTGAGGTGCATTTTAACTGGTCTGACTGATTGGATAAAACTTCTTTGTCCAGGCTGGAATCTTAAAAAGGGAACTCATTTACGGAGAGGACACAAGAACAGGACGTAAGTACAAGCAAAAACATTTAAACGTGATAAAATACTGTAACACACATCATCACAGCCCCACAGTATTGTATACAATAGCTGAGAATTTGTTTTATATAACTGTGCAGAACATTCCAACCATAAAATATAGAAACTTAAGTTTTTTTCCCCTTGAAAAGCTGACAGTTGCAGCTTTCCGAACATATTTACTTGATATTTTGCATTTTTGTAGCTAAGATCCTAAATTAAGCATTTTCTTTTGTCCAAAACTTTGTTTATACATGTTTGCTGTGTGTTTTGTATGAAGGAGTGTGCTTTTTTTTCTTTTTTTTTTTGTTTTCATTTGTACTGTATGTCTGGTCCTATAGCTTTTATTACAGCATGCAGATTGTGAAACAGGTTGCACTGAAAAAAAAAAAATCATTAGGAGGTAAAAGTTTTTAATAGCAAAATGTACTAAAATTGCCCTTAGGTCTGGAAGGGTTAAAAAATTCTTCTTTGCCTCCAGGGACAAGCAGCTGCCAATTAAAGTGCTACTCTGCCTCAGGATCAAAAAGTGGTAAAATAAAAGACAATAAATCAATTTTTAAAAATCAATTATATGCAAGGTCCTGTGCAAATGATGTTTTAAAGTGTTGTGTGCTCTCAAAGTGCTATATGTGTAATTCAAAGTGTGTTAAGTGAAGGGTGAAGGTGCCTGTGTGGGTTGAGTTCTGTGGGCTGCACTCACACTTGTGAACAAAACCACAGCACAGTGATCATCATGTACGGGCGTTTTGTTTACATGTCAAGCAGAAGTACAAAGGGTGAAGTGTAGAACTTAAGCGCTGATATAAGTCCTGCAGTGACACGTGCGGGAATTTAACGCTGGACACAAACATACTGCACTTGACAAGTTTTGGGAATTTTTGGGTCAGTCAACGCTAATGTTAAGAAGATGTGGCACATTGTTTTGCCTCATGAAGGTTTTGTAAGTTTAAAGGTCCTATATTACACAAATTTAACTCTTGTGAGCTTTAAGTCATGTTTTGTTACCTCATCAAAAACATACTCAGAGTTGCATTTTGTTTCATTCAAACATGTTTGAGTAACCCATTATTATTACTCCGTCCACACCTCCAAAGCTCAAAATGCTTTCTTCCACTTTGTGATGTCATGAGGCGATAGTTCAAGTTAACAACCGCCTTTTACCGTTTGTTCAGTAGAGACTGGCAGTTGAAACTGGCTGATATTTTCCAAACAGTTCTAGTGAAAGCTTAGAGTTTAAAAACACAATGGAGCACTTCCTGTATTACTACATGACATTACAAGGTGGAACAGTGTGTTTTCTGTTTGAGAGCAGAGCCTAAATATACAGGGTTTGTGTGTTAAACATGTGTGAATCAAACAAAACACAACTCCAGGTATGTTTGTGATGAGGAAACTACATTATAAATCGCAGATAGTGTATATATATATATATATATATATATATATATATATATATATATATATATATATATATATATATATATATTTTTTTTTTTTTTTTTTTTTTTTTTAAGACAGTGTGTAAGATTTCTTATTCTGGTGAATCAAAATTAACCATAAAATGAATGGATTCTCAAAAGGTTCCTAAGTTCCAGTATCTGCCCCTAACTCATTTTATTGAAAAAAAAACATTGTGACATTGCATTATGCATCCACAGCCTACTGGTTACCCACCATTAGTGTGATAGATAATAGCATGATCGCTGTATACCAAAAGCATGACTCCTGCTGTATCGCACACTGTTCTTTCAGAGGAGCTGTGACTTTTTCGGCCTTTACTTTTCTTCATTTTAATAATCCTCACAGTGTGGAATCACAGGACTTTAATGCTCCCTCTGCAGCTTTGGCTTCTGTGAGACAGGCTCATATTTCTGAGTGTGCTGCATCAGAATTTCACACTGTTCTCCAAAGTCACTGGGAAACTTTCCCTTTCATTCCTCAGAACTATTTTTGATGCTACATACAGAACTGATTTTCCAAAAATACAAAACGGAAGATTAAAGTTCTGTGTGATGCAATCTGATATCAAATCTTTCTGCATGTGTGGTGCCCTTTTGAGTGTCCTGAGAGACTGGGCTTGGCATGACTAATGTAGATGATCAGAGCTGGAGAAAACCAATTACTGTGGTCATCACTGCTGCCCCTGGGCTCTTTAGAATGGGATGGAATGTGTTACAGAATGCATTTTTTATTTCTTTTTGGAGTTTCATTTAGCTTTATGATCATTCAGTTTAGGTTAACAGCTTGGTCTTTTTTCAAACAGTGCCTCAGGGCAACCTGTCTGCAGCAAAAGATTTACCTCCAGATCTTAAATTAAGATATTCATGAATATCTAGCTGCAGATTAGCCTACTTTGAATGTCCATGAGTTGGGAGTACTTTGAGGAACCCACCCAGACACAGAGAGAGCATGCAAAGTGCACACAGACGCCCCACTTATGAAGCAAACCCTCAACATTCTTGTTGTGAGGTTGTATTGCTACTCTTGAGCGACAGTAGCTCAGTTGGTAAGGTGTTTTGTCCACTGACCCACAGGTTGGCGGTGCAATTCCATCTCCCACAGATACCTGCTGCTGTTAACTTCCCTCGTCCCAAGAATCTGCGTACACCGGTGTATGAATGTGCATGTGAATGGGTGAGTGGTTCTTTGATTTGAAGTGCTTTGAGTGCCTTGAAGGTGGGAAAGTGCTACATAAAATTGTGATCATTTACTCTGTCACAATTCTGCTTGCAAAAGGCCCTTCCAGCATACTGAATCATTTGAATTTCAATACTACAGCATTGCTCTATCACTTCACATGGACAAAACCAACAATCTGTCTGTGTTCCAAACAGACCTCCAGCAGAAGATCTCAAACTCTGGATTATGCTGCTCCTCCAAGATGTACAAAGACTACAGATCAACATCACGCTCCAGGAGGTTGCTATTTGAGTTCTGTCGCTTTAACTTTACTTTGTTGTGCTTATTTCTCACAGTTACTTTCCAGGAGTTCAAGTTTGCCAGGTTTGAATTTGGAAAACTTTCTACAATTTTCTGCATGTTTTCTTTTTGCTTCATTTCTGTTCTGTGTGCACTGTGCAAACTCAAACAATGGACGGTCACTACTCACTTGCTATCAACTTGCTGAGAGAAAGTGAATGGAAGAGAAGAGGAGTCCTTTTCCTGCAGCTCTGATGAGTGTGTCCTTTCCCATTGCACTCACACAGAGCAGTAACAGCTCAGACAGCTCACAATGATACTGGGGCTCTCTCCTTCTTCCTGTCTGTCTCCTTTTCTCTCCTCTCCTTAATAGTAACCTGGGTCCATTTTCCTCCATTGCAAAAGAAAGTTTAAAGTTCAGGTTTTCTAAAGTGGTTTCACAATAGTGATGGGCAGATTGATACCAATATATCCATATACCGAAGAATATTGCTACTTAAAATCTTACAGAAAATTGCTGTTTGCTTTAATCAAGTTTTAATATTTTTTCAAATACATTTTACATGTACGTAATACAGTTTTGTTTATCTCCTCATATATTTACATTTTACTCCTAACACATAATATATTTAGATCATCATGCTACCCTTAATTGTTTTGAAAATGCTATATTCACCGATAAGAACGTAGCAACATCTTTTACAAGTTTCACTTTCATTTTGACCCCCTTTTCTTTTGCTCCCTGTGTCAAGACACCCCCTTCAGACTGCTATTCTCGCTAATGAAACTACTGCACATCGCACCATGCATGCATTGGCAAGCTGTTGTATACAGTTTTGTATCATGTTTTTGTTTATAATTGTCAAGTAGGACATGGGTGATGTAGGCTGATTATGAGCTGAGATCTGGACAGAATCTTACAGCTAACTGTGAGGGAATAGAGACTGGGAGAAACCTCTAAAATACTCAAACATGCATGAGTGACATCTAAAACCTCTTCAAGAATGTTTTTGATGAGGGAATAACGCTGTAACATGGTAGAAAACTAGAAAAAAATGCTATTTTGCGTAATACCTCCTCTTTAAACATGTCTATCTTGTGTTTATTCAATTACCGACATGTTTATTGCTAAACAATCTCATCGTAATTTGGCCTTTTATCACCATAAGTTAGAATAAACTGTGGAACATTCCAGGTAACGTAATAGCATATCTCTGGAGAAAAGCAGGTGGCGGACCATGCACCAAAAAAGTTACATACTGCACCTTTAAAGTTCCTCCACTATAAAAGTAAAATCCTTTATAGTAAAGAAGTTGTGCTGCATTTTATTAGAAAACTCATCTGTATTTATATCAAAATTAATATTGTGATACCATAGTATTAAGTGGTATCGGGCCGGGAGAAATCACTGAAATCGCACATCAGTTCACAAAAGGCAAAGGTAGCCATTAGCTGAAGAACTGGAAACAAATGTCAGCAATTTAGAACAGCTTTTTGTGGAGGTTTGGCTGCAACAGTGGATCTGGCTTTAGCTTTTATTTTATCTCCGGGGCAGTGAAGTTTAAGACCCGTGTCTGGGTAATGGCATAAGTGGGGCCATTTCACACTGATGGCCATCTTGTTCCACAACACAGCTCACATCTATTCTAGCTATCTTTAAAAACACACACACACACACATACACATTAAAATAGTATTCTCAATAGGAAGACCAGCACTCCTTATGGACTGATTTTCAAAAGATCACCTCTCCACAGATCTAACCTGTAATTTGGCATATGTTTAATGCTGTACAGTGGAAATTCCCAGTCTAAGCCATAACATCGCCACGGAGACAGGCTGGTGGCGGACCTGACAAGCAAAGGTAGCCTACATTTTTCACCTTTAATGTAAACGAGATTTTCTGGGATTCATATAGGCTACGGCTCCTCCCATTGGCAGAACTTCAGAATGACACTTACGAAGTCGACCAGCGCTGTCTGGAGTTGAGTTTGGAAACACGAATTATGGACCATCTTTTGCCCTAAGTATGCATGCACCTTTCAGCCGTGGCAATGGATGAGGGTAGATCCAGGACCGCGGGGTGAATTTATTTACGGACCCCCTGAGAGGCTACATACAGTTCAGATGAAAACGCTTTTTTTTGGCATTCAGCATCGCCAGGAGAGAGAAATAGTGTCCAGTAGCGGCGGCACGTTCACGGAACACTCGTACGCGCGGCACTAAACCCACTCCAGTCCACCCCTCGCCTCATCCCTGGTGTCAAAGTAGTGCTCGACTCTGCAGGGGCACGCTACCGCCAGGAGGGTGGGCGCACGCTCCAATCCTCAGCTAAAAGATCCGCTGCTCTCATTGCAGTCCAGTCTGCCAAGCGGAGCGCAGCGGGCTGAGCGCACAGACCGCATCCTCTCACGGATTTACGTCGTTCGTTTCGTCTTCAAGCAAAGCAGCATCCGGAGTCACATCTTTCAGCTTTGGACAATGTTTCTCCTGCAGTACACAGGTAGGTTACACTCAAAGTTTGTCTTTTTTCTTACGATAATAACACAGGACTCTCCATGCATCCTATATAGGCTCCCTCCTTGCTGCAGTTGTAATGGCTCCATATCTCGCTCTTGTTGTGCTGTCTATCGCAAGTTGAATTTTGCTCCAGTTCAGACTTCAGTTGCACAGCCAAACGCATTTACCTGCTTCTTTCTCCAGTTTTTATCAACAATTTTTGCGTTAGCCTTGACTCATTACGCGCACTTGACTCATTTGACTTCGGATTCTATCTATATCCACATATTTGAATGTTTATGCGTCAGTATATTGTCGAAGAGCGCACTGTGTTTATTGACGCACACGTATCTGTTCAGAGATGAAGTTTTCCGAATGCATTTGTGCCAGTGCTGACGCTTAATTGCAGCGATGGGACATTTTCACGCATTATTCACGCAGCATGCCGTTGTATTGTGGCAGAATAATAGACCACAGTGAGTCACGTTGTGGACCCTATTAGGAGGGCAGTGTCCATGCACACACGGGATGAATTAAATAGACCACATTGCTTGGTTAACAATTAGAAATAAGTCTGAATTTACAATGGATTTTCACATCATGCTCAACATTTTACCTATCTGGAAACGCATCGTGGTTTTGGGTCTTGATAAACTTGCTGATTCCGTGAAAATAGAACTTATTATATGTCCTTATGCTCAAATTTTGTCCTAATCCTCAGTTTTATATTCCCTTTTCCTCTTTTTTTCCAATTCTCTTCTTGGAATTCAATTGACAAAATAGACCAGTGTGAAAGAGAAGCCCCATCAGTGCGTGTGACAGCCAGTTACCTCCACTGCCCCGGTCCCATGGATAAAATTGGCAGAGCTGCTTTATATTGCTCTCCATGATGCAGGGAAGAGGCACTTGGCTTAGATCTGTCATGGAGGAGAGAAGATCGAATGCTTGTACACAATGTGCTGAAGGAGGAGCCTAAATGTTTTAACTCTATTTGACTTGTGCTATGTGAAGTTCTTGACATTTCAATGCTGGTAATGAGTTGTAAGTAGGATTATAAAATCAATCGCAATTTGAGTGGACCCAATTAGCAAACTGTAAACCACTGCAGTTTCTTGAAGTATCATAATTTCCTACGCAAACAATAAAATATCCTGTCTTATTCTGCATAAAACTGCTAGGCTTGTAGTTTAGATCTTTACAAACATGTTTCTCAGTTCATATTTCAGTCTTTTGTCAGTTCTTCTGGACGTGTTTTTCTCAAATTGTTCAGCCCCAGTAGGAAGGTAGTCACGCTCCCCTGTTGTTGGAATAATAGCCTTGCGTGTTAATGACAACAAAGTAGACCAAGTATGGAAATGCTGGCATCCCTTTGTAGCTCATTAAAAGTGGACTCTCTGTTCTTCGGAGGTAAAAGGATTCAGAGATAATTGCTGCGCTGCATTTGAAGATGTGGCACTTTTCTGATAGAAAAGCATCTAACGCACAGGGGACGATAAAGGTTAAAGTTGCACCATGTAACTTTTTCTTTGGGGGTCCGTCACCTTTTTGTTTCTATGGATATGTCAGTGCTCTACCTGGAATGTTCCACAGTATGACATTAAACAGCTCTACCTTACATTTATTCAATTACAGGTGGCTTTATAGCTCAAAAATTCCTAGAAAAGCAGGCATTCTGACTGAGCAGGGTCGCATCTCCACAGATCTGCCCTGGAACTATAGTTAAGGGTTACTTCAAACATGTGTGAATGAAACAAAACACAACTCAGAGTTTTTGATGAGGACACAACATTATGACCATGTGTTAAGCTCAGAAGAATCCATTTTGAGTAATACAGGATCACCAAATCTACCTCCGTCTCTCATTCAAGACATGGTAGGGCCTGACTGAGGAATTAAGGTTGAAGGATTTTATCTGTTATGTCTATTTTGGGTTGATGGAGAAACCAAATTGCACAGAGGAAACTCACCCAGACACAGTAAGAAACATGCAGACTCCACATGGAAAGGTCACAAGGGTCTCTAAACCTGAAACTTCTTGCTGTGAGACATGACTGCTCGTCTCTCTGCGACAGTGCCACCAGATAGTCAATTTGTTGATGATGTTTGCAATATGCTTGTTGTTGGTAATACATTATAGGAAATAGGATAAAAGGTTTAAAGTTATCTGTAAACTATATTTTTATTATATATATATATATATAAGATGTATGGCATTTTTCATGAAATCACCTCAGTGCAACAGAAACTATCAAATTGGCCAAATTCTGCAATAGAACGTGACAGTTTTATGAAGAAATACAAATCCGTTAACAACTAAATTGGGTTTGGGTGGAATCTCTTGAGGATCATTGGAGTTGGCAGCAGCAGTAGTTTACCTGTCACTTGGCTATTTAAAAGCTGAAAGACACTGGCAGCCCAAAGGATACAGTACAATAAATGCTCTTTACATTATGCATTGTGAAAGCAGTTACATAATTTGAGAGTGTAATATATGGTTTATGCATTTTACAAAGCATTTTGTCAGTATCAACTGTTTTCATCCAATCAGGCACATTGTTCGCTAAGAATCATAGGAAACCAACTGCCTGACACTTGATTTTCTGTTATGGTGCATTCCTCAAAAGTAACATTACAGTAGAATTTTACTCTAGTATTACAATTTCCATCTGTTTTATTCAAAGTCAGAGCAGGGAGAGCTAGTCTTTCAAGCAAGGGAACTCTTTACATTTTCATTGTTACTACAGGTATATATACACGCTGAGCAGATGCCAACAACCACATGAGATTATCCTAGACAGTTGTTTCTCTGTCATGGTGCAATATCTGAACGGCACAAAGGAATAAGTGGGTGGAGCTAACAGTTAAAACTAAAACATGGTCCTTACTCATGGCTCAAAATCAGTAGCCTGATTCATCAGCTGGTTTCACTTCGTAGAAACCGTCTGACCTTGCAGCGTTAGAGTTCATTCTCTTAACAGTAGGCGTTTACTTTTTTTCATTTAACCAATCACTGCTATTTGGTCGTGACTTTTGTAATGCACCGCTAACGGGGATAACTGGTATACTAAGCTTTTCCCAAATCCCATAGGAAGAAGGGCAATAAAGTCTTTCCCCTTGATAAAATTCACTAAACATTCTCTTTGTTCAAGCGTTAAATCCTCGATCTCGGGAATCGTTGCCAACACAGAAAGTATGGCTCTTCGCTGATTGATTGGTGCTCGAACTCGCATTTCCGGGGTTCTCGCAAACGTCTAGTGTATTCGATTCCTGACCTAGTCACTGGAGAGAAAAGAAATTGAGCGGAGGCACTAGGTGGCACCGGCCTGGCTACAAAATCAGGTCCTTAAACTCAAATCTTAAAAATGAAATTAACAACTGTTACACATAAACTAGAGGAACCCTTCACCAACATGCTAGGAGCTACATAACACAAGACCACTGAACTGCATTGGCTTATTATAGTGTTTAAGCTGTATGTGACAGGATTGTGGCTCCTGCACCACTACGATAAACCTCACTGACAGTCCCTTTGAGTCCAGGGCTGAATGGAGGAGCAGTTTCTGGAGAATCTGGATTAAGAACCAGGCCCACTGTACCAAGCACTATAGGAGCACCTTCTGTACTGAGCTGTTCTCTGGAGAGCCTAAGAAGTGGAGCTGTTTTTAGCATATTTCCTACAGCAGCAAAGTCAAGAGAGGCAAATGAGAATATTGTGTGATGGATGACCGCATGCATGTAGGGCACCACTGCTGTTCCTCCTGATCTATAAATGTGTCCATGGCCACAGTAGGGGTAGGCAATAGGGGTGGGATGAGAAACAGATATCAATAGATGAGACAAGAGATGAGATTGGGTCAAAGAGAATGAGTCAAGGGGAGATTCTGATATAAATTATAATGATATGTGCGATTCAGTTCACAAATGTGGCTTTTTCTTTTGTCTTTGTATCACTACTTTTTGGAACTATGACTACGCATGAGATGTAACTCAGCTTACTATTTTTGTATGTGTCCCAATAACTAACTTTTGCAGTCCAAAAGGAATCATTGGTTGATGTTGAATGGTCAGAAAACCAACTCTTGTGAGCTTTAATAATGCCAGAATGTTGTCAAAAACATCCTTGGAGTTGTGTTTTGTTTCATTCACACATGTTTGACTAACCCAATAGTATTGGTCTATCTACATCTCCAACAGCTCAAAATGCATTGTTAGACCTTGTGACATCATGAAGTTGCCGTTTTCAAGTTGACAGCCCCCTTTTAACTTTTTTTTTTTTCAGTAGAAAGTTTAAAAAGACAGTGGTGCACTTCTTGTAGCACAGCAGGACATCACAAGGGAAATAAAGTCTTCTTTTTGAAAGAAGAACTCCTAAATATGCAGAGTTTGTGTTAAACTTGTGTGGATGACACTACAGGGGTGTTTGTGATGAGGAAACAACATTATAACATAGATCAGAAAAAAAGCGCAACGTGAGCCCCTTCAGTATCACTATTAGATGTGAAAAGACTGCACAGAAATACCATTTAATGTCCTTGGTGGAAAGATTACAATAAATCTTTTACCATTTTTGTAATCATTAATTATGTTGTTTTTTGATACATTTTAGAACAGTTCATTACTAATATGCTGAAAGGCTTACACAGCATTTCTGTTGTGTCAAATGCTGAGCTGCAGTTCACTGTGGTAACAAGCAAATGACTTCCTGGTTGAGAGCACTGAAGGAGAACTGACATCTGGAAAGCAAAACTAATTTTCTTAAAAAAGTACACTGTATAACTTTGCAGTTCGGGGTCCATCACCAGCTGGTTTCTATGTCATTGTCCTGCCTGGAATGTTCCACAGTATGACATTAAACAGATCTATGTTACATTTATTCAAATACAGATGGCTTTATAGCTCAAAAATACCTAAAAAAAAGCATACATTCTGATTGTGAGCAGTTGTCTCTCAATGTCCACAGCTCTGGCCTGTAACTTCATCTGGTTTGGTCTCCATGACGATAGAAAGGTTTAATACCATACTGTGAAACATATCAGACAAAGCAATAATATCTCCATCTCTTGACAGGCCATCCACCAGAAAAGTTACATAATGCACCTTTAATGCATTCAACTCAAATGTGTGTGTTTTTTTTTTTCAAGCTCTGTCTCATCCTGAGCAGAAAGCTGAGACGGTGCGGTTTGAACCTCTGAACATGAGTGTCCATAGAGATCGTCTGGAAAGCAGCCATCACTGTAATGGAGACTGAGAGTGCTGAGGAGGCTGTTACTTTAGGAGTAAAATAGGAGTGGTCTGAAAGGCTCTGAAACAAGATGAGCACTGAATAGAGAATGCATTATTAACAGGCTATCACAGCTTTAAAATATTGTGTTATCAGCAGGAGGGAAGGTATCTATGTTCAGGCTTGTGTTTACATGACAAGTCATCACATTAAGGCTGGGAGGAGTCTATGTGTCAGTATGTATTTAGTTAAAGCCACAATAAGTCACTTTTTAGACAAAATTGTCTAAAATAAAAGTGTGTTCTTGTTTTTCTTTTCTTTTTTTTTTTGGTTGTGTTTATGGTAGTAATCTTCAGCCAGGCAGCTATGTAAAGAAAACTTTATTTGAGCACTATAGCACTTGCGCATACATATAATACAGTATATGCTGGGATGAAGATTAGCTCCTCCAAATCCGACGCCATGGTTCTTGAATGGAAAAGGTGGCTTGCCCTCTCTGGGTGGATGGAGAGTCCCTGCCTCAAGTGGAGAAGCTCATGCATCTCAGGGTCTTGTTCATGAGTGAGGGGAGGATGGAGCATGAGATTGACAGGCAGATCAGTGCAGCATTGGCAGTGATGCGGTCGCTGTATCGGACCGTTGTGGTGAAGTGGGAGCTGAACCAAAAGGCAAAGCTCACGATTTACCGGTCAGTATACGTTCCTGCCCTCACCTATGGTCATGAGTTTTGGGTAATAACCAAAAGGACAAGATCGCTGACACAAGCGGCCGAAATGAGTTTCTTCCGCAGGGTGGCTGGGTGGTCCCTTAGGGATAGGGTGAGGAGCTTTTACATAGGAGGAGCTCAGAATAGAGCCGCTGCTCCTCCACATCCAGAGGAGCCAGCTGAGGTGGTTCAGGCATCTGTTCCAGATGCCTCTGGGGCGCCTCCCTCGGGAGGTGTTCTGGGCATGTCCCACCGGAAGGAGGCCCTGGAGAAGACCTAGGACACGCTGGAGGGACTATGTCTCTCGGCTGGCCTGGGAACTCCTCAGGTTCTCCCCGGAGGAGCTGGAGGAAGTGTCTGGGGTGAAAGAAGCTGAAGAAAATGAATGGATGTATAATACAGTATATATCAGTCAGAAAACCCATATCTCCTGTTGGTCGATCTTTAATTTCCATGGAGAAGTTACTCACTGTGCATTTAAATTATTTGTATTTATTTATTTATCTTTTTGCTTTTATTTGACTGGTTTATTTTGTAACTATAGTATAACCAATTCAGATCTAATCAACAGAAATGATCAAAACAGCTATATGCCTCATAATCACAACTGCTATTTTCTCTATAAAATATACAGTCATGCAACTTTTTAGTTGCTCTATATATTTTGGGAACATATAATTTTGTGATTTTCCACTTGCAGACTTCTTGCTTGCAAATAACACACACTAACACATTAAAATCTTCTCCACAGAGCACACTCTTTCATGATCAAAGGGAAAACAGTGACTTAAACATGATGAGTACTGGTGGTGTTTGGTGTTGGACTTAAAGGAGCCCTGTACTTGATGTTTACTGTTCTGAGGCTGCAGTCAAACTGGACAAATACACGCTTCTGCCTCTGCTCAGCACCAGAGTTCAGTCACGCTTTCTGCCTGTGTCAATGAAAGGTGAGAGCAGTAGGACGATGCCACACAGCCCAGCCAAATGAGTTCACTGTTAGATGCTGGATGCCCTTGAACAAATTTTAAGTCGAACTATTTATCCATTTGTCTTAAGTTGCACGGGGACAGTTTATGATGAGAACTTTGCCTGGTACACACACTTCCTGTTTTCTAGATGCGGAGTTCATAGAGTTTTTCTCTGATGTTGTAAGAGTTCATGTAAAGGCAATGCTAAAAGTTAAGATATGTGTTAAATGTTTGCAAAGCCAGGCTGCAGTAGCATAAGAGTGGCTCCATGTATGCATGTGTGGGTTTGTTTTGTTATTAGTGGTATAGTTTTAAAAAAAATTTTAGGTTCAGATTTCCTGCATGTTCGTATGTGAAGAATTACCTGCTAATTACACTAAGCAACATGTTGATCGTGAAGTATGTGTTAAGTAGTTTTCATTGTATAATCGCAGAGGTAGCAAAAAAAGTGCAGAGGGACTACTAATGGTTGTTTTGAGAGTAATTGTGAGAGTAATTACTTGGGGAAACTACTACACACCACTCAAGTTAATGTAGTTTTGAAATAGAAACAGAAAAAACAAGATCACATGTGAAGAAGTGATGCAAGGAATACAAATGTATTGAATTATATCTACTTTAAGCTAGCTTTTGCCATTTGTAAACTTACAGTGCGAAGAACTTTTAAAACTTTTAAAGTACTCTTACTTTAAGTAAGAGTACTGTTACACTGTAAAGCATAATTCTCAAAAAGAATGATGGCATCTGAAAACTACTCAGAGCAGCACAGTTTCATAAAGTAAACTCAAGTAAATATACTTGACTAAATGAGAACTAGCCACCTTTGCTCAAGAATGACCAATTTTGGTTCACTGAAAGTACTTAACATGCAGTGTTGTTGTCCCTTCTTCAATTAAATCACATGTATTTAACATGTGTGTGTGTCTTCTGCATGCTGAATGGAGGTCCTGATGGAGGTTGGGGTCATAAGGACATATGCTGACAACAGCAGACTTAACCTCATGTCTGTGAGCACATCCATTACAGACAGGAGGTAATTGGATTCACAAATCTGCCCTGGCTCTGGGTTTATAGTGCCACTGAGTTTAAAGGGTCATATTTCAGAGTGCTGGACTGTTTGTCAGATGGAGCATGGTCGTATTGAGAAACTGATGGATGCAGAAATACTCACACAGAGCACACTGCCCATTTGTGGTCAAAGTACAGTGGCGCAATTCATCAAATTTTAATATGGATTTGGTAATCTCCAAGCGTCAGTAATGCTTTGGACTTTTTAATCAAGACGTCTACAGCCAATCATGTCAGTAAAAACATTTGGAGCAGAGACTTTGGAGGGTATATTGGTCAGTTTTTTGGTGTTAAGTGGCACTGTTTAAAAGTTTGTATTATATACATTCAAGAAAAAGATACTTTTGGTACTTTGGTACTTTTTACCATGAAAGATCAAATTTAATTAAAAAGCATGACACAGCCCTAGGTTAAAATTTTAAAAAAGTTTTACATTTTATGTATTTGTTACACTGATACGATACTGGTATTGAATATTGGTGCCAATATCCGCTTCCAAATGTTGGTTCAACCAATATTCTGGTTGAACATATAAATCAATGTAAGACTATTTACTGGTCATAGTCACCCAGAAAGTCTCATGTTTGAACTATTTATATAAAGCTGCTTTGTGGTGGCTTATGGTGACTTTGTGGTGATAATCAACAGCTCCATAACCTATTTGGATCTGTTCTTTCTTATTTTAGTTTAGATCAAAGGAAAGAAATATGGTTTTCAGACTCTGCACTGGTATTGGTTGATATCGAGTATTGGAATCAGTATCGGGACTGTGAAAAAACTGGATTGGTGCATCCCTAAAAGAAATATAGAAATATTTTTAAACTTATCACCCACGTGGAACACACATCTTTAGTAACGAGCAGAGACAGAATTCGCTAGTGCCAGACTTTCTTCCGGTGCTGCCGTGTGCATGATCTACGGCACTTCATCTGTTTGACTGTATGGGTAATTAAACAGGGAAGGGCTCTCAGGAAAGTTAGGTTCACTGTGACTTTTCGGCTCTAATCCTCCAATAAGACCAGATCTTTATAGGTGGAATCGAATTATTGGTGGAGTGATAGAAGAGCTGCTGTCTGCTTTTAATGAATGGGATTTATCTTGTTAACTCAATTTGATCTCCTTTCCTCATTTCGAAATTGGGCTTGGGGTTGTTTTTACCGTGGTTGCAAAGGTACCACAAATAAATTAGGTTAAACTATTGGCAAAAGTGATATGTCTTGTAGGTCCTGGTTGCGCGCACACTACTCGCCAGTTTTTAAAGGTATTTAAAGGCTCTGTACCTTATTTTTACTGTCCTAGACCTGGTTAATTTTAAACAGTTTACAGTGGCCTCAAGTTATTTCTCCTAATTAGATGCAGCCACTACGCCGGTGACTCATTTTGGCTCCAAGAGCTGCTTTCACAATATATCTGTAATGGGGAAAGACAAATCAGATACAGCCCCTTCTTGAATATTGTCATTTTGTAGTTGTTTAATGGCAGGGGTTCCAAAAACAACACTGGAACAAATCAAAGTAATCAACACTAACTACTACAATGAAATGATCATTTTCTTATTGTTATTTATTGGCACTGTTACATTTCTATTTTCAGGCCAAGATATGTCAGTGTTTAGTATATTTATTGGTGACACTATACTGCATTAATCATGTAATGCTTTTTCAGACACTCTAAGCCACTTTACAATTTCATGCATTATACTTTTGTAGCCACAACTGCCGTGGTGTAGACTGACGGAAGAGAGACTAAGGACACACTTTTTTGCCACTGGCCCCCACTGTGGCACCTGGACTTCCCAGCAGTCTCCCATCCAAGTACTATCCAGGCCCAGCCATGCTTAACTTCTGCGATCTGACAACATCAAGCTTTGACAAAGAGATCCACCCATATGTATGCATTTGTTCATGGCCAATGCTGATAACAATTGTTTAGCACCCAGAGGAACCGATGGCCAATGACCTCTGCTGATATTTTTAGGCCAATATGTACGGCCCAAATTATCCTATTAAAATTCAATGCAAACTCACAGCTTTGTTTTACCACTAACTATGTAGGGAGTAGTGTTGTGACATTTTTGCAGCATCCTATTCAGACTAAAGTTTTGTGCATATATTTTTCATGCATATTTAAGCATCTAGTTGGGCCAAACCAAATATTGGCCCCTGCTGGAGATTTACAGCCGATACTCTAAAAAGTGCAAATATCAGCCCAAAATATCAGCCAACAAATATATCTGTCTACCTCGAGCTTTAGCAAGGAGGTTTGGCCACAAAGAACTACTACTAGAACTGAATCCACAAAAGCTTTGGGTAAATACTTGTATATTTAGCTCAAAAAGAGGCTGCTTGTGTGAGCTTGGAGTTGTCAGCAGCACTACACAAGTGAAAGGATGCTCTGTGAAAGACAAGTGTACATCAGCGTGAGGTTCAGCCCCAGTGCAGTGTTGCATGAGGAATACAGAGCATGTAGCCCCAGACAGCAGGGTACAAATTATTCAGCGAGTACACTGCAAAAGCGTATGCGACAATGACAGCTGTGTACCTGCGATAGCACTTTTCCACGACTCTTGAAAAGCTTTTGCCTGTTGACTTACCTGCTTTTATGACAACTGCCGGGGTCTCTGGTGACTGACTTTGTGCACATTGGAAGCTGAACTAAAAGAAGAGGGGAAACAGAGCTTTGGCCCAGCTAGAAATCTCCCCTGTGAGCAGGATTTTGATGAGGGTTGTCAAAAGTATTGGAATCTAGATAACAACTGATACTGAAATTAGAATTAAAACTAGTATTGACTCATTTGAGCAAGTGTCAATACTGAAAGAAAACACATAAACAGGACAAAATTTGATCTTTCCTAAATGGTGGTACAATGATTCTCCTCGAAAATATACCAGGAGCTGTGTTTTGTTTCATTTTCCATCCATCCATCCATTTTCTTCCGCTTATCTGGGGCCGGATCATGAGGGCAGCAGTCTGAGCAGGAACTCCCAGACTTCCTTCACCCCAGATACATCCACCAGCTCCTCTCAGGCCAGCCGAGAAACATAGTTCCTGGGGCTTCCCCGGGGCTTCCTCCCAATGGGACATGCTCGGAACACCTCCCGAGGGAGGCGCCCAGGAGGCATCTAGAACAGATGCCCGAGCCACCTCAACTACTCCGAGCTCCTCCAGTGTGACTGAGCTCCTCACCCTATCTCTAAGGGAGCGCCCAGCCACCCTGCGAAGGAAACTCATTTTGGCTGCTTGTATCCACAATCTCGTCCTTTTGGTCATTACCCAGAGCTCATGACCATAGGTGAGAGTAGGAACGAAGACTGGCTGGTAAATCGAGAGCTTCGCCTTTCAGCTCAGCTCCCTCTTCACCACAACGGTCCAATACAGCGACCACATCCCTGCAGATGCTGCACTCTGCATTCTCACGTTTGAGTAATCATGGTTCTCCAAACTCAACTCAACTTGTGTGAATGAAACAAAACTTCTACAAACAAAAAGATGTCCTCTTATTAGTAGTATAGTAGTGGTAGTAGTTGAAATGTATAGGATTCTTGTTTTAGTGTTGCAGTTCAGATTTCAGTTAGACATCTTTAAAAGAAAGTTGGACTTTAAACAGAATCGTGACATCTATCATAAACCAACTCATAATCTTAACGCTCAGAACAATCCCAATTACATATTTTGCCAAAATCGTGCTGCTCTAATTGTGAAGCCTCGTGATGCCTTTTAGTATTGTGACAACACTAATTCTAACAAAAGTTTTCAAACCCTGAGCTGTCATTGTCGCCTTCTGACCATGTCCTCATTAGCTAAAGTACAAGTGGCCACAGCGAGGCACCTCTTCAGAGCCAGTTAAAGAAGAAATGTCTCCCTGAGCACAGATTCATTTAGTAAAGGGTTCGGCTGGTGAAAACAAAGTGGGAGGCAGGTTTAGCTCTGCCACATGGAGTCAGCTGCTCGCCTTTAATGACATGGCACTTCCCTCAAAGCGCCTCAGGGATAACAGAGAATCACTGACGCTATATTCCTGTTGTTTCTGGTTTGATTCCTTTTTACATTTTGCCTTTAGCAGTTTCCTTAACAGTGTACTAGTCTACTTATTCTTTCAATCAATTCATTAGTTGTATAGATTCTGAAAGGCCCGTGAATTACATTTTTATTAAATTTGATAGAGATAAAGCTTGAGACTTGACACTTCTGGACATCCTTATGGAATTTATTTACAGATTTGGCATTTAAGAGGGGGGGTATTATGCAAAATTGACTTTTTAAAGCTTTCTATTTCTATTACACTGTTCTCTCATCAAAAACATGCCTGGAGAGGTTTTAGCTGTCATCCATGCACTAGTCGAACTCTCTTTAAAATTAGCAATACGATCCAACCAAAGCATCACACAAAAGCATTATACAAAACAACACACTATTACTTAATAACCTGATGCTATGTGCAATAGTTAAAGTACAGTAATGCATGCTGAAAGTGTTGTGATGGCGCTCTGAAGGGGGAGTGACTTATAGCAGAGAGCAAATGGAGCTTTTTTCTGGTAACATGGTGATCTAAGTATGTTATCCCTTGTATATTTGATTTAATTCCTGCTCTGCTGCAACCATAAAACCTTTTCTCTCAGCACCTAGCACGGTTTGAAGTCCAAGGCTTATTCGATTACTGAATTAGCTGACGGATATTGCAATAATCAGTTAGTTGTGATTAATCAATTAACTTGTTTCAACTGTATATAGAAAAAAGAAGACTATATTTGTAAGAAAGACTGTCACCTGAATGTGTGAGTGGCTCTTGAGGGCTCCTGGAGCTGTAGGGCATGTGGCTTGTTGGTGAAAGGATCCAGAGATTATCAGAGCACCAGAAGAAACGCGTCTGAGCTGCTGCTGTGATTTACGAGCTCGCCGTTTGATTTATCTCATTTGGAAATGGTCTCGCAGGGCCCTGTTAGCTGCAGTGTAGCTTCAAATTGATTGGACATTTAGAGGGATTCGCAAGAGCTAAAAGAAATTAAGCCTTACAGGAATACCAATGAGTGGTAGTATAGCTTGATTGAAGCGTTCAGTTTCATCTCAAAATGTCTGATATTTAAAGTAGTTTTGAGCTATAAAACCACCTGTGATTAAATAAATGTAAGACTGTAAGCTGTTTAATGTCATACTGTGGAATATTGCAGGCAAAGGATTGACATGTCCACAGAGCCCCAACTAAAAAGTTACACGTTGTATCTTTAAGTGTTTAGTTTGAGTTTGTCATTTTTATCTCAAAATGTCCGATATTTAAGAACCAAGTCTGCGAGTCTGACGGCATCAGTGCAGCTGCTGATCAGACGGAGGAGCTCACATCTCTGGTTCTGTCAGTCTCACCGGTGGATTCCCCATTGATCTGCAGTGCTCGGAGTTTGTAGACATGTGCAGTTTGTAACTTCTTTAATCTGCCATTTACAAAGTCTCTGGTGGTTTGGACTACCCAGGCATGGAAAAGTACAATGAAAAAAGTGTTCATGTTTAGAAACTTTTTAGCGAGGAAGTTGGCATCAGCAATAATATTTAGCCTCACAGTTAATTAGCAGTTTGAACCTCTTTTTGTGTTAAAAAAAATATGGATATTATCACTTATTGAGCAAGTGTTGCAGATTTATATTCATCTCATTAATAAAATTGTCAATGAAGTGAGTGAGGTGTGAAAAATACTAACACAAAATTTGCCTGGGATCCAAAATGCACACTTTTGAGATACTTAGCGAAGATGCGAGGCCGGTCATCGGTGAAGTCCGTATTAGAACAAATCTGGCTGCTTGCGAGGAACAAAAATGAAGGGAAAAAAATGTCACAGGGAACTGAAAAACACTGCAAAATCAGTGAGCAAAGCACTAAACTGTTAATATGAGGTGACAGAAATTAGCTCCGTCACAGAGAAAATACTGTGCCTGTCACAATAATTATACTGAGTTATCATTCAATGCATGACAGATGAATTTTTTTTTTATTTTTTTATTTTTTTTTTTGTGGGGGGGGGGGGGTACTTTTTTTTGTACAAGTGGGAACATTTTGGTTATTTTTCTGTTCTACAATGAGATTGGAGCTGTAGAGGGTTGAACTGAAATGACTCATTACAGTTACAAACAAACTACTTAACGTTCTGTCATTTATTTTTTGTACTTCTTCTTTTTCATATATTGTGCAGCTGAATGAATCGTTTTTTGGGGGGATAATTATGCTTTATGATTTGGTTTCAATTTTAACATTTATCATCTATAATTACTTCAGCAATGTATCAGACTTAGAATTTTGTTTAAATGACAGGCCTACCAATCAATCAAATGTTTGGTTCTGTTTTGAGATGCAAAAAAAAAAAAAAAACTGCATAAATTTGCCTGGCAACATCACAATCTGAACAGTCAAGTCCAGTGGTGGAACGTAACGAGAAGTCGTTAATATTTAATTCACTACATTTGAGAGCAGGTATCTGTACTTTCTACTCAGATAAATTTTTAAATAGGACAAAAAAAATAACTGAAAAGTATGTTATGATGATGATGATGATGATGATGATGATTGATTATTATTATTATTATTATTATTGTGTGATACTTACTGTAAAGGCTGTGGGGTTTATTTTTAGAATGTTCAAGGTTCACAGATTCAGTTGTTTCTATACAAACAAAATCAAAAAACAAAGACAAAAAGTCTTGATTAAAAGCATATAGCATACATTATAAGACCTCATAATATGCGTGAATTACTTTTGAGTACATTTTTAAACAGGCACTTTAATACTTTTACTTAAGTGTATTTTTTCGTGTGATACATTTACTTTGTAGTTTTGTTTGGTTGGTTGGTTGGTTGGTTGTTTTTTTGCTCCAGTATCTGTACTTTTATTTAACAGAATTGAGTGCCTCCTCCATCACTGGTCAAGTCTGCAGCTCCCTGGAACTATAGCCTTGGCTTCAACGACAGAGTTACACAGTGAATGAGACAAAGACATATTCTTTTAAAAATCCATCTGTAGAAATGTCTCTCCTGCATTGGCACTCTGGAGAAGGATGCATTTGGAACAAAACTCAAACAAAACAATGGAACATAGTGAGAGAAAAACATCTCAGTTTGAAACAAAGTACAAGATATGCTCTAAGGTTTTTTAAGTACCATAATTTTCTGCACGAACAACAAAATATCCCATTTTATTCTGCATTAAAAATAGCTGTTAAATCTGTACAAACATGTTCTGAAAAACATTGTCAGTTCATGTTTCAGACTCTTAGTACTGAAGGTACACTGCATAACTTTTCTGGCAAAGGGTCATCACCTGCTTCTCTCCATGGAGATATCAAGGGTGTAGGTTTGCATAGGGATGGTGGGGACATGTCACAACCAATATATGGGGAAGACAAAATAGTCCCTACCAATTTATTTTAGTAAAAAAATGTATACATTTATTCCAATATTTTTCCAAACTCACTAGTATTAATTTAACACTCTTTAGTTCACATTTTGTTTATTAGACATTCTGAGATGTATTCAGTGATATGACGACTATGTTATTTCATTGGCTGCAACAGAGTGATGTCATTAGTAGAGGAGGAGCCTAAACTGGGGAAGCGGGGCAGGCCAGTGCCAGCACCCGAAGATGGCGACTTGAGCAGGTGTGAGTGAAGACGCTGCACCAAACTTTGAAAAACTTTTCAAAAGGAACTTAATTGGCTTCATCTTCAGTTGAACTTGCCTTATAAAGAGTCGCAGAGGAAAAAAGTGACTATTGGCACAAGTGCACCTCCCAAACTACTTGTGCTCTATTAGCAGCCGGACTCTGTTGACAATATTCCATGGAAAAATGTCAGGACATAACCTCACAAATATCTCATCACCAATAAGCAAAGAGAAATCTGCTACAAACTTCTACATCTTATCATCTTAGAAAGGCAATGGACACAAACTGTACATTTTGCAAACTGAACACAGGTCTAAGTCACATGTCAGATCGGTGGAGAGGCGAGCCCACTAACAAACATTAAGAATGCAAGTTTTTAAGTCAGTAAAAACCCATGTTAATCAGTAAATGGAAAATGGATCGATTTAATTCCATGTTGGGACATTCCAGACAAAACAATATCACTTCCACAGAGACAAGCAGGTGGCAAACCCTCCACCAGAAAGGTTACACCGTGCACCTTTAAAATTTGATATTTTTCCCAAATCATTCAGCTCTAATCTAGAGTCTTGCAATGTGTTGTTATCAATTATTACACATTATCACAATTTATTACACATAGATTTATTACGGCAATAAAATAAAGAGTTATTTTTAGTATTTCTGCACAGAGATTTAAGGCAGTGAATAATTGCATCTGAAAATCTGTACCCCATGTGTGCCATCTGCTTAAGTGTAATTTCGGGGCCTTCCATATAGTTCTATCATGGGCCTTTGCCAACATGAGCACTGGTCTATACAGGCTTTTGTAGTCTCTTCTGCGTTGGATCTGTTCTTGGAGAGATTTGTGGCCGTTTGGGGCATAGCACAGAGTCTCAAATGTGAAAACAATCAGGCCAATTTGGAAAAGAGCAAATCCATGTAGACCAACTGTAATCCTTGGAATACACCCAGTAAAGTATACATCTAAGAAGACAGGACAGAAAGTGCAAAGGGACTGAAATGAAGTGCAGCTTTATGGGCAAAATGACAAAAGCCAAACCACTGTGAAATATTTGACGCGTTTTCGGTCACGCTCTCCCATTTTAATTAGAAAGACAGACTTTTACTGCTATGATATGAGAGCCAGGCAGTTCTGTCCATTTATGTGCCACTTGCCTGGACAGATCCTGCATTTTTCATGACACAGGACTCCACTTCGGCCACCAGAGCCCACTGTGATGAAATGCAGATTGACTTTGAAAACTGTAGCCAGATAGTTGGAAAGTGTCCATGTTATCTCTTGCTCTGTAAATCCACATCATTATTTTGCAAATGGAATAGCTGTCAGGACTATTTAAAAGATGGCATTTGGGCTATTTGCAAATTAGATATTAGGGCTGCACAATTAGTGGAAAATATCTGATTGTGATTTTCCTGACAAGAATTAAGATTGAGATTAGATTTGAGATTTTTAATAACAGGATTCTTTTCCAAATTCCCATTTTAAATGTGTCCTGAAGAACTGACAAAAAGACTGAAATATGAGCTGACAAACTAATATAAGAATCCCATTTCAGAGCTAAACTACAGGGTTAGCAGTTTTTATACAGAGTAAGGAGGAGGAAATGATAGTACTTCAAAAGTTGCAGCCTTTGCAATTTGCTAATTGCTTCCATTAAAATGTATATTTCGATTCAATTGCGATTAAGCTAGCAGCCCTATTTGAAATGCGTTTTGGTGTCATAGTGACACAATAGTCAGATGAAAGGGCCTATATTCTGCAAAATTTATCTTTTAACTTCTAACCATTATTTCCTCATCAAAATGGGATCCAGAATACACGCTTCACTTGAATATTTTATAAAGATGTGAGTCTATTCACTAGTGAATTGCCCTGTTTTCAAATGGGTGTGATTGACAGATGGATTAGCCAATCAGGGACATGCATGGTCAGTCCATATTGACAAAGTTAAAGTAAAAACGTATCACAATCAAAAATATGTTGGATTTTTGCATAAGTAATGAGCCAAGCATTAAACTGTTGATCTGAAGTGAGGTACATTTGATTTTATTTGTAAATGATAGATGATCAATAAGAGCCTTTGTTTCATGTGTGTCAATTTTTTAAAAATGAATCAGATTGCACGTTCACCAGCGGGAACCGATTTCAGATATTGATACCTGGAGTTGTATTTTTGAGTTCATCTACACATTTCATCTCATTTTGAGCTCATAACACACCTTCTCACAATTTTCTAATAATAACACCTCTTAATATTTTTACTTCCATTATTTAGATAGGTATTTGTATTTCTATAATTTCTCCAAATAGTCTAGTGCCATCTAATGATCTTTATCTATTACATTGTCCGATGATTTACTGCCTGCATTCTTGATACTTTTGCCAGTAAAGTGGTTTCCAAATAAAGTTTGTAAAGCATACAAATTACTGCCAGTATTAACAGAGAAAATATCACGGGAATCCAGTACAAAGGTGAAAACATAGTACAGACCAGTTTACTGCTCAATGACCATAGTACCATCTTAATGTCACAGAGACTATTGTTTCTTATTGGCCTCAAACTAATAGTTATCGATTTGTCCAGGAGGTGTAATCTTTCCACACAGTTCCTTTCTGACATATTAGTCCAGTGGCCTGCTCCCATTGGGCAGTGAGCCTGTGAGTGGACATGACCTTATCAGCTGCTGTGGTCTCATTAACCTTTGGAGCACAGGGAGATTAGAATGCAAACCACATCCTTACTGAGTGTAATAAAATAGGAGTGGTCGAGATTTTTATAAATTTACTAGAAGGCCATGTATATGTAGAAGGGATGGTTTCTTCTCCTTGAATCAATAATCAAGCCATTAGTTCTTCTGCAGATTTCTCTTCGACATACAGCTGCTGTGTGAAGTATGAAGAACTATGTGTCTTCTAAACAGTCACTAGTCGATTTGCATTTGTTACTTTACACTCCACTAAACTACTTTTTTATAAATGTCATTGTATTTTTGAGAATAGATTAACCTTTCCCAAATCTAAGTCTGCAAGAACTGAAGTTTCCTGCATACTCATCATGATATTAACTGATTTGAGTCAGTGACATTTCTCATTGTTATAAAATCTGATGCATTTTCTGATTGCACTGTGCAAATGTGTTGAAATTTAGATGGGGCTGCAGTCATAAATCACCATCACATTACAATTGGTGTGCATCCCGCTAATGGAACTACTGCCTATCGCATTGGGTTTGTGAGGGTTTGTATTATGCTTCTGTATATTTATGGAAAAATGTTGGCTTGTGGGTTGAGCTTTGGATTGGATCTTACTGCCAACTGTAAGGAAAGAGGGTTTGAATAGGGCCCGGTAGAGTTTCTCAAAAATGCATTATGACATAAAACCACTCCAGGAATCTTTTTGATGATGGAACAATGTTATAAAAATAGAAAGCTCTAAAAAGTCAATTTTGTGATACTGATTAATAGCCCTTCTTTTAAAAATGTAAAATGAAAAAAATCAACACTTGTATTTCCCTCTTGTACTTACCTCATATTACAAAAAGCATGTTTTGCGTTAGGGAGGAAATCACCTCATTGGCTGAATTTGAAGTGTTTTAGAAATCACAAGTGTTTTGAATAAACTCAGTGCCCTTGTGTGATAAAACTCAACTTATTTCTTTCTCCAGTGTTGTTCAATGTGTCCTTGGTCTGTTTCCACAGCAACAGCGATGCATCAGCATTCATTTTAGTCGACTTTTAGTTGTTACATTTGCAAACATTGTCACCTAAAATATAGACAGGAGCCGTTTGTAATTACAGAAAATGGACAATATCTCAGTGACTATATCAGTACTGGCTGATGTAATACCTGTTTTCATTGGCATTGGCCCAATATCAATAATTACAAATTTCTGATAAATACATGTAAGCAAACCTTCACTGCAACAAGTTCAAATTTTCAACTTTGATACAGAATTTAAAATATTGGCATTGAAATATATAGACTACAACAGCCAACAAATATTGCACATTGGATATCGTATCAGTTAAGAAAAAAAACGAAGTCGTTTTTACAGACAAACTATGAAAACTGAATCCATTTTAGTCCTCATTTAAAATTGGAGCCTGCTTTAGCCCGTCTATAAATATAAATAGTTTGGCTGATATGTTTATGAGAATGCCATAGCTGTTTCTCCCGCTTCAGAATCCCCCTGCTTAACCCAGTCAGTCACTGGCGTTTTTCACCTTCATAGACCTCCTAAAGAGACCTGGCCTGGGTCCCTCTCAGAACAGAACAATATCTCATTTAGTGTGGAAACAGACTTAGTCCTGAAGGTCTCATGACTTTGTTTTATCAGCACACAGCAGGTGACTGAAGCTCATATGATTGGATGGAAGAAGTGTCAGCTGTCTCACACTGGGCTCAGAACTGAAGCCTTGGAAATCTTGTTATAACTGGATTAAAATGGATGTATTTATAGTGTTGTTTAAAAGTGAATTCATGGTTTGAGCACTGACAAATACAGGCTGACTAAAAGTATATTGGGTATACTGTATGTAAGTATATGCCTTTGGGTTGCCAGAAAGTAAAACTAAGGTTAACTTTATTGTCCCTATAGGGAAATTTGTCTTCTGTGTTTGACCCGTCCTTCAGTGCCACTGGAGCAACCCATCAGCCTCCAGATCTTGGTATCTTAGCTGAAGGATTTTACCTGTTGGGCAAATTTTGGTTGACTAAATAAAAGACGTTTGGAATAGACTGGATTACATCAGCATTCATCATCTCCTAATAAGGAAGTTTCTGTTGAACAAGCAACGGGCACAAGACAGACTTGGGCTACATTCAGACTGCAGCCTGAAGTGAAGTTTTTTTTTACCCCTATGCGACCTGTATCTGATCTTTTAATGACAGTCTGACCAACACAAATCTGTTTTTTTCAAATGCAACCTAGGCCACTTGGATATGTGTTCCTAAAACCGATACATATCCGATCCTTTGACATGTAACTTCAGACTGAATGGCCAGGTCACATTCATCCGACCTACACGTCATCAAATCTATCTAAAGTAGGTGGAAACTGGAAGAAAGCCACAACCATGGCGCTCACAGATGTACACAAACAATCTTCTCGTTATACGAAAATTGTGTATGAACTCCGTCTGAGTGAAGCAGCGAAGCATAGAGCAATCCCAACACTCTTGCCTGCGACTCCGCACCCACATGTTCCTTTCTACGGACGTTGCTGCCACTGCCCCACAAAACGCCATGGCCAAAAACTTTGCCTTTCTCCTTCTCACTCTCCTACTTTAAACAAATAAGCTGCACATGTTCTGGCTCCGATACAACAGCAACTTTAAAATCGCCAAGTGCTCGATGTGTCCATGTTTAGGCGACTTCTGTAAACACTGAGCATGCTCGCTGCATGTGACGTCCTTATCCTCGAATGCACACGTTTGGGGCATTTAAAGTTCACACTGGAGATCACATACAAGTTGCATTTATTTAGAAATATGAACATCCTCGCAAAAAAATTGGATTGCACAGAAAAATCTAAAGTGAGCATTAAGCCCTGCAGTTTGAACATAGCCTAAGATTAACTTTATTGTCCCTGTAGGGAACTTTGTCTTTTACGTTTGACCAATCCTTCAGTGCCACTGGAGCAACCCGTCAACCTCCAGATCTTGGTTCCTTAACTGAAGAATTTTACCTATTGTGCAAATTTTGATTGACCTAATACAATGAGTTTGCAATAGACTGGATTAGATCAGCATTCATCATCTCCTAATAAGAAAATTTCTGTTAAACAAGCAGTGGGCACAAGACAGACTAAAACAAGACAACAGTCCAATCATTACACATCCGCAACACTAAAATCCCATGCAAACAATCAAACAAAATCCAAGACAGAACAATTCTCCTACAAAGTTTCATCAATCATTTCCAATCTGAAGTACTTACAAATTGCACATACACTCCAGCGTTTTTAGATCAGCATTGAAGGACTCAATAGCCTAGCAACAGTTTTTAAGCACTGTTTTTCAGTCCTTTTTAAGTAGCAACACACTTTTAAGATGATTAGCTTCTGTGCCACATACTAAAACATGACAAAAATGTAATGCGAATACTGGCAGTGGCACCAGGTCTGATTCTTCTCAGGTTCTTGATGAATATTTTGCTTTAGACGTTCAATCAGGTCACTTTGAAATGGTAAATCATTAAATTATATGTTTGTTTGAACCCATTAACTGATATTTTTATTTTTTATTTTTTTTCAAGGCACATCTAGACCTGTCACAATAATTACTATATCGACATAGCGTTCAATAAATGAAAGCTGGAATATGTTCTGGAGCTCATTATTTATTGTGGGTATATTTTCTTTGCAAAAGTGGGGAGATATTTGTTATTTTTGTTGTAAAATGGTAAGATTTAAACTGTAGAGAGCTGAATTAATTACTTCTATGGATAATTATTGATTCATTCAGCTTTATTTGTGGCAGCTCAGGCTTTTAAATGATACTGTCTATTTAAAAATGCTTTACCAGGATTCAATGTGGTTTCAATATTATTGTTTATGGCAATATTCTTCTGTAGCGATATATATCATGCTTCAAAATTTGTTATTGTGATTTGTGACAGGCCAAGGCACACCTGCCAAGACCTCAAGGTACATAGTGTTCCTCAGCACTGTGATTAAAAAAAGAGACTATAGGACCTGCTCAGCTCGACTCCTTAAACAGTCTGACAGTCAGTGCATTCTTCACACAGCACTGTCTGTATCTGCTCTGAGGACTAGTATCACACACAGAGATGCATAGATTTCTTTGTTCTCACAGCGGCAGACACTTCAGGTCAATAATGGACAGCCCTTATTTCATTAAAATAATCATTAAATATTTTACAGTTGAGGTAAATGAACACTTGAAATATTCCGTCATCTATAATTACAGTAATTGAGCCAATTCACTTTCTGAGACTGCACTTAACGCCTGGTGCTTTACTACTAAATGGTGTTGAGAAAGAGTGTGCCAATGGGCAAGTTTTGTATCAGTATATATATATATACACATTACAAGATACAAGACTCTAAGAAGAATCTAAGAAACACCTACACATACATACAGAACACTGGATATTATATTTGTCAGACAAACAGAGCATACAGCATGTTTAATTCAATTTAATATTTGTGTATATTGACTTAACATTCAGTATATGAAAGCTGGAACAATAAATATTTGGGGCTCAATATTTATCATGTGTACTTTTTCTTTGTAAAAGTGAGGAGATTTGGGTTATTTTTGTTGTAATACGATGAAATTTTTGCTGTAGAGGGTTGAACAACTAAAACTTCTGAAAGCTGAATAAATTACTTCCATGGATAATAAGTGATTCATTCAGCTTTATTTGTGGCAGCTCATGCTTTTAAATGATACTGTCTATTTAAAATGGCTTACTGGGATTATCTTGCATTAATGTTTTTGTATCAGTGATAAAGTAGATTAAATATTATCATTTATCACAGTATGTCTCTGTAGCGATATATCACACTTCAAAATTCATCGTGACAAGCCTATGGGTATTGTTCACTCAAATTCTAATTTTCCTTTTGCCTGATTAAATTTGTGGATGGTTCATTATTTCTTTGTCACTGTGGAAATCCCTATTAAATCTTTTTTTTTTTTTTTTTTTTAATAAAGCTAGCCTTTAGACAACAGCTTGGACTAATATCAATATAGTAATATGCTTTTTGACCTATCCTATATTTTTCATTATTGGCAAAGCTGATTAAGTCCTTGTTTTTACTGCCCTTTTCCAGGTCTGGTTTATTAATCCTCGAATCCTCAGCCAAATCAATAGTTCTACAGGAGCTAATAAAAGTCATATTGATTTGAACTTTTTAAAATGATATGCAAAAAAAGAATATTGAAAATATATTGTCAGGGATGTAATGATATCCAAATCTCATGGTATGAGATTATCACGGTATGCATCTCATGGTACTCATATTTATTGCGATATTCTGAAGAGGCTAATATAATTGTAGATGGGACACTTTTTTGTTTTTAAAATACCTACAAGATGATTGGTGTGAATTATTTCAGTCATAATCCCAAGAATTCAAGTAAAAAACATATTTCTTCATGTTGTCTGCACTGAAATGAATCATGGGATATGTAGTTTCCGATGTTCATAAGCTGTCTATGAAAAATGCATTTAAGCAAAGGAACTTGTAATTCGATATATTGTGACAGCCCATGACATTATTGTGAGACCTTTGACAATACGATATCACAATATTTCGGTTATTGTTACATCCCTAATATTGTCTATAAGAAAAATGTAATCTAGTATTGCTTCTTGGGGTGTCCTATGTAACTTTTCTAGTGGAGGACCTGCCGCCTACTGTCTCCACAGAGATTTTAAGGCTTAGCCTGGAACAGAATGCCTTCTTTGTCATTATTGTTGTTATTACATGTTGTTGTGCGATTATAAACAAAAACAAAACTGACATCTTTAAAAAATGAATAGAAGAAAAAATAAAAGTGATTGTATTTTTGTTAGATTTGTTAGAGTATGGAACAATCTGAGGGATGATTTTTAAAAAGTTTTAACACTGTAGAAGCCTTAAAAAAAGTATAAAGATTTATGTTTTGAAAGATATAGCGCTCTGGAATGAATGCATTAAATTTTGTTTGTTGGTCATGATCCATGGGTTTATATGTCTATGTTTTGTTTTGTTTATGACAAAATAAAAACTACGACACACCACCAGGCGAAGTTATAGACCAGATCTGTGGAGAGGCCAGCCCTCTCCCAGTAACAAAGCATGTTTTTCAAGGTAATTATGAGTGAAAAAAAAAAAAAAAAACTCTTTTACAAGTTGGAGACAAGCATTTGCAGGACATTCCACCTGATAAGTTACAAAGTGCACCTTTTAAGAGTTGATGAAAACAAAAAGCACTGAAATTTATAGTTGAATCTTCCAAACGCTTTTCGTGCAATACTTTAACAGCAACCAAGACATTTTTACACATATCTGATGGACTGCAAAAACATCATCTGATAAATCTTATAGGGAGAGTACAAATCGATCCAAATTTGTGACCCAGCCCTATTGTATGCTGGCTTGGTATCCCCTGTGCCCTTTCAATATAAAATCAAAAACTACCTTCTGCACTCACATCATCAATAATGTTCTTTCTGTTTTCTGTACAGGACTCAACTCTCTGCCCTTTGACCCCACAACCAGCTCAGATCCTCTGCAGTTCAACAGTTCCCTGGTGAACGAGTGTCCTCCTTTAGAGAACGCAGCAGAGAACAGCAAGAAGAGGAAGAGGTCCACTCTGCCCACAGGTATATATTTACCAAAAAAAAAGAAAAAAAAATAGGAAAAAGATGTATGTTAGGCTTTAAAGATATAGGCTTGCAATTCTGTGCTGACAAACTAAGTCCAGTCTTTCCTATTGCACTAGACCTGGGAATCTGTTCTTTGTAGAAAAAAATGGAATAGACAAATGACATGGAAGAACAACTTTGTCTGGAAGAAAGTACAAAAATATAGGAAGTAGCCGTTAGTAATAAAAAGAACACCTTTATCAATAGCATCAAAATGGACAATTACATCCAAAATGGAGGAACTATTTATGCACAACTAGTGATTTTTATGTAATTTAGAAAGGTTTTGGCCTTTGTTAAAGGGACAGTCTGGAATTTTGGACACAGGACCTTATTTACAAGTTAGCCAGAGTGTGGGAGACGTGTGGAGACACTTTTTGAAATATTTCATCCAGTCCTTGTATATGCAGAGGTCGCTGGTGCTAGGCTAGTGCATGTCAATAGTTAGCCTGCCACTAAAAACAGTCTTACCCACTTCACAAAACACCTGAAGCAAATCTATTATTATGACAGACTGTCGATGTGAATGTCTGTGTCAATAGAATAATTTTAGAAGTAAAACTAACCTTGCATTTGAAGGATTTATGTCTGAGCAGCAGCAGCGAATTGTACTTCCTGATAGAAAGCTCGGCAGTGGCGGATTGATATCACCTAGCACCTATCTTACCGGCAAAGTAAAATGCTGCTGCTGAGAAAATATTCCTTTGCAATGCAAGGTTAGTTTTATTTCAAACATTATTCTAACAACACAGACATTTACCTCGACAGTCTGGCGTAATAATAGATTTGCTTCAGGTGCTTTGTGGAGTGGGTAAGACTGTTTTTAGTGGCAGGATAACTATGGCCATTGACATGCACTAGCCTAGCACCAGCAACTTCTGCAAATACAAGGACTGGATGGAATATTTAAAAAAGTGTCTCCACACGTCTCCAACACTCTGGCTCACTAGGAAATGAAGTCCCATGTCCAAAATTCCAGACTGTCCCTTTAACATTATGGTTGCGAGGTTGTAATTTATGTCACATGTATTAGTGAAATGAGTAGTGGAACCTGACATATGCACTTTAAGGGGTGATTCTTATGTCCCTATAGTAGAAGAATGCATTTTGAGAAAACAGCCTTTGAAGTTACAATGTCTCAATTAAATCAAGTGAATTCAAAGAAATAATAAAACATCTTAAAGTGCAGATTGGAATATGCTGTGGTTTCCAGGTGAAAGCTTATATGTAGATAAGAGAGTAAACTGGCCAAGTAGAGTCTCACCTTATTAAACAGATTTTAAACCTGAATGTCCATCATGACGCATAGGAAGTATTTCTGCAGAGAAGAGCTTTGAAGCAGCTCCCGGGGTGGTGCCACTATAGAGTTTATTTTTTGTTGTTGTTTTCAATTAAACTGCCATGTCCTGAGGCGCTGTCTGTCTGGCCTGTTTGCGGAGGTCAGTAGCAGCAGAAAGCGCCTGCTCAGCTCCGATTGTGTACCGTCTGTTTCCATGCCAACAGCAGCTGTCCGTCAAACCTTTAAAGCCCCTCTGTTCTTCCGCTGTTTACACCTAACAGCAGTTACCATAATTATAAAGGACCAAGACCTTTCCATAAAGAAGAAGCAACTAATGAATTGCTTTTTAAATCCAAATGAAGCGGTAATTAAAGAGGTTGTTATGTTCCTTATTTGAAGCTGTTTTAATTGAGAATAGATTAATACTTGCTGTGAAGAATCATACATCTTCATTCTAATTAGTTAATTATTTTCATCAGTACTTGACAATTAACCTCAAATTGCAGAACTATATCAAAATGTTTATAACAAATCATTGAGTTAGTGTTACTTATTTAGTGCTTATAGGAGTACAATTGATTGCACAACTGTTTAAAGTTGCACTGTGTTACTTTTCTGATGTAGGGTCTGGAAATTATTATTCTGCCTTGGATGTTCCACACTATAGCATTAAACATCCACTAAGCATTTATTCCATTACAAGTGTTTTTATTCTTTAAAAAATACCTTGAAAACCCTTTTGTGAACAGACCTACCTCTCCACTGATGGAACTTGGAGTTAGAGAAGTTTAATGTCACTCTGTGGAACATTTCAGACAGAGCAATAACATCCCCATGGAGACAAAGAGGCCCTCTACCAGAAAAGTTACACAATGCATTTTTAACATTACACTCACAGTAGTTTTGTGATCCTTTCTCTTTTCAGTTTCATTCGGTGATAATGTCCTGTAGAGTGTAAAATCTTACAAAGTAGGATAATCAAAAGTATTGATTTCTTAGATACTAATTTGTACTGGTATCGAAGATATCAATACAAAATCCTAAAATGGGACAAAATATGACCTTTCTGTTTTAGAATGGTCTCAAATTGTTTATAAGAGACTTTTTATTATCAGCGCTACTGAAGCACATGATATTATTTTATATACTGCTCTCATCCTGTGTTGAAAATTAAATTATACTGTCTCAAAAAAGTGTGTTTTCATTATCACGATAGTAACATTGGCATGGAATAGGAGTAGGTTGTCAAAAGTATTGAAAATCAGATACTAATCAATAGTAAATCAAAACTAGATAATCTTTTGAACGAAAGTATTAATACTGCAAAAGAAAAAAAAGATCCTGTTAGAGAAAAGTTTTAGTATAATTTTGAGCTTCATCAGAATAAATATAAGACCTTACATTAAGATAAAGAAAGTATTTTGTATATTAGATTAACATGTTACTAAAAAAAAATGTGCATGTTTTACCATCATTGTAGTATCATAATCCTTAACAAGTACTGTGTGTTCCTTAGTATCAAAACTGAGTTTGAAATGTTTATATTAGCAGTAGAACTAACAGGGCAAAATCAGCACACTTGTGTTTTTTATGTGATTGCTGCTGAAGAGGCCCACGCTCCTTTTCAAATGCATTCATGTGTGGAATTAGTTAGCAGTGATTAGAGCTAATTTGTACCTTGAGTAGAGGAACTGTATGTTTGCTCTTTGTTGTGGCAGGGAGAAAAAGACATGTTTGAACACAATGAAAGTTCCATGAATCTTTAATAAATGCTCCCCTCTCACAAATGTACCTGCTGTGTCTTGGGCTGTGACACTGTTTAATCTCAGCATCAAAGCTATGACCTTTATCTTATGTATGCTGGTTTTGCTACACAAACCTGAGTGCTTTAAACTATCAGTCAATCCCATTTTTTGACATCTTATAATAAAATATTGTTTATGCTTTAAACATACTGAAAATTAATATTGAAGCTATTAAATATGAGGTGCCCACAAGACTTCTCCAGACCATCTTTACTTCATCACACCATGATAAATCAGCGGCCTATTTATTACAAATGTATTATTTATCAAGCCATTCAATACTGTAATTTCACAGTTAATAACCAGAGCGGTTCTCATCAAACAACAAAATCTATAATGCTCATAAAAGAAATTTCAATTGTTTTTATGCAAGCTACAAGCAGCGTACAACTTTAGCAGCAGCTTTGGTTCTGACTAGGGATGAATAGATATGAATATTAGCGACAATCCTGAAAAGTTGCAGGATTGAGTATTGGGACTATGATACTGGTTAAGCAAATATCCTGACTGGACAATAGAACGATTCATAATGCTTCAACTTCATTCATAAGAAGCGGTTTAGTAATTGTGTGAAGAACAAATAAGAGTTACATAACACAATTGGATCTTTTGTGTAATAAGTTAACTGTGTTTTAAGGGAATAAGTGCCATTTTTCCATCCTTACACTGGTTAACAGTCAATATCAAGTATCAGCAGATCTTTAGTTCTGGCAAAATGTGCACGACAACATCCAGTTCATGCCAAAGAATGAACCCAGTTACAATTCAAGCCATGCCAAGCCACACATTCAACAACTGAACTACTTCCAGTCCAATTTATTTTTATTTATGTAGCACATTTTACCAACACAAAGCTGCACAAAGCAAACACATCAGTAAATACATTGCACTGCTGAATAAGTCAAAAACAGTCATTCAAAGCATTAAACTACATCTCCAGACCAGCTTTAATCTCAAAAACCTCTCCATAAAGCATGTAAGCACACAGATGGAAAGTGCCTATCTTTTGGTGAGGCCTCCTCTGGACTGTCTCTGTCCTAACATGCAGCATCTACAACAAGCAAAGTAATATTATAAACAATGTGAATCTAAAGTGGTCAGGTTTTGACATGTGCAAAGGGACAGATAGATATTTGTAGACTCAGTCAGGGATTTATAAGTCCCTTTAGTGCTGTGGTATTCTCTGGACTCACTTGGTGCCCAGTGCTTTTAAATGTCTTAATTGTTTGTTTTAGGCTGGATGTGACTACTGTGTGAAGACAGCCTGTTATCTGACTAGGCCTACATGTGGCTTGGAGATGGAAGGTGGTGTAATAAACTTAAACCTGTGGAGAAACTTCTGCTTTAGAGTTTGAATTGATCAAAACAAATCCAAAATGAGTAGTTTATGAGTGTTGGTTGAAGCTATTTCTGAATGCTCCTTGTCATTTTTAAGAAAGGTATCTAGCTTCAGCATGGTGCACCCAGATCAGGAAGTCACTGGAATGGCTCAACCAATAGGAGACAGTCCAGTGGAAAGAGGATGGGGCTTTCCCAGCAGCAGGTGCAGTGTTTGTGAATGTTCTCATAAGTGTAATATATATTACATTTGATGACATAAACTTTCACAATAACACTTGTCTCCCAGTGAATGCATTTTATCATGTTGCTGAAACTTGACATGACTGTAGACATTTGAATAATGCAGTCACGCATGATCAAATCCCACATTCTTGTATTCTGCTCTTGTCCACAAAAACACATTTAAGTGATTTATCAAACATGTCAGGAATATTGGCAGCCTTAATTTAAAACACAGAAATTCTGTTTTGTGTTGACAAGAGACATTACTGAGAAGTTTTTGTATTTGTCAATCTTCATGATTGATGATAGAAACTCTGTTGTGTAAAACCAAAACTGAGTGAACCAGTGAGACTTTCCTTTGGTGCTGTGAGTTCATTTGTCGGGGTTATTTTTCAACTGAACTAAAACCATGTGTCAAGGGCAGCTGAAATGTTACGATTTCATTTCTAAGAAAGGCATCCTGGGATCTCAATGGTGCTACGACAAATAAAAGCCAAATAGAACATGTCAGTCTTCACTTTGATATATGGACTGTTTTGTCTCTGCAAGAGGAAATGTGTTTCTGCCAGATAAGTCTGATACAATAATAATCTCTCCACCTGTCCTCGGTGTTAGGAAGAACGCTTGAAAAGCATTTACTTACAGAATACCGAATACTTGCATTAAAATGTATTTTGTAACATATACAGCGTCCAACCAGGATGTACTGTGCATCTGAATACTTCTGCATGAAAAATGACTACAATGAATTTCTTTGATTTTGGGAAAATATAATTGCATTTTGAACATCCCCAATGAAAGAGTAACTGTATCAGAATACAGTTACTCAAAATGAGTATTCTGAGTATTTATTTAGTTACTCTCCAACACTTGCTGGAACCTCACTGCATGCCTTATACACTGACTAATTTCCGTCGATCCATAGCAGATGTTAGGTGTACTTTAGTTCGCAGGGATTAATGGATTTGAGCATTAAAAATGTAAGATAATTTTCATCAGTGAGAGGACAGTAAATAATGTAACAGGCTACTTCAGCTGTCAGAACTGGGAGCCCATGGAGATATGAGGATCAGTGTGTGTTAGTCCTGTGGAGATCTCTAGTCACATTTCAGTCTTTATAACACAGACAAGCATGTGGCTAGCCACAACATATCAGATTATGTGTAGATTAAGTATTAAAGGCACTGTACCTGATTTTTACTGTCTTAAAAACAATTAGTTCATTTTAAATTGGTTCCAGTGGTCCAAAGTTCTTCCTCACTTACCTTTTATTCCAAGAGTTATTAAGTGCAACTTTTAGAGGTCAAAGCAGTGTGTTGCAGTCTGGTAATGCTAACAACTAGCAGCCTAATTGTGTACTTCCTGATTATAAGACAATAAAAAGCATTATAATTTGATGCAGACATTACACAGTGGATTTATTTCGACCTCAAGAGCTGCTTATACACATTTTGCTCAAATACTTGGAACAAAGTCAGGTACAGCACCTGTAAGTCTTCACAATTGTATGTACAGACTAAAGATGTACGGATTGCGGTTACAACCGCGGTATCCGCGGTTAATCCGCGGGTCGGGCGGATGACGTGATGAAAAATTATATTTTAATTAAATTCGGGCGGGTGGCGGTTTAACTACTAAAAAAAAAAAAAAAAAGTTATTGTTAGTATTGTTACCTACATTTGAAAAGACGAGTCTCATTGTCTATGCTTGTAGTATGAAGTGTACGTCATATCCTTAATTAGCCCATTTGACCTCGTTTTTATGTTCTGAAGGTTAAGGTTGTGTTGGGTTATTGATAGCCTAAGGTTTACGAGGCACATATTATATGCAGTTTATTTTATTATTTCTAATTTATTTCAGCTGTTTGCCAACACGTAAGTGGCTATAGGGCCATATTTATTTAGTTATGCATATTTTTTCTTGCCTATTTCAATTGGAATATAAAGAGGGCATTGCCTGATTTCAATAAAGGTTCATCTGGATGAGATGATCTGTCTATTTTGTTTCGATATCAGTTATATTTTAAAACACGCAGACATTATAGCGTAGACTGCCACTCGGGGTTTTTAAAACTTAAAGAAAGACCGATGGAGTGAGGCTATGACTTTGAAATAACATCGGGCAATGGCAGAATGTTCAGAATGTAACAACATCCAACACGAAGGCAAGAAGGTTCAAAAATAGTCTAGTCGGAAAACGTTGTCAATTAATTAGCTGCGCAAGAACAAGGTAAGTTTGGGGTTGTTGCGGACAATTAAGAATGCGAACATACACGCTGAGCGAATTTTGGAATGAATGAGCTATAGAGTTTGCATTTTTATCGAGGCTCCGTAGTTTGTTTGCTGTATGATTGTTCTAAACTCTAAAATCAATCGGCGGATGGCGGGCGGGTGCGGTTTTGAAAACCTTCGGTGCAAAATGGATAGAGGGCGGATGATGAGTTTTGTGTCACGGTTGCGGATGAAAAAATAGCCCATCCGCGCATCTCTAGTACAGACAGGCTGGTGTCTTAGTAATGTATATGAAATAAATAAGTAAAAATGACTTTAATTTAAAATCTTAATGTCAATAAGTAATTTTCATATCAGATCGATTTCATTTTTTAAAAATTATTATTATTATTTATGCTGATTGTATAATTTGGGTTTAGACTAATTCCCGTGCAGTTGAATTGCTTCTTATTAATTCAGATAAATGTAGCTGCCAGTTGAGTAGTTTTACCCAAATTATCTTGAAACCAGTCCATTCTTTCAAGGAAGTACTATCATCAAAGTCTAACATTCATTTAAGTCTTTTTTTTTTTTTTTTTTTTTTAAGTGTATAACCTTTTTGTTGTTCTTCTTCTATCAGAACATAATAGTCCACTTGTCTCCACTTCTACACAAGGAGATTGACAACACCCCTGGATCTGCATATAATTAAAGCACAAAAATAGCACATTTTAATTGCGACTGTATAGAAAGTGCACTGCTTTACATACACTCAAGAGAGAGTAACATATCTTGACTTTTTCTTGAGGAAAGGTCTATGTGGGCAAAACAATCTGAGCACTAAATACAGAAACTGCAACTCCAAAGTATCCTCCAAAAACTCTACCATCCCATTCTTGGAGGTCTGGAGGTTTCTAGTAGAGCCCGACCGATATATATCAGCTGGCCGATATTATTGGCCGATATGGGCACCTGGAGACATATCGGCTATCGGCCGATATGCTTGCTGATATGGGCCGATATTTCACGTGGGCATGTTATACCTCGTTATAAAGCTTAGACTCTCTACATTAAGTTTATTTAATCAATTTTTTTACAGACAGATAAATGTCCTAATATGTGGCTCCGCATCAGTATTTATCTGCGGTGTAATTTGTCTGTGTCTGTGTCCACTGTCCCTGAACACACCCCCAGAGTCACGTCACTTCACTCACGTGCTATTGTTTACAGCGGTGCGCAACACTGAGATTATTTTTCTTTTTACGGACAATCGGTTTGAGTCTGGATTAAAAGGACTTTTATTAGTGCAGACTTGTGATGTGAGGAGGAGCCTGTGTGAGCGGTGAGTGTTGGAAATACATCGACTTTGAAGCTAGTTTTGGCTATTTGTTATTAGCGATTAGCTGCTGTAGCTCCCGCACATAAACAGACTGTTTTCTATTGGCCTATTGTAAAGTGACTGTATTGGCCGTATATTTGCTACTGGACCTGCATTGATATGTAAATGAGCTGTGAATAGACGTGTGAATGATCCACATTTATGCATATAATTAATTACCGCGGCGCACGGCTAAAGGCTAATAGCGGTAGTTTATTTACTAGCAAGGAGTTATGGGTCGGTCACGATCGAAGCGGCTCTTTGAAGCGAACAACGGGAGCATGTTTCTTATTGGGAGCCGTGTTTTCTCTTTTTCTCAGTTTTTCTCTTCAAGCCGCTTTTAGACCCGTAGTTTGACAGCAGCAGCGGCTGAAAACAAAACTTTCAGAAATCTGCGTGTGCATAGGATAAAAAAAAAAAAGTGCATATTTGGCTGCAGTTCAGCATAAAATGAATAAACCAGGACTAATCTTGGGCTCGAGTGAGGAGATCGAGTCCCGACACTCAGTCCTGGTTCAGTTCTGGTTTAGTCCTGTTTTACACATGGTTTAAATCTGTTTTAGTCCTGGTTTTGTCCTTTTTCAGTCCTGGTTCAGTTTTGTTTTAGTCCTGCTTGCAACAAAACAATCTCTAGAGTCGCTTGGGAGCCGAAAGAGCCAGTTGCTTTAGTGAGCCAAGCCAAAAGAGCCGGTTCTCCAAAAAAAAAAAAAAAAAACTGGAATACCCATCACTAGTAGCTAGAATGTGATGCAAAAATGCCATTAGGCCAATCTACTGTATGTAAATATGACGTAAAGAGTCAGATTAACAATAAATGTTTCCTAAATAAACCCAATTTAGAATCCACTAGAGCCAAACCTAAGTTTTTTAAACAATTCAAGATTTACAGTGAATTTTTACATCACTAAATATATCGGTGATTACATCGGCTATCGGCAGCTCCAACTCCCATTATATCAGTTTCATATCGGCCACAACAAAATCCATATCGGTCAGGCTCTAGTTTCTAAGGTGTAACTACTTCAACATTTGAAAATTGTATAACTAAAGGCTCCTATTATGCTATTTTCTGATCAGTGTTATAATGTTGTTTCCTCATCACAAACATACCCAGAGCAGTGTTTTCCTGCATATTTGGCTGAATTCTTATTTGGCTTATACAGGTAGTGATCCACTGTATTTTTAAACGCCATACACCTTCACTAGAACCGCTTCATGGCATCACAAGGTGGAACAGAGCATTTTGAGCTTTGGAGATGTAGACAGACTACAGTAATATAGGACCTTTAATAGTATGTTTTGTTTTGGGTTTTTTTTTGTATTTTAGAATGGGCTGGAGGTGCACAGGATTTTGTTGTTGCTTTTTTTTTAAAGCATTTGACCACCATCATCTTGAATAGACTAGAGAAAATAACCAGGATGAAGAGGTGTGTCCAGATAAACCCATATCAGGTTCACTGAACTGTTGACATTTCCTGGTTCTAATTGTAACACTGATAAGATTCTGCCTGTAATGGTCCTTTGCAGAAAAGGGTCTTCAGCCTGCCATAGAAGCATCAGTGTGACGGGAGAGAAAATCCCTTCATCTGATGTATTTTAAAAAGAGTAAAACGCAGTAGCTGGTCCACATGCACCTCTTTTGGCTTTCAAGGTTAAAACATATGATCTCCTATGTGAAGTCTGTGAAATATAAAACAAAGTGAAGCACCAACACAACAGTGCGGCGCATCCACAGACTCTGGTCCCTCTTCTGTTCATGTTTCAAACAAAAAGAAGCAGTTTTTGAAGAAGCTCTCTGCCCGGTTTACCTCGTTCCTCGTGTCAAGTTGTCCTTCAGACTTCAATAGACACATGGGCGTAGTCTTTGTTAAACAGAAGAGATACAAGGTCACGTATAGTGGACATGGGCTGTTTGGATCAAACTCTGCACTAAAGGGATAAAGTGCCTTACTGTTTACAAGGCTTAGGGATTACTGGGCAAATTTATTCCTTTTTATTCACCTATAGATCACCCAAGAACCTTTTTGCCCTCAAAGATGAGCTTTACCAAGAATGGGACTAGAAATAGTACTTTATGCTAGTATTGGCACATATAGAAATAACTATATTTTATCTTTACTTCATTGTTTTTTGTTTTGTTTTATTAAAGTGACATTTACAATCCAAAAAAAAATTATAAAATGAAAAAAATCTAATATGGATTTCTACTCTCAAAATTAGAGTGACCAGAATTTCAAAATCAAAAACTTGGATATTTTTTGGTGGTTGGTAATAGTAAAATTGTGAAACTAGTGCATAATTAAGGAAAATTGTTATGCAGAAACAATTCATGATTAGCATGTGAGCCAGTATAGTCACATTTTCTTTGTGTTTTTGTTGGGGTTTTTTGCAGATATTTTGTATTTTACCTAAACAAATCAGAATTTATGCCTCTCTTCACTGTTGGCAGGTATCAAATTGGTCAAAAATAGGGACAACTGGAACATTTCTTTTATAAAACTGGGACAAATCACTGGTTTTGGATAAATCTGCTGGGACAGGGGACACAGGGCTCAAAACTGGGACTGTCCTGTAAATAGGGACATCTGGTCACCCTAGTCAAGATAGTCTGACCCTTTGGGAAACACTATTCTTGTTATCATATGGAAGCAAAAAAGAAAGAAAAAAAATATATAAGTTAAGCAAATTTTTCTAGGCTCGGTCATCGTTGTGCTTCTAACGTTCAGGTAGATTTGGCCAAACGATTTGACATTTCATTTTAAGACTTTTTCAGTGTGTTTGTGTAAATCCATGGGACAGATAGTACTATATATCATAGTATAAGTAGCTCTTGAGGTCTTAATAAGTCTACTGTGTGTTTTCGGTATGTAATTTTGAAGTATTTATTGTAGGATTATCAAGCAGGTGTTAGCATGCTAGTTTTTATTACTGTCAGTACAAAACTCCGCCTTGGTCTGTGGCAGAAAGAGCTTGTAAACTCATCGTTGTGAATAATTAGAATGTTCGTAATGCATAAGGTGAGTGAGGACTAACTTAAAGACCACTGCCTATTTAAAATGAACTAGTTTGGTTTTTTCACATTTTTAGGACAGTAAAAATCAGGAACAAATCAGGTTTCCATATACTGCAGGGTAATTTGTGTGTAATTGAGAAAGTTCTTCATATTTTATGAGCCACTGTGGTGATAGGGCTGGATTATTCCGAGCACACTCCTAGATGTGTTCCCTTCAGCTCCACATCAACCTGACGGCTCCAGGAGGACAGTGAGGAGGAGGAGGAAGGAAGAGTTGTAATATATGTTTATTAAAAATAGAAACAGCTGAAGTTTTCTTAATTTTATGTCTTTTTTGTTGTTGTTTTTGTCTGCAATGGTGCTTTCTTATTGTTTCCCATTAATAGAGGAGACACTTTGTTTGTTTGTTTGTTTGCTTTATTCTGTTTAATCAGTACAGGCGATAAATAACTTTTATACTATTATAAAAATTAAAATATGGACTGCTAGTGTCAAGATAGTCTGAACCTGTGGGAAAAACTATTCTGTTATCAAATGGACGCAATTATATTCCACAGTAGTCAATGTCAAATGTAAGTGCCTCTACTCCAAACTTAACTCTTCACAGCACTTTTCACACCACAGCTAGTATTCTGTTTGTTCTTCTCCATGTGGACTCTCTCCTTGCTTTCTTTGCCCGAGTCTCCTCATTAGTCCTATAAGCTGCAGGCTTCTACTCAGCACGTTCTATCGATCCAGGTCTTACCATGTGGTACTTTGGCTTCTTGTTCGGCTCTCCAGAGAGTTTCATCTGGACACTGTTATGGAGGATGGAGCTAATAGGTAAACACTTGGATGTGCAAGTGTAAGTGTGATTATTTGAGAGGTTTTAGCCAATACTTATCCAGTTTACAGTGCTCAAAGGCCCTTGAATGTTTGTACGCTTTTTGCTTAATCACTTTACTCTTGTATTTAAGTGGCTGTACCTGATTTCTCTAGCCTGATGCATCAGCCGACCTTACTTCATTTCACTTCGTACAAACCGCCTGACCTTAGATTTCCAATGAGATTCATTTGGTCTTCCAATATTCTATGTTATTAGGTTCTTTTTTTCAGACCTAGAGTGTTATTTCATACCTGACAGTTTCGACTGCTCACTAGCGTCTTCCTCAGAGTGGTCACGTGATGTTGCTGTGACGTGTCTAGTCAGCTGATTTAAACATCACGTGACCACTCTGAGGAAGACATTAGTGAGCAGTCAAAACTGTCAGGTATGAAAAAACACTCTAGGTCTGAAAAAAAGAACCTAATAACATAGCCTTAGATTTCGTTCGCTTGGCAGTAGGCGGGTACTTTTTATCATTTAACCAATCGCTGCTATTTGGTCGTGACGTATGTAATGCGCCACTAACGGGGCAAACTGGTAGATTAAGCTTTTCCCAAATCCTGTACGAAGAAGGGCAATAACGCCCTTGATGAAATCGATCGATGTTCTACAGGCTAATGTGATACCTGCATTATTTTGTCAGTTCATAGGTCTTTTATTCAGTTCTCCTGTACAAAACTATGAACAGAATCAATTTAAACATAAATTGCAAAGCTCTCAATTGTAATGTTGTAATATATTTCAGAAATTGTTCAGTTTTATTGTAAAAGCAGAGCAGCTTTTGAGGTCAAAATTAGACTGCTGTGTGTGCTCTCCATCTAATTATATTGTTTTTTTTTATCATGGAATTAGGAAGTGAGCTGTTAGAATGCTAGTTCTTGTCACCAATAATGTGAAAAAACTCACCTCTGGCTCTGGAAAGTTGTACTCTGAATGCATCAGGTAAGTGAGGAATAACTTTGACACTGGAAAGCCTTTCAAGTGAACTAGTTTAAGGCTAAGGACAGATGATTTGGAACTTGAACTGCTTTTAATAGAGACTTTGGGGCTGAAGGCGGCCATGTTGGTGTGGGCAGTGAAACCATTTAGTGCTGTGTGTGAAGCTGTCAGCTCAGAGGATCAACCAAACTGTCTTGTTTTTGACACACATTGCAATATGGTACCTCTTTTAAGTATTTATTTTATTTCACAGCAAAAAGGAATGACTCTAGGTATAGGGCTTCAATTGCCTAGTTGTCCTTTGTTTTATGATTGTCTATTCTACTCTATGAAATGTTGTGGGGGTTTTTTGTAATTTGAGGCATGATTGGAAAGATAAACTATATTTTTGTATTGTTGACACTTTTTTCCTAATGAGCTGCAGATTTTCAGTTTTGTTAAAGCATCTGCTCTTGGGTTGTTGTTTTTAAATGTATTTCTTGAGGCAAGTAGAACACAGTGCAAACTCTGTAAATATCTGAAGCAACAAATTGTACAACTGTTTTCTATTTTGCAATAGCACATCAATTTACATGTTCAAATTTAAATTATGTTCTTGAATGGAGTGTATGGCATTAGTCTACTTCAGATTTAGTCTCAAACTATTTCCCTGTGTCTCATATTACAGTTTACTGTACCTTTCATTTATACACCATTGTAGTTGTGTTAAGATTGATTAAACATTCCTTACGCTTGGTTACATGATCATGTAAGAGGGCTAAAGGGTGCCTGATATGTAGAATTGGATTAGTTAAGTTCGTATTTAAAACAGGACTCACGTGGCCTTTGAGAGTAAGAAGCTTTGACTAGAAAAAGAGCAACACTCAAGTTGAGAAACATTAACAATTCAATATATTCAAAATATATTCTGTCTTCATTAATTTATTATTTGATAATTAGTTAAAACAATGCTTTGGAAGAAATTCTTTTCATTACATGGACCCATATCGGGAAATTGGAAATCACTTTCATCAAAGCAAATTGTGGTTTATGAATATTCATTGACCAAGTAAAACAAATGAAATACGCAAATAAGTCATCAATAAAATTTTGAGTGAATGTGGGATGAAGCAGTAGTCTACTCTTGGCTGGGGTCTAAAGATACAACTGTCTAAAAGTCGTCACACCCTACAGGATAATTTTCCCAATTTAGGCTGCAATTTGTTTCTCCCTGAGTTCGAGGAGGCGTGACCCAACTGTGTGTGTTCTGTCAGATTGTAACCACCAAACATCAGCAACACTACAGTAACAGCCAATAAAACAGAGTCAGGGGCAGACGGAGTGATGGACACAGAGGCGTAATATACAAACTCTGGAAATAGCGAAAATAGGCAATTTGCTTAGTCACTTCTTGTCAGATAAACTGTAGCATTTTCATTCATATTAGCCATAGAAGTTGTCCTCCTCAAATAATGACACCCTGTCCACAAAACAATGCTATTAATTCAGTTTGGCGCATTCTTTAAAAGTAAAAAGGTGAGAGTAGTTCCTCACGTGTGTGTCACATGTACGGGCTCTAGGAGTCAAATTGGCTATTGGCCTAAATCTAGCCAATATGGGTCGATGGCCATGTTATACCTCATTATAAAGCTTAGACTCTCTATATTATTTCCATTTAATGTCCTAAAGGTCCATCTAGGAATGTTATAATCTGCTTCTCATGTGCTAACCTTTACCTGAACGTTATGTTGTGAACACTGGGGGGAAAAAATTTAGTTTTTAGGCAAAACAAATGGCAAAACAAATTTTTATGAAATTGGTGGCTTAATACTGCAGGATTTCTTGGATCTATGGAGCCATGTGAGGGTGCAGCAGTTTGAGGTGGTAATACTTGGGCCAACTCCTGACCTGACACTGGTTTACACATGACACTTTGTCCTGGGTTTTCTCCTCGACTTTGTTCTGGACTTTGAGGTCCACTTTCTCTTAGACTTTGTCCATCTCCACCTTGTCCTGAACTTTGTTGTGCAGAGGAAAGTACTCCTGCTACTGGATCTGGATATTGTCCTCTCCCTCCTCCAGGACTTTGCTCTGGACCATGTCCTGGACTATTGGGACTTGAACCAGTACCTGTTCCTGAGGCCTCGTCTTTCTGCTGGATCATGTCCTGTGTCTTGTCTTGGGATCTGTCCTAATCTTGGCGCAGCCGAATTTTCAGGATTCTCTGGATGATTCTCCTCTCCACAATGTTGTTATTGTCCTTCATTTTCTGGACTGTGACTTTGTCAAGGACTTTCTCCAGGTCTAAGGTCTGGATTTGGTCCTGGAGCTTTTCATGGAGATCCCTCAGGACTTTCTCCATCACTATCTCAGTGACTTTGTCCTGGAGGTTCTTGCAGACCTTCTGGACCTTTCTGCCTCTTTAGCAGATGCTGGACTTCGACTTTTACTTTGTTCTGAGCTGTTTTTCTTAAAGTTCAGACTTTCCTTTCCTCACTGCAAAGATACAAGAATAAGATGTGGTACTGACAAGACAACAGCAGTTGTTTTTCTAATATATTTAGTCATAGTTTACAGCTGAACCTACCTTCCCAGTAACACGTCTCTGTAGCGTTTGGTGACTGGAGGATCACATTCCAGGTCAGAGGTCACCTCAGATGGGCACTGTCTCTTGTGTCTTCTCCTCTACACCTGGACAGACTCACGTTTGTCCAGAGGAGGAGCACAGTCAGGTCACTGCTGAAGTGACATTTAGTCCCTCTGTTCTGAGTGGAGTCTCCACTGCAGAAGGAAATAGTCGTCCTAAAAGATGTAGTGTCCTGTGTGTGAACACTGAAGACCCCAGACTGGAGCACATGATCTGGCTGTGGGAAGAGGAAAGACATCAGTCTTATAGACATCTAAAAATTGTGACCTCAGATCTGATTGGATTAGATTTCAGAATGCGATCTGATTGGATAATAGAAAAATAACATCTCAACAGCTCTAAATTTGTTGAGATTTTTTTTTTTTTTCTCAGGCCTTACATTGAGCACCACTGCTAACTGTCAGTCTGGTGTTTTCTTCTGTTTTTCTGTCTGTCCACAGATAGCCTTCAAGAACATTCAATAATTGCATGTGAAGAAGCTTGAGACTTCTGATCACCAGACCTTATCTCTCAGCTCAATACACATTGACTTCCATAGGATGGTTCTTTCCACTGAAGCCAAGGGTGACTTTTTAGCTCAAGGTTATGCTATGAACAAAAATCAAAGGCCTTTAGAGGTTGCTTCAAGGAACAGCATCTGTGAAAATATAATATAATGAATTCAAAGAACAAAGAATGAAAGTGTACAAGTGAACAAAGAGCAGGATGTGAAGGAGAGATGGAAAGAAGTATAAAAGGTGTGAGAGGGAATACAGGGTAAATGTGCATTTGACACATTTCTGTTTTTTTCTTCCTGTTTGGTGCGTTCTAATCTGTGGAACTTGATTTGGCCGGACTCCACTGTCAAAGAAAATACACTTGCTCCATGATTTTGTGGAGGGGTTTGATGTGCCTAGTGCAAACACGAGATGTATAACTGCTCTCATTTACTACAACAACTGCATCATTTGCAGGAGGTTTTGCATGACCATTTCAGATCTGTGCCCAATCTTAACCAGACGTGGGTCTAGACTGTAGGTCAACAGATTCAGACAATCTACTCACATTTAAATAAGCCTGTGCTATCCCATTGTACATGTTGACAGTATTCTTTTAATTTGTTTGTGATTAAATGTATGATTTTTTTTTTAGAAAAAAAAAACATTTGCTGATCTTATTTTTACAGAGTATATGCTAGTAGTACAGTAACCTTAGTGAGGGACATGTGGGTAGATGTGCATCCTGATAGAGCCAGTGGCAGAAAGAAAGAAATCAAGCTTTCCTGAATAGCTTTAGAATGATCTTGACACATAGACAACTATATGCCCATAGACCACTATGGAACCTACTTGGATGACTGAGGGATTACATAGATATAAAACCACATGGTAATATAAAAGAAACTACTATTATTTAATGTTGAGAATCACTATTGTCTAAATAGAGATGTGTGTGTCATCTCTCAGTCATTTTGTTTTTTGTTTTTTGTTTGTTTGTTTGTTTGTTTTTTGAGTGAAAAAATAAAACAACCTTTGCCCAGCTGACAATATTACATTTTTCTTTTGCTATAAATAAATAGTGTTTTAATTATTATTGTGCTATCAGAATTAAGTATCGAGTCATTCATTGGTATCAAAATCGAGTTTGAAATTTAGTATCGAGCCAACACTAGTAGCAGCACTGTGAATGAATATCTGTCACAATGACCTGTGCCATCAAAGAATCTTGAACCGGAAAGCAATGGACACATGACAAAATATGTTATATTTTAAAATTTACCAGCAAAAAAAATAATTTTTAAGTAGAAAGGTAGTAAAGATTCTCTATTAAAAAAACATATACAGAATTGAACATTACCATAAAAGGTGAACCTATAGAGCAAGCTGAGCAAGAAAAATATTTAGTAACACTGGATTCTCAGCTAAATTTTAAAAGTCATGCATCAGAAATTAAGGCAGCATTAACTGTTTCAGGATAATCTGGCTCTACATTTATGCTTTAACAAAAGGTTAGACAAAAAGCCCATCAGATTTCACCACTATTCTATTTTATCAAATTGTACAATTTAAAATTTGGATTACTTCTGTATTTTTTAGCTACAACAAATGTTTGAATGGACTGGCTCTGGAACCAGTCTGTAAATTTGTAAACAGACTGTCCACAAGATCCACATGAGCCACAGCACAGAGGGACTAAAGAGTTCCTTTCTGTAAGACCTTTCACTCCCATTGTCTTCTCAGTGAAGAAAGCTAAACTATGAAACTCTCTACTTACTCATATAAAGACTATCTCCACACTGTACACCTTAAACAAATGGACCTGGTTCCCACAACAGTAGCAAATTCATTGTATGTCAATTGTGTGTGTGAAAGAGAGAGAGTATGGGGTGAGGGGTATTTATATTGTGATAGTTTGATATTTGATTTTCTTGACACAGTCACTATTTATTGCTTTTTCTACAATATCCCCACTGCTTTTCAGTGAACAGTTTAAAAGCCCTTCTGGGGACTGGTGTTGCAAACTAGTCTAGGCTACAAACACTATGATACCTGCATCAGATTACTGAAGTGTTAATCTCTGTTTGTGTATCTGTCCCTATTCAAATAAATAATAAACACTAATAAATAAGTAGTGTAAAACCACTCTTGTCCTGTGGACTCCTCAGAAGTGGCTCTGTTAACAATTCGCTCCATCACCAGCACCGCTCTGGAATGATCCGCTCAGAGAAGTAAAAGCCTGATAGGAGAGACTCAGTGTTTTGCAGACACAGGAGGAGCCTGAGACTGTGAGCTGTTTGCAGAAGCTGGGCCTCTTATTATTAGCACTGCAGTTGTCTTTGGCATCAGGGAGAGAAGAGGGTAGCTTTGAAGGAGAGGAAAAGGGGAGACAGTACAATCTAAATAGAATCATGTTGAATTAGCCAGGGACATATGTCTGTGCTCAGATTGTCTTAAATTATAGTATCTATTATAGTACAAAAAGTGTAGGCAGCTATAATGTTTTGTTTGTGGCAGCATTTTTATTGTGTCCAAAAATATATATTTTTTTTCTATTTCTCAGCTGATGATTATCACAGCTGCAAGAGAATGGCTTTGGTTTAGAGCAGAGCAACATATGTAGCATTTACCCATACCTTTTCTTTACTGAACTGGTCAGCATGTACACTTAAGAAGATTTTTAGAATAGCTAATGTATGATATGAATATAATTCAACAGAATTTGAATATGATAATAACATTTGTTTTGGATCTAAATGGATCTTTTTAATGATATTACTCCAATCCTCTGTTTCTCAGCAGAAGTGATCCACAACCTCCCCATGGAGTCCAGCTCAATGCCGATGCCCATGTCAGACCCCAGCGCCTGGGCCACAGCCATGAACAACCTGGGGATGTCTCCTCTGGGGCTGAGCACACAGACACTAGTGCCAGGTACAGCTCTGTAGAAACATGGATCATAAAGCAATCACAAAAGCACTATTCTTGTATTGTTTGTACTGCATCAGGTGAACTGCTTCAGTTCAGGTTTTTGTCACAAATAACACTGCTTTCTTATGCATCATTATAATGCTGTGCCACACATCTAAAACATTGCATTGTGAAGCTTTCTCCTACTCTCTTTTCCACTATATCAGTAAAAAATCTTTTCCTAAAGCACATCCCATTCCTTACCATGAAAGCATTTTCTTATTGAAGTATAGCCTTTTGTTGAGCTGCTGTGCATGTGTGCACTGGCATTGCATATGCAGTCCTCCATGCACTTGACCAAAGTGAAATATAAAGGGGAGTGTGCACTCATGGCACAAATCTGTTCCATCTCCAATGGTATAAAAAGCCTCCTGCTCCGGGGAGTGGGTACTGCAGAGGCAGGATGTGAACAGTGATAAATTCTAATGAAGCTGGGCTCCAGAGTCTAGTCTCAAAGGCTATAAATTCATTATAGTTAGTGAGTCTGTAATTATCTGGATCATGTTCTGTATTCAATCTTTTCAGACACATTTCTTTTTACATTTCACTGTCATTTTGTTTCTCAATTGTAATGAGAGAGCAGTACAGGTGCAGATAATGACTTAAACATCCCTGATGCGCTGTATCTCATGGAACACTGCCCTAAATCTGGCTCACACAAATGGGACACACATGAATATTGTTATTCTACACCTGTGAGTGACAGCACTACCCTGAGACTTGCTGCATTTAACAAGGACAGGCTTTGCCTTGGGGCTCACTTAAAACATCTACATATATGGTATAGAAAAGAAGGTGAACTCTGATCCTGAAACTGAACTAGAAATATCAGCCCAGCAAAGCCCAGCACAAGGCCATCAGCAGTGGGGCTGGACTGTCGCATGGATCAAACTTATGCATCTTTTAAGTTTAATGTTATATATACCTCCAGTCTCTATTGTAGACATTTGTGAGCATGAGACGCATTATACACACTTGAGCAGATGATTTATTGTAGTTCTGCGGCATGTCTAATGTAGTTTGATCTGCTAAATTATAATTGTTTTGTGGTGCCAAACATTACAGCATGTCATGCAGTGTGTATCCAGACATAAGTCATCACAGTTACATTGTAAATGCTTGGACTAAAGTACAGATGTTAATCTCCTCAGGATTCAACATCTGCTCTCCACATCTCAGAGTAGATCACGCTCCAGAAGCATTTCTTGTGTATTCCCCAGGTTTTAATGGGATTTCCTATGTCTGTTACAAAAAGCCCACTTGGTGGTAACTGCTCAAAAATGTATCTTTTCAATTGTTTGCTAAGTCATCAAAATCAGCATTTTAGTTTATTGCTAACATAGTCAAAAAAGTAAGCATAAACTCTACAGCGGTGGTGAATAATTGTTCTTTCCATAGTAAATTGTGAGAACAATTATGAATGTTATCTTACAATCAGGATAGTGAGGGTTTTGCTCTGTCCTCATCAGAGATTATTACCCATCATGCCCCATACCAGTCCCTTTTGAGTTTTTGCAAGAAAGAGTTCACCAATCTCACCTCAGGAAGATTGTCATTGCCAGGGTAGAACAGATGGACAATATAATGTTTAATGGTCACATTTTCATGTTGCACTTTTCCACTTTCAAGGCTCTTTACATCAAGGAGCCTTTCACTCATTCATACACACACATTCATACACTAGTGTACGCAGACATTAGGGACGCGACTGGTTATGTGTCTTCTCAAAGACACACAGCATTCATCTGTGGGAGCTGGAATCACACTGACCACTCAACCAATAAAGTGTACATCAAGAGCGGGATACAAACCACCAACTTGCTGATCAGTGGACAAACGCTCCCCCAACTGACCTACTGTTGTTATCAGAACAACACATGTGCAATCTTGGGCTCTATCATGTAAATCTAAATCCACCATGTTATTTTTTTTCAGTTGTTCCTTCCTCTATCACGTTTCTTCAACTTGTTTTATTTTTGTAATACATTTGATACCATAGCTCCATACTTGGTCATGTATTGCATTGCCATCATCACACCTATGGAGTAAACATCAGCTGCTTATTCACAGCAGGTACCTGTGATGTAGATAGTGGAAGGCAGTGTCATTTCCATTTCAAAAAGCCTATATATATGTGGACTTGTGTGCGCACTTGACTTGATTGCACTATGTGGGTGTTGGTACAGTGAAAATCAATTCTGTAAATAAGAGCTTGCATAATGTAAACCCAACTGTGCTCGTTATCCATAAGGTTATTGTTCACACAGTAGGAGGGACTCTTAAAATATCGACATTTTGTGCTGTAATTTATTCATGACCGTTTGAGTATTTGACTATGTGTGGGTTGTTGGTCTGACTGCAGATGACACAAGCAACGCATGTGTCTCTCCGTCCTACCTTGGAGGGTTTTATATTATGCAAGATTTAGAAGTGATGACTATGAACTCATGTTGTCACAATACTAAAATTTCAAAATTAAGGAAATGACTAAATACTCGATACCGATTACGATACCACAATGAGGATCAAACATGCAGATTTTTTAGTAATTTAGTCATTTTCATACACAAAATAATAGTAGTAGTACTTTTATGTTACCATGAGATCGTATACATTTTGTGTGATTTTTTGCAGTATTAATACCTGCTCAAATGAGTATCTAGTTTTGATATTAGTTTCAGTATTGTTTAGTATCAAATTTTCAAAACTTATGACAGCGCTACTTTGGACAGTAAACAGGAAACATTATTTGTGGTGATTTATACATATTGATTTGATTTTATTGACCTTAAAATCAAATCAATATGTATTCTTCTTTTTTGTTTTCAGATTATGAGCCAAATGTGGGCCTGATGCCTGAGTTCAGCCCCATGAATCCACTCATGCCCGGTCTGGGTCTGGTACCAGATGTTCCTGTCGTCAAGGAGATCATCCACTGTAAAAGCTGCACCCTGTTCCCTCCCAACCCCAGTAAGTCTGCCCATGTCTTCTGGTTGACCATAGACATTGTATACATACAATACTGAACATCTCTTTCAGTTTCATCATCAACTCAAAGCTGTTTTTGCAGCATTTCTCTCATAAATGTTTTCCTTGTAAAAGCAGAATTCTGTGAATTTTTTTTTTTTATTGCTTCATGCTTTTATTTAATCTATAAAACTGTTTATTAATGCAAACTTGTAAGAAGGAGCCATATAAATCATGATATGACGTTTTAGGATGAGAGCTGATTGACTGAGCAGAGGTGTTCCACCCTGCTACATTAATTTGTCTAAAAAAATAACTGCTCTAAAGCTGTGCTAGTGGGTAAATAATTAATCATGAGGTAAATAGTAGCGATAGGCCAAAGGGTTTGTGAAAGCTAGGAATAGAATGACAGATTTAAATACCAACTTTCTCCTTTCACAGTTTGAAATGTTATTACCCTAGCCTTAATGTATTCATAAAATATTATTAGGTGTAATCATACTTTATGATTCTTACTTAAAAGGTGATTTGCCCTGACAAGTCATTACTTAAAGGTTCACTTTAATCTGAATTTTTGGTGAGAGTTCGCTGCCTGCTCTCGATGGTTTTTTGGGGGGTTTTTTTTTGTTTTTTTTGCCTGGAACCTCTATGGAGACAGTGGAAACACCAGGTTACAGATCAAATCTGTGGAGAAGTGACCACGCTCACATAAGAAGTCATGATTTGAGCAATAAAAACACCTGTAATTGAATAAATGAGTGATAATTTTAATATATACATACCGTGGAACAATACCTTCATGGAAACAAGCATGTGACGGTGCCCCCAACAGAAAAGTTACATAGTACGGCTTCAAAAAATGTTTGACTTCTGTAAGATGACTCTTTATATAGTTCATACTAAATGTGAAGTCAATAGAAATCTCATCATTTAAATACTTAAAAACTTCTAATTGTTATATTTATCGTAACAGGGCCGTGGGTTCATAGGCTTCTTGTTCAGTGTACACATCTGATTGGGATGCACAGTGTACAGCTCTTGTAAAGTTATTCTGAGCGTGTGGGCCAGCAGCAGACTCCAGCACAGACGGAGAGAATGTAGAAGGGATTATGCTGCTCTCCCCTTTGGCCTGAAAACGTATCTGATGTCAGGTGTCAGTGAAATCACTTTGGAGATGTGGGGAGTCTAATGAAGAAAGAATTCATGAGTGGAGTGGAAAGCTCCTCTGGCATTTGCATGAAAACTATCTGACAAAATTTAAACCCTCAGAATGAAACCTCACATCACCTCCCTGCAGGGCTGAAATGATATGAACATTGTCGATGGGAGGTTTACATGAATTGTACAACATAGATCAGATCCATGGTGAGATAATTCAGAATAATGAAATATTGGTTATATTTTAATCCCAGTGTTTTGTTTTGGGTTTTTTTGAACAGAAGAGCTGATGTAAATGGGACTTGTATGCTTTAAGTAAATGTAAAATTGGTCAGACATATTTCCCATTAGACTCCTCTTTATAGATTTAGAGAGCTAAAACATTTTACAGCCTTTTAAAAATAGTTTCTAGACAATATACTCAATTCTCACTATAAGACAATTGATGAGAACATATGTACACAACTTTTCATTTTTATACAGACTGTGTGAATAAATGAATAAACAATACAAAGACCATCAGTAAATAAATGAAAATGAAATGAAAAAAGAAAAAAAAAAAAAAAAAAATTTGAAACTATTGCATTTTTTATTTTATTTTTATTTTTTGCATTTAATAGGTAGTGTCTTCTAAGCGTTGTTTCACTATGATCAATTCGTAATCATTGAGAATCTTACTGAGATGCCGTACAATAACAAACTGTGAAAGTTGGTTTATCCCCTGTAACCAATAAAGGCCTTTTATAACAACTAAACAGAGTGCACCTGACCTTTTGACTACTTTTTAAGTTTTCCAAATTAACTTTTTATATTTCAAGTACAGTCATTTTGCTGTTTGGTTGCTATTGACCCTTGTCCTTGAATAAGAAAACCCTCTGAAGCACTTTTCCTCTTTTATACAAATCTTACTGCTCACTTAGTGTCTTACTGTTAATTTCTGAGGAGTCACTCAAAATAATTTGTTTGTTCAGAGTAGAGCCCGACCGATATATCGGCTGGCCGATATTATCGGCCAATATGGGCACCTGGAGACATATCGGCTATCGGCCGATATGCTTGCTGATATGGGCCGATATTTCACGTGGGCATGTTATACCTCATTATAAAGCTTAGACTCTCTACATTATGTTCATTTAATCCAATTTACAGACAGATAAATGTACTAATATGTGGCTCCGCATCAGTATTTATCTGCGGTGTCATTTGTCTGTGTCCGTACTGTCCCTGAACACACCCCCAGAGTGACGTCACTTCACTCGCGTGTGTTTGTTTACACCCGCAGCCATGCGCAACACTGAGATTATTTTCTTTTTCGGACAATCGGTTTGAGTTTGGATTAAAAGGACATTTATTAGTGCAGACTTGTGATGTGAGGAGGAGCCTGTGTGAGCGGTGAGTGTTGGAAATACATCAACTTTGAAGCTAGTTTAGGTTTTGTTAGCGGTTAGCTGCTGTAGCTCCCGCACATAAACAGGCTGTTTTCTATTGGTCTATTGTAAAGTGACTACATTGGCCGTATATTTGTTACTGGAGCTGCATTGTTATGTAAATGAGCTGTGAATAGACGTGTGAATGATTCACATTTATGCATATAATTAACTACCGCTGTGCGCAGCATTTACGGCTAAAGGCTAATAGCGGTAGTTTCTTTACTAGCAAGGAGTTATGGGTCGGTCGCGATCGAAGTGGCTCTTAGAGCCGGCTCTTTGAAGCGAACAACGGGAGCATGTTTCTTATTGGGAGCCTTGTTTTCTCTTTTTCTCACTTTTTCTCTTCATGCCGCATGTAGACCCGTAGTTTGACAGCAGCAGTGGCTGAAAACGAAACTTTCAGAAATCTGCGTGTGCATAGGATAAAAAAAGTACATATTTGGCTGCAGTTCAGCATAAAATGAATAAACCAGGACTAATCTTGGGCTCGAGTGCAGGAGAGAGATAGAAACCGAGTCCCGACACTCAGTCCTGGGTCAGTTCTGGTTTAGTCCTGCTTGCACAAAACAATCTCAAGAGTCGCTTGGGAGCCGAAAGAGCCAGCTGCTTTAGTGAGCCGAGCCGGTTCTCCAAAAAAAAAAAAAAAAAAAAAACTGGAATACCCATCACTAGTAGCTTGAATGTGATGCAAAAATGCCATTAGGCCAATCTACTGTATGTAAATATGATGTAAAGAGTCAAAATAACAATAAATGTTGCCTAAATAAACCCAATTCAGAATCCACTAGAGACAAACCTAAGTTTTTTTATCAATTCAAGATTTACAGTGAATTTTTACATCACTAAATATATCGGTGATTATATCGGCTATCGGCAGCTCCTACTCCCATTATATCAGTTTCATATTGGCCACAACAAAATCCATATCGGTCGGGCTCTACTTTTGACTACTTTTTAAGTTTTCCAAATTAACTTTTTATATTTCAAGTACAGTCATTTTGCTGTTTGGTTGCTATTGACCCTCGTCCTTGAATAAGAAAACCCTCTGAAGCACTTTTCCTCTTTTATACAAATCTTACTGCTCACTTAGTGTCTTACTGTTAATTTCTGCATAGTCACTCAAAATAATTTGTTTGTTCAGAGTACAGATGGAAAAGTTGGCTTATGAGAGTGCATGCATGGTTAATCCTTCTATATTTCCTGCACCATCCATGTTTTTTATTTCCACAAGACTACCCTGACATGAGTTTTTATCGACAACTTTTCTGAGCTCACACATTCTCCTTTTTTTTCCAGATCTCCCCCCTCCGGCCACCAGGGAGCGCCCTCCTGGGTGTAAGACGGTGTTTGTTGGTGGTTTACCAGAGAATTCCACGGAGCAGACCATTGAGGAGGTCTTTGGTCCATGTGGAGAGATCATCGCCATCCGTAAAAGCAAGAAAAACTTCTGCCACATTCGCTTTGCTGAGGAGTACACTGTGGACAAGGCTCTTTTCTTATCCGGTAGGCTAAGCTTCCTTACACTGCCAAGTCAACTAACTCCATTTAATTAGTTTATTCTCATTTGGTTAGACATTTTGGTTAAATTTTCTACCTTAATTAGCCTTAAGCATGACTTACTTTATTAAAGGTCCACTTCATACATTTTCTGATGCAGAGTTTTTTACCTGCTTGTCTCCATGAGGATGTTGTTGCTTTGTTTACCATATAGGATTAAACTGATTTATCTCCATGGAGAAGTGATGCCATTAGGCTGAGTTACAGGTGAGATCTCTGGAGAAGTGACCCCACTCAGAGTATGTTTTTATTTTGGAGCAGTAATTGAAATAAATGCAAAATAAAGTTATTGCCAGACTGGAACAGCAGACAGAGCAATAATGTTTCCATGGAGACAAGCAGGTTGTGGACCCTCCTCCAGAAAAGTTACATAGTGCACTTTTTTAGTTTATTACTTGAGGTTTATAAAGGGTTTAGGGTTAGGAGTTAGAGTTCAGGTATCAAATAAGTAGTTACTAAGTCTAGATCAGGGGTTGGCAACCCAAAATGTTCAAAGAGCCATATTGGCCCAAAAAAAACAAAAACCATGCCTGCCTGGAGCCGCAAAAAATTAAAAGCCTTATATAAGCCTAATATGAACGCAACATAGGCTGTCAGTAAATTTATAAACCGACTATTAAAATGACTAAGTCGGCGCCGTCTGTAGCCACTGAAATCAGGTGGTTAGTGTTGATTCCTTTGTCATTTAGGCCCCGTTTACACGTACACGGGTATTTTTAAAAACAGAGACATTTCCCTTCGTTTGTTCACATCGTTTACACGCAAACGGAGAATTCGCCTCTGAAAACGAATCTTTCTAAAAACTCCAGCTAGAGTGGAGATTTTGGAAAACTCCGGTTTCACGTTTGCGTGTAAACTAAAATAAACAGAGTTTTAGGAGCTGACGCGCTGAAAGTGCGACCGACGTTTACCTGTTGCTTTGACGACGATGATGGAAGCATTCAGAGTAGCAGTCGCATTTCTTCTGATCGTGCATAGGAGCACTCAAAAAACAGCAGCATGTAGAACTTTGTACGTGTAACGGGTGCGCATCTGGTCATTAACAGTCTAATATTTTGGTGCACATCCGTTAACCCTTAATTATATCTGCGTTGTGTCCCTGTGTACTGCGCTGGTTGAAGGAAGGACCATGAGACACTGGTGACCAATGGATACTGGATACCACGTTTACTGGTGGTTCTGCACAAATGAAAGAAAAATACAAATCTCTGTCACATGTTTTCTCCATGCACGCAGCTCATCAGTCCCCTCCTCAGTAGCATTGTACAGACTGAGAGAGGTGCACATGTGCCTAAACATTTTAACAATTTTTTTTAACATAAAATAAATATGAATTATAATATTTTTAAATGTTCCATAACAATCTATTGACATCTTAAACACAATGCACATACCTGCACAAATGAAAGAAAAATACAAATCTCTGTCACATGTTTTCTCCATGCACGCAGCTCATCAGTCCCCTGTTAGCAAGAAAACACATGGAGAAGGCTGAAGCTAGCTCTCAACTACATGTAACTACAGTAAACTTTAAACAATAGACATGAGACCGCTCCTACATGGTCCAACTTGTACATGTGGATTTGTAGATTATCAGTAATTATATTAACAATGAACTTTTATATTTTAAAACTTGTGCTCACCTCCTCAGTAGCATTGTACAGACTGAGAGAGGTGCACATGTGCAGCACGCAAACCACGTTGCTCTTAAAGGGACAGTACAGGCAAAATGTGCAACTCTTAATAACATAATAATAACATTGGGAAAGAGGCTAAACCATGCCTAAAACCACACAATACCAATGGAAATTTAATTAAAGTGAAGGATTTGGTGAAATTCAAAATAAAACAAAAATACATTTCTCCTTGGTTACAATCACCCCTCCTGAAATTCACCAACATCCTGAACGTAGTCTACACAGGACCTCGGGGGGGGGGGGGGGGAATGTCTACCACAGCAATCTGTCACAAGCAATTCACGGACCAAGTCCATGACCCAACTGAAAAGTTACCTTGCACACAAGATTCAGGAAATAAAAAGGGTGATCAAGTCTCAATATTCCCTCAGGTAAATGCAGTGCCGTGTACACCACACAATGCCTGGACCCATAAATGCTTCTCATAGACACTTGTCAAGGAAAATGCAGCCAACGGCATCAGCAGAAATCAACAGTACAACCAAAGATCTCTCAGGCTACAAAAACAGACTGAGGCTAGTCACTGAATAAACCAGGTCGGTTTCTGAAATAAGGTACATGAACCATAGACTCAATCAACCTGTTCACTGATTTCACTAACCTCCCTGCACGAGTCCTTACTCGGGTACTGTCCCCTGTGCTCGCATCGGGGCCAGTGGAACCCGAAGCCACTGAATGTGAGTCAGCAACAGAGTCATGGTCAGGTGAAAATGGGTCAGCTAGACAGTCATGGGGGGAACTGGGAAGAACCAAGTCAACACAAACTGACTGCCCTAAATCAGGCAAAGCAGCAAAAGCATCATTGGACATGGATTCAAAAGAGTCATTGTTCAAATTGTCCATGAGGGAATCGTCATTGAATAGAGATCGGTCAGTGTCATTGGGCTCATCAGGTATGACAGGAAGTGGCAGGAAGTTTACATTCAGCAAAAGATTCCTGTGTACAACTTTTGAGTGGCCATCCGCATCACTGATTCTGTAAACATGAATGTTGGGGTTCGCATCAACAACAGTGTACACTTTGTCTTCCCACTTATCGGCAAGTTTCCTTTTTCCTCTTTCCCCTTTATTTGCGACTAAAACACGATCACCCACTGACAGGTAAGTTCCCTTGACACGTTTGTTGTATTGAGTAGCTTGGTGCTGCTGCTCAGAAGCCGCATGCTTTTGCGCAATGTCCATGGCACATTTAAGAGAGTCAATCAGGGAAGTTGCATAGGAGTCATAGTCGGTTACAGTAGGGTCACTCAACACTTGCTTAAACATAATGTCAACTGGCAGTCTCGGGACACGGCCAAACATCAAGAAAAATGGTGCATAGCCAGTGGTTTCATGGACAGTAGCATTGTAAGCAAATGTCAGGGTTTGAATCTGTTGTGGCCACTGTTGTTTCTCTTTCAGGGGAAGTGTACGAAGCATGTTACCCAAGGTGCGGTTAAAACGCTCTGTGCCTCCATTCCCCATAGGATGATAAAGCAGTAGTATGCGACTTAGCAACACCAGCCAATTTGAGAAGTTCTGCTATCAAGTTGCTTTCAAAATTTGTGCCCTGGTCCGAATGAACCCTTTCAGGAAAGCCGTAGACACAAAAGATGTTATCCCACAGTTTTCTAGCAACCTGTTTAGCCGTCTGATTGGTACAAGGAAAGGCATGGGCTAGTTTTGTAAAGTGGTCAGTAACCACTAAAACATCTACAGACCTCTGCTTGCTATCTTCAGCTGACCAAAAATCTATACAAACTAGTTCCATGGGTGTAGAGCTTTTAATACTCTCAAGGGGTGCCCGAGCGGAAGGTTCCGGAGATTTTCCAAACACACACCTGGGGCAACATCTTACATATTCGCGGACATCTTTTTCCATGTCAGGCCAGTAGAACCGTTGCCTTGTCAGTGAAAGGGTGCGGTCCTGGCCCTGATGGCCCGCCATGTCATGGAGGCCTGACAGTGCTTTGTCTTTCAGATTGCATGGCAAAACATACTGGAAACGTTTTTGTTTGGACATAGGATCATGAACTACTCTGTACAGTGCACCGTCCCGAACAACTAGCCTGTCCCACTGCTTCAACAATCTGAGCACTTGGGGATCGACACCAAACCGTTCACGCCTAGTAGGTCTTCTCTTAGCTGCGACAAAAGGTAACACAGTAGCAATAGCCTGATCTTGCTGCTGGCCAAACTGAAGATCTGAAGCAGACAAAACAGGGGGAGCGCCTTGACCACATGACAGCTGCTGCACATGCTGAGCTAGACTAACAGCTCTGGACTCAGCCGCGCTAACCCACTCGCAATGGCACTGACAAAGAGCCTTAACCTCAGCTGCACTGCACATGACCGTGTTTGAAAGAGCATCAGGACTGGGGGCTTGATACTGACAGGTAACTCTGAAAACATCCTGTACAGATTGCTCTTTCATCTCATCCATTTCCTGAATGAGCAGGGAGTAGGGCTCTGACAAAAGTCTCTGACCAACAGGTTTTGCAAAGGGGTCACGGCTAAGTGCGTCTGCCACTACATTGCCCTTTCCCGGCAAATGTCTGAGCTCAAAAGAATATGAGGCGAGCTTTGACACCCAGCGGATCTCACAAGCGTCAAGTTTTGGCTTCGTCAGAAGATATGTGAGCGGATTATTATCCGTCCATACAGTGAAGTTCCGCCCTTTCAGCCAATGGCTAAACTTTTCACAAACACTCCACTTGAGAGCTAACAGTTCAAGTCTGTGGGCCGGGTACCTCCGCTGTGATACACTTAGGGTCTTGCTCGCGAAAGCAACAGGCCTAGCTGTAGTCTCACCCTTGGGCACTTGAGAAAGCACAGCGCCAAGACCATCCAGAGACGCATCTGTTGACAGGACAAAGGGTTCTTCAAAGTTAGGGTGGGCAAGCACAACACACTCCAATAGCATTGATTTCAACTGCTCAAAAGCCGTAACGCACTCATCGTTCCAATCCGCAGGGGTAAGTTTACGAAACGTGCCCTGTGACTTTTTGGTCTTTGCAAACTTGCCTTTTCTCTTCTGGCCAGCAGTTAGTGCAAACAAGGGCTTTGCGATAGAAGAGCAGTTGGGGATGAAATGTTGGTAATAAAACACCATGCCTAGAAACGATTTGATACGCCGGACCGAAGGTGTGCTGCCATCCTCTTCCATGAGATCACTGACAGTCATGTTTGTAATGACCTCAACTTTTGAAGGGTCCACAGACACACCTCCACCATCAATAACATGGCCAAGGAACCCTACTTTTTCTCTCAGAAAGTGGCACTTTTTGGGGGCCAGTTTAAGATTGTTCTCCCTTAGTCTGTGGAACACGGTTTGGAGTCTCGAAAGGGCCTCAGTCTCAGAAGGGGCAAAAATGAGAAGATCGTCAAGGTAGCAGAGTAGTTTAGAAAAGTTCATGTCCCCAAATATTCCAATCATCATCCTCATGAAAGAAGCAGGGCTGTTGCACAGGCCCTGTGGCATGCGATTATATTCATGCAGCCCCAGAGGAGTGGTAAAAGCAGTGTATTTCTTGTCTTCTTCATGCAGTGGGACATTGAAAAAGCCTGAAGTCAGATCCATTGTACTAAACAGGCAGTTGCCACCAAGCGCAGCCAAACAATCAGCCTGGTGGGGGAGAGGGTGGGCGTCTTTCAGGGTCCGGGCATTTAACCACCTGAAGTCAGTGCAAATCCGCAAACCACCGTCCTTTTTCCACACCATGACCAAAGGTGAGGCATACTCACTGGTGGATTTCCTAATTATCCCTCTTTCCTCCATATCGCTGAGCACCTGCCGCAACTTCTGATAATGTGCCGGGGGAACTCTCCTATATGGCAACCGAAAAGGGCGATCATCAGTGAGACGGATACGATGTGTGTAGCCTTGCACTTCCCCACAGTCCAATGAATGTCTGGAGAATATGTCATGATACTCAATTAGCAGCTCAGCGAGTCTTAACTTGCAAGCGTCGGTGACTTTGCATGAGTCAATATCAACATCTCCAAGGCCTAGGTCAGACAGGCATTTGACAATGGTGGTCATGTCACAAGGGGAGTGGGAGCCATCACCTTCCCTGTCAGAGTCGCCTTGTTGGTCATTTGCGGCCACATGAAGGCCCTGAAAAACATCAAAATCCTCAATCGCTAAACAAGGGGAAACATCAGCCAGTTTACTGTTTCTTTTTAGTGTGACTGGATTTGTCAGTGGGATTAACAATGGTCATAGGCACCCACCTATCACCCCAGAGAGGTGTAACCAGGCGACCCACGAGAACACTTCGTGGCATGGCTTTAGAGGAGGTTGGCTCAACTATAACAGTACTACCGGGGGACATAGGAACATTAGCTGGAAGCTTACCCCAGACTAAGTGCTCGTGTTTGGGTAGCAAAGTCACAGCTTGGGTGAGCTTAACGGTACCTATCTTGTCAGGAACAGCGCTACCCTTCCAGCGCTCAACATTGGTAAACATTGACAGAAACTGATCAGTTTCAGGATCAAACTGTGGACCAAGTTTTGACGCTACGTCCCAGTAATCTCCAACCCCTTTCAGAACATGTACGATGCGCTTTATGACATTTGAGCCCAAAATAAGATCATCTTGTTGGCCAGGCACAAGCAGCGTGGGTACCATAATGTGTATCCCATACAATTGCATTTCTAAGTCATAGAAACCCTCAGGCCTTGTCTGTAAACCACCACAGCCAATCAGCACAAGATTCTCAGCGGGTGTTTGCTTTTCAGGTAACAATCCAGCTGTTCTGAGCTTTTCAGCAGCACCCTCACTAATGCTACACGCCATCGAACCAGAATCCAACATGCCACTTAGGTTAACACCATTGTTGACCAAGACTGGTGTGTAAAACAGCTCACCAAATGCCTGAACCCTTTGAGTACTCTGAACCACTATCTGAGTTCCCTTCGGCGCTGTAGCGCAAGCATCAGTGTAAAGGTCGGCCAGATTGGTTTGGAGGGGATTGTCTACTTCACCCACACCACCCCTCAACAGATGTGGGTTCCCTAGTTTAACGGCTGGTTTTGTGGGCTAGAGGCGCTGGACAAGTTAGAGCGATGCTGGTTGCCAGGGACAGAACAGTCCTTTTTCCAATGACCAGGAGACAAACATTTGAGGCACCTGTTCTCTCTTTTACAGTGGGACAGAGTGGAATGTTCCGCAGTGCCACATACTCTACATGCTCTCTTAGGATGTTGGGGCAGGGCAGAGTGAGTGCTCAAGTTGGCTGGGGCTTGTGTTTGCTGTGTAATTAACCTGTCTAACACACTCACCAGACTCCTCATGCAGTCTGCATCAATACCAAATACACTGGGTGGAATGGCAGGGGGAGGAGACTGCATCAATGGCCTAACATCACCTGCTCCGAGGTCATCGACCATAGGCACACACTGGGACTGGGCTCTATAAACAGCAGAGCCAGGCTTGTGCGGTCTCATTGTGGCACCACGGGACTTCTTCTCCCGAAGATGTTCATCGAGCCGCCCTTGGATTTCACTGGCAGTCCACTTATCTGCCGATTTGAACTTAAACACATTAGAAAGAGACTGGTCAGGGCAGTGTTTGACAAACATCATACTGACTTCATGGGAAGGATCATCGATACTACGGCCCTGTCTCTGCAAACATTCATGCGCCACATCCACCGTCTTGTTCAGTCTTATCCAATATTCCATAGCATCCTCGCCTGGCACTGGTAAGGTATTGTAAAAGTCCGCAAGTGGCATGTTTGAGTAGGTCATTTCACTGAAGTGTTGTTTTAGAATATCGAAAATCACTTGGGGATTGGCAGCATGGTTAATAGACTTGTCATTACGCAATTTTATACGGACAACATCACCAGCTCTGCCCATAAGTTTAGCCAGAATCTCCTGTGACTGTTCATGTAGGGGAACGTTGCGTTTCTTCAAATAGAGAGCCACAAGATTTTCCCATTCATGGACAGAAAACTTGTCCGAACCATCGCCTCTAAATATGGGGGGTTCTTTGACATCAGAATGCATGACAAAACTAACGTTAGACCGAGTCATGTCAGGCAATTGAGCAGTAAGGTTAGTGTCACTAGTCATATTCTGTATGCTTCTGTCAGACTGTAACTTAGCAGTGATAGATTCACCAATCTTATCAGCTAATTGAGTAATAAGTGCACTTAAGTCAGCACTCTGCTGAACTTGACCAGGCACATCATGTCTCACAAAACGTGTTGAGGAAAACTGTGGACTATCTAAGACAGTATCACCATGACCCGGTGACCTGGCATCAAGGGTCCGATTGTGTAACCCCCTACCCACACCAAACTGGAACTGAAAAGGGACACTGTCAGTACCATCATCTTCCCGCTCAACAGTGTAAGTGCTACCCTCTGCCATGATTCACACCGTTGCACATGCACAGAAAAAAAAATACAGAGTTGTGAGAAACATACAGCATTAGATAAAAGTGCTGAAAACCTCTACAACTTAGTCTATGCAAAGAAAGAAACCAGGCACCATCCAGTGACACTGAAATGCCAAGGGCGAGGCAGCAGCTTCCCACGGCGAACGAGCTGACGTCGAACCTTGAATCAGTCCTTGAAAGGTCACGGCACCATTGTAACGGGTGCGCATCTGGTCATTAACAGTCTAATATTTTGGTGCACATCCGTTAACCCTTAATTATATCTGCGTTGTGTCCCTGTGTACTGCGCTGGTTGAAGGAAGGACCATGAGACACTGGTGACCAATGGATACTGGATACCACGTTTACTGGTGGTTCTGCACAAATGAAAGAAAAATACAAATCTCTGTCACATGTTTTCTCCATGCACGCAGCTCATCAGTCCCCTCCTCAGTAGCATTGTACAGACTGAGAGAGGTGCACATGTGCCTAAACATTTTAACAATTTTTTTTAACATAAAATAAATATGAATTATAATATTTTTAAATGTTCCATAACAATCTATTGACATCTTAAACACAATGCACATACCTGCACAAATGAAAGAAAAATACAAATCTCTGTCACATGTTTTCTCCATGCACGCAGCTCATCAGTCCCCTGTTAGCAAGAAAACACATGGAGAAGGCTGAAGCTAGCTCTCAACTACATGTAACTACAGTAAACTTTAAACAATAGACATGAGACCGCTCCTACATGGTCCAACTTGTACATGTGGATTTGTAGATTATCAGTAATTATATTAACAATGAACTTTTATATTTTAAAACTTGTGCTCACCTCCTCAGTAGCATTGTACAGACTGAGAGAGGTGCACATGTGCAGCACGCAAACCACGTTGCTCTTAAAGGGACAGTACAGGCAAAATGTGCAACTCTTACTAACATAATAATAACATTGGGAAAGAGGCTAAACCATGCCTAAAACCACACAATACCAATGGAAATTTAATTAAAGTGAAGGATTTGGTGAAATTCAAAATAAAACAAAAATACATTTCTCCTTGGTTACATACGCAACATCAGCCCGGAGCAGAAGCTCTGAGCTCGGGCAGCAGCGCCAAACACACAGGAGCAGTCAGCGCGCAGCCACTCAAGACAGGGCTGGGGGTCCAGTGTTGGTCAGATTATCCGGGGGCTTCGTCCTCCATGTCCTGGTTCCAGACCTGGGCACGCAAAGGACTGGGTCCGAGTGCTTCAGTGCAGTCATCTGTGCGCTGGTTCCGTGCGGGAAAAGCGAGAATGCGCTGTGGATCACAGGTCCGGGTGGGCTGCTCTGGTCCTCCGCGCTCGACCGCGGCTGGTTCCGAGGGGGTGCAAAGCATCCGGACAGAAGCGTGAATCCCGTTTGGTTTGTTATATGTTATTCTGAGCGTCCGTCTGCGCACATGTTTTTTTGTTTTTTCGCTTTTTCAGGGAAAGCTCATCTATTTGTTTCATGTGTTTCATTTGCACACAGCTGATGGATCAGATCCATGACCAGAGATGAATGAGGGTTTTACCCCTAAAGAAACCACATTAAAACAACAACCAAAAAAATCATTCCTTTTCCATTTTCACTCATTTTTGAAAAAGCTCCAGGGAGCCACTAGGAGAGTGCTAAAGAGCCACATGCGGCTCCGGAGCCGCGGGTTGCCGACCCCTGGTCTAGATCATTCTTAATAAACTCAAGTATTTTTCATGGTTCATTAAGACTAATTATGATATGATATAATTATAATAAAGTGTTACTGATATTTCTACCACACTGCACTTGATTTAAGGTGTGAATAACTCTTGAGGTAGTTTATTTTTTTCATTACCCAGAGATGCAGAGTTGAAGTCCATATAATATACAGATGACTGAGCTGTTTAGTTGGCTCATAAATAATACACCCACACACGCACAACTAAGAGCTTCATATGAAATATTGAAGTAGTTTTAGATTAGGAGTCTGAAGCTGACGGAGGAGGCCCTGAACTTATTTCTCTGTCTATGCCGTTGCTTGGTTTACTCCCAGTTATTTGGCTTAACCTGGGATATGTTGAATATTCCCAGGAATTACTACATTCATTCACTGTAGACTGGAATTATTTTAAACTGGTAAATCACTGGATAGGCATTTTTTTCCCGCCACTAACAGCTCAACTGAAAATGAAAGTGAAATTTAATGTTAAAAAAATAACTGAAGAAAATAATTGGCTACGTTTACATAAAAAGTACCACATTTCTGGAGTTGTCACATTATTAAAATGACATTCAAACCACAAACTCTGATGTGAGGCTATGGTCAGAAAGAAATCAGATTACTGTTTGCATGTAACTGGATTCACTGTAATAAACTATAACAAAAGCCCCCCCCCACTCCTTTAAACTCTCAATATCTTTCAATTTCATTTTTCCTCATGGGATCAATTCCTTAGGGTTTACTTTTTATTACTAGCTAAGCTGATACTATTTTAAGCGAACTGAGTAATTATTTCTATATTATAATGTACACATGCCACAGTTCCTTGCAGCTATCTGACAATTAAGTTAAGTTAAAATAATTAATGATAATTCAGTTAGCTGCTGGTTGCTCTTTTTAACATACAGTAAATATGGTTGGTCCATAGGTTACCGCATCCGCCTGGGCTCCAGCACAGACAAGAAGGACAGCGGGCGTCTCCACGTGGACTTTGCCCAGGCCAGAGACGACTTGTACGAGTGGGAATGTCACCAGCGCATGTTAGCCCGAGAGGAGAGGCACCGACGCAAGATGGAGGAGGATCGACTAAGACCGCCTTCTCCTCCTCCCATCGTCCACTACACCGACCACGAGTGCAGCCTGCTGGGGGACAAGATCAAAGGTCTGTGACTGTAGATGGCTGGTGGTTGGGTTAAAATAGGCCTAGATGAAGCTTTGTTTTCCTCTTACTCCCTTATTGATACTTTGCAGTGACCACACCCTGGGAGTGATCTACATGTACCTCTATAGTAGAATGTTCATCAGTTACCATGGTGACACAATGCGCACGTCAGCAAACACTTGGAGGGTTGGGGAAAAACACAATTTCCATGAGATAAGACAAGACACAAGATTAGGTCCACAACAATGAGACAGGACAGGATTTTTTGCCATTTTGGCTTCTCAAGAAATGTAACTCATCAGCATAAACCATTCTTTGTCCAAGCCAAACATACGCACATGGAAATAAACAATAATTTTTCTTATGTGTGCACAGTCTTGTGGCAATTTTGTCTCAGGAGATCTTGTTCCATCCCAAGCAAACACTGCCAAAAAGTTTGAAGTTAATCTGAAAAAATTGCAAGATAGAATTAAACAACACATTTTTAGGAGCCTGTGATCAATACGAGCATTAATGATCCTATTTAAGTGTTTGATTTTCAACAAAAAGGTGATAAACTGAAAACTATTGGCTAATGCTAGCAGGCCTGTGACTGTAATTTTGTGTGAGATGGACTTAGTCAGTTCTTTATGGTCACATTGTGTTGCATTAATATTCAGATTAAAGTCTAAATTGAGATAACAGAGCTTCAGACAGCACAGAGTCCAGTTAGCGTCACACCCCCAGGAAATGTTGATGACATTAACTGCAACGTATCAATAGTGCCTTTACATTTGATGGAGATTTTCATCTGGAGAGTAGAAAGAAAATAGAGAATAGAAAAAAGATTGAAACAATGCCATTGCCAATGTGTGCTATAATTAAAAAGACAGTCCAACAAATATTACATTGTTTGACATTTTGGGCCATGCAGTGTTTACAGTATTTGTTTGGCTTTATATTAAACCAGATGTGTTTACTCTCCAAATACTTCCTTTGCTGTATACCATCTGACCTGTATCTTTTCTCTGTGTGTTTCAGATGATGTGAAGTTTGCCGAGGCTGTCCGGGTGCTCCTGACCTGGCTGGAGCGAGGTGAAGTCAATCGCAGAAACGCCAACAACTTCTACTCCATGATCCAATCCTCCAACAGCCACATCCGCAGACTGATGAGTGAGAAAGCCCAGCATGAGAAGGAGATGGAGGAGGCCAAGGAAAAGTTCAAGAGCGCACTGGCTGGGATACTGGGCCAATGTGAGTTATTTGTACACAAACACTAGAAATAGATGCACCAAATATTCATCTTCTGCCCAGGGTAGAACTGCGGTCATTGCTACTTGTTACTAGGCAAAACTAACAAAAAAGTAAGTATTGCTTTTAACTTAATGTTTTAATTACCTATAAAACCTATGCTATAATTCACAACACCCAGGAATTAAAGTGCTGGACTGGTACGAGTTATGGTAAGTAGATGCAAGCCAGGAGAGTCGGACAGGGGGAACTGCAATCTCTGGAGTATGACATTGCAGTCTTAATCATAATTTCAGTCAGCTATTTTTTTCAGATTTTAAACTATATTTTAATCATAGACAGTAAACACAACTTATTATGCATATTTCCAAAGTAATAATTATCATCTTATCAGTGTTTTGGTATATTTTCCACCTCTACATGTAGTGTGGGACTAACAACACAGTTTGCACCGAGGATCCAGAATTTCCTGCTGCCCTCCAGATGTTAAGTTGAAGTTAATTTTTAAATCGTACTCGAAGTTCTCCTTTTTCTCGACATAGAAGTGGAGAACAGAAATAAATGACAGGTGAGGCTGAACATGCTTTAGAAGTTAGTTTTCATCTGAGAAAAATCCAAAGGAGGCAGACTGCTCCCACACCTCTGACAGCTCTCAGTGCAGCTGCACAGCCCACGGCATTTCAACTCCACAACCCCACCACATGCATGTGGAATAAGATGCAAACATCCTTGAAGGCGTTGGTGAAGCAGAAAATTGTTTGTTTTATGTATTGTTTATGAAATGTGATGGACGATGGACGATGGAACATGTGGCCATGTTTACGTAATTGACATAATCAACAGTTCAGATAGGAGTTCAAACCAAATGCATTGTGTTTCTTCCTTCGCATGTGTTTCTGCTAGCAATTCTATTTTTCCTATTTTTATTTTGGACAGGAGTTACTCAGTCCAAATCTAAAACTGACTGACAAACAGTACATTAGCTCCACTGCATAAATATTGGCTCATCAATATCCTGCATTTATCATGCTAACCAAGAAACACCTGATGTTTTTTACTTTATTATCGCAGTGTTGGGCTCTTGGATGAAGCTACAGATCTGCAAGTGTTCTTTCTCTAAATACACACACAGTACAGTTTGTGTCTTTACATTGACATGATTGAGTGAAATAATTGTAGTAAGAAGGGGCAGGAGTTTTAACAAAGTTTAGAAGCTTATTTTCCATTAGTATGGGAGACACTGTTGTTCGTTCCAGTTCAGTGCAGTCCAGTCTGGCTATGCTTCCATTGTATGGAGTGCCAGCCCCATGCTGGCACAGCACAGAAATGCTGAATGAAATTTCTCTATCAGTAATTACCCACTCTTCTATTAGCAGCTGTCTCCTTCAGGTATGTAACCACAGAGCATGATTTGCAATGTAAATTAGATTGTTTGGTTGCTTTGCCTCGAACAGGGCATGCAGTGCTGTGATGGTAAGTCTAACACAGACTTACACATACATAAAACAGTTCATCAGGTTGAGTTGTTGACTCCAGTCTCTCACACTCTGCTCCTTCCCAACTGCCTCTGTCTCCTGCCCCCCTGTGGATGCTCTCTGCCCCCTCCTGCACCTCCACAGTTGAACAGATTGTGTCTGTATTCCAAGCTGCTTCCAAACAAAAGGCATGGGACCATTTCTCCAAAGCTCAGCGCAAGAACCTGGACGTTTGGCGTAAGCAAGTACAGGTTAGTACACTTATCGCAGATATTTTTGTAAATTGACAATACTACCCAATTATGTTTTACACACATATCTACAATTCAGTATTTGAAATTAATCTGAATTCTGAATTATAAGTATATTGGGTTAAGAGAGGTCAAGTAAACACCTTTTCCAAAAACTGGGACAAAATTTTCTATCAAAAACATATTTCCATGCAAAATCTGCCTGTTCTGCTGCCTTTCATGGTGACAAGATACAGTCTTCTTGGTGAGTCCAATTGCTAGTACTGCAAATGTTTTCAGAGCTCAAATGAACAGCCCTCATATCATCTCTGTTGGCTGAACAAAGTTAGTTGGAGCATGAAATTGTGGATTTTTTGCCTGGGTCTATTGGATCTTATAGGTTCTTATCTGATTGGTAAGTTCCCTTTAGCTTTGTACAAAACTCTATTCTGTACGCACAACTTGATTTCTATGATAACAGTCTTTTAAAGGTAGGTAAAATGTTGTAATATGTACTGTATGTTTCCATGTGTTGATCTGGTATGGAGGAAGCATATGCTAGGTGTATGTATGAGGGTGATAGTAATGGCCAGATAGTAAAAATAGTTAATATAGCTCATTCTCAGACAATAAAGACAGCCTCATGTATTAGCTGAAAACATGTTTTTTACATTGATGTCCAAGGTTGAGGCTCTTATGTTCAATAGAAAGAGCAGAGAGGCAGAGGTAGTTAATCATCAGACTGACAAACGGAGGAGCACTCTGTCATGTTGACCGACTGCAGCTTGGAGCCACAATCACTCCACAGCCACCCCCTCTATCATTGTCATATGTGTTTGTGTGTTTGTTTATGTGTGGTACAGCACAGGCGAGTGTGTGTATTTGACCTCTGCCACGGGCATTGCTTGATAGTGTCAGCTCACAGATATATACTATTTACTCTTTTGGCTGCTTTTAGCTCCTTTGATGTTTCATGGGAGCATTTCACTCAGTGTCATTTTCTGCTGAACCTTGTGGCTTACGATGTACTTCAGATTTTTCTGTTGGTTATCTTTGCAGGAGATCAGAAACATGCACAATGAGCAGCTGATGGGGATCAGGCGAGAGGAGGAAATGGAGATGTCTGACGACGACATGGAAGATCCCCCCAGCAGCAAACTCTCAGAGGACTCAGGTCTGCTGTGTGCTGTTCTCTGCCTATTCAGCACATACATATCAGCTACACAACGCTTCGGCATCGCTCTTGACATGACAGCCCATAAACTCATCACCATCTCCAGGGGGTAACAAACTGCCAACAGTAGAGACAGCTATATTCTACCTCTTAGCATCTGACAACACGTTCTCATGAAGAAGAGACATGCTAGCTTCATGTCTCATCTTCAGAAACACTCTTTGATCTTTAGACCACACTACTGCAGTTCATAGTTGTCTGCCTTTTAACCACACGTCCATGAATAATGTGCAGTTGTCCTTTGGGCCTGTTTAGTTGTTATGTTCTGTTTACATAGTATTTTTCGTCAAAGCTTTTAATCATTGAGCTCTCTGCCATTAGCAAATGTGTACTTTTTATTAACATTCAAATGCTTGCACCTGCTCTTGTCAGCTCAGCCTATTATCTGATGCAAGCTTGATGTTTAAATTTCAATGATTTGCATTACTGTCACATTTCATCTCTCCATGCATAACAAATTGTCAACCTATTTTATAGGTTTATTGCTTTTAATCAGTATTTTCGACAATTTTTGGGTGGGCAAAAATGTTCAGAATATGTTTTGAGTGGCTTGAATAGCAGTACTCTTAACTGCTTAAACCTTCTGCTGTATGTTTTCTTTTATATGCCAGTTGTTCTCTGTGGACACTCAGAACATGAGCTCACCCTACACTCAAAGCATGCACGTAGGATAGTGCTGTGTAGGAGAAGGCTTATCTCCTCTGTCCACTCTGCCTTTTCCCTGAGAGCTACTCCTAAGGTCTACAGGAGGAGCAGAGCCAATAAAAGACATGAATCCTCCTACACTTATCTCACCAGGGTTTGTTAATGGACTTTATTGATAGCAAAATAATAGTCATGTTATTGGATGTACAAATTCAGCATTACCTTCCTTGGCTGGAGTCATTTTATGAAAGGAGTGAGGTATTTTATTGTAGACGTTCATCAAGTGGACAAGGAGTATGTTTTCAAAGAGAGTAGGAGAATCTAATTTATTATGTTTAATGGTCCTTTTATTGTGTTATATTCATCTCATATTTTTATCTTTGCGCTTGTGTCTTCCAGTTGTATCCCAAGCCGAAGCACTGAAGGAGGAGAATGACTCTTTGCGCTGTCAGCTGGACGCCTACAGGAACGAGGTGGAGCTCCTCAAACAAGAACAGAACAAGAACCAGCCCCACAGAAGTGAAGAAGAGAATACGCACTCACAGCAACTCAGCTTCCTCCAGCAAGCTTTGCAGGGCATGCAGACGGTACATACGCTACACACACTACGGACATTATATATACACATGGTAAAAGCAAGAGTTTCTATCTGCGTCGATGTTATTTTTAAGAACGGGGTCAGTCAAGGGAACCCACTAAGTTTTCTCTGCTACCTTAAAAAACTCAGCTGTCATTTATTTATAACCTGATGCTCAAAGATCTATTTGAACAGTAATGCTGTCTGAGCCAAGAAGTATTTGAAACTCCAGTCCTGTTGTAAGAAAGTTTTTTAGACTGACTTTAAGTGGATGAGACTGTTATTTGTTGTGATTCGCACAGTTTTGGAAAAAACTCAAAGATGTTATACCATTTTGAAAATGCAGTAATCACAATTTTAGACACTGCAGTGCTTTTAATGTTTAGCACACATATGTTTTTTTTAGTTTGTTGTTTTTTTTTTTGCATTTGCCATTGCTTAATTGTCAAAAGATAAAAGATGAAGATAAAAATAAACCACAACATCCAATTATTACTTTCACAAAAATATTATTATTATTTTTTCCCTTCAACACAGGGCTGCTTTCTGTCATGTCTGCAAATGGAGGCTGCACATGTCTTTACTGCAGATTTCTATCATTGCAAATTCTTCCACATTTCTTTTCATAAATGCTTAATGAAATGTACCTTTAAAAATAAATACTGAACGCACTCAATTATGGTTTCAGCAACTCTTAAAAATGCGCGAGGACTTAAAACAGCGCGAGTCAGACCTGGAGAAGAGTTTGGACGACAAACAGCAGCTGAAGAAAGAAGTCCAGACCCTGAAGGATGGTCTTCAGCATCTTCAGAGTCTACAGCACACAGACGGAATGCAGGTGGGGGATTAAACTTTACATTTTATTAAAGACAATCTTATTTTTTCAATCACTGGCACATTAAATCGTCATTGCGAGGAGGTGAGGTGACTCGGGCATCTGTTTTAACATCCCCCATGGAAATGAAGTGTGTAGGGAGACTTTGTACAGGCTGTACTATGTTGCTTGACTGAGCTATTCCCCTACTTATGCTGATGGAAGCTTCTGGGGTGAGGGAGGTCTGTGTGTCCCTATTCAAACTGCTGTGCCTGTGATTTGGCTTTGGCTATTTCAGGAAACCAAACATAAGAAACCCACTTTAATTAACATTAGCATTGTATCACATCTTTCTCTATATGGTAATAAGAATAGAATATGGTGTGCACTGTTAGAGAAACTTCTTCTAATAAGGATTCATGGAGATGGAGAAGGATTTAGCTCAAATAAAAGATGAACAACCTTTCCCAGCACAAACGCATGTCGCCATATGTCTGTCTGTGTAAATGAGCACTTAGCTGGATTCACAGTGTCTTTTCCTCATATGTTTCTAATCTACCACAGCTGGAGACGTTGCAGGAAGACGACAGAAGCCCAGAGGAGAACGTTGATCAAACCACTGTAAGCTCTGTCTCCTATCACCTCCTCCAGTCACAGCATAGATCATTGCAGGACCTGGAAACTTCACACTCACCATGCGTTTTAATAATAATACAGAAATTTTTTTTTATTGAATTGTAGGTTTAAATTAGACACAAATATAAGATCCACCTTGTTTCTATTGCACTTCTCTCATACTTAGTTTTGCATGGATTTACTCTACTCCTGTTGTTTACACACATAACAGTTAATTGCTTCAAATCATCAGCATTATCTTCAGCCCATTGGTGCTAACTCAAAATCTTCTAACTGCATTTGTTCCACTTATTTATGGGAAATTTGTTATCCATTGAGCATCATGTCAGATTAAATGTGTTCGTTTAACATGATTATAAACAGGCTTCTGGCTATGAGCAGATGTATTTAAAGCGGTGGTGTCTCTGTGTTGTAGGAAGTGTCTGTAGCGTCCACAGTGGTGTCGTGCAGTCAGGAGAAAGATGCTCCAACAGAGAGAAGTCCACAGAGCCCTGTCCAGTCAGAGAGAGAGGCTCTGCTAGTTGGTGAGATCACTTCACACGGCCACAAAATAAACCCATATAAATCTGGGTCTGAATAATATATCAGATGGCCAGTGAAATATGGATGTGTGCAGTATACGTTTAATTTTGTATGAGCCTTGGCTGGGTACATACAGTACATTTGGCATTTATATTTCACTGTGGGCCACCTCTAGTTTGATCCAAATATGAGTAATATAGATGAAGAATGTGACGCGATAAAATTATAAAAGTTAGTGGATAAAAAAAATATGTTTCAGATTTTCTTTTGAACTTTTTGTAGCATTTGTGTTATAACACCATTTAAAGGAAACATATTAAAGGTTGTATAGAAGATTTTCCAAGGAACGAGAAATCCAGCGACTGTTTGTCGTTTTGCAAATGTTGCGCATGCATGAAACCACCCCCCCTCCCCCACAGCTCCCTACGTAGAAACGCCTCCTCCCGCCTCCTCCTTATGCCAGAAACAGGTTTGTTTCTAGAAAACAAGTACTCATCGCTGCACATGACTTGTAAACAACTAACTACAGTGTTGGTTAGGCAAGGCGGAGAAGTGAGGAGCGGGGGAGGGGGTGCGCGGACATTTCGTGCGTGGAGAAGAAGTGAGGAGCATGGGGAAGAGTGGAGCGGGGAGCGAGGAGAGGAGAGAGGAGCAGTGCAGAGAGGGGATGCGCGGAGATTCCGTGCGCATCAACTAACTACAACACGCAGCAGCAAGCGGGCTCTTTCTTTGCATTGAAAATTACGTTTTCAGGCATAGGATATCACATTCGTGTCCTGAAAAACGTTTGTCTAGCTCTTGGAAATAAAGTACGTTTTCAAAATAAGCAGAAGTGACCTGTCCAGGAGTAATTTGGCGGCCAATGTCTTTAGACCCTTTGTCTGCTTCAATGCACGCCATCGCTGGAATGAATCTCCAAGAATCACCTTCTTTCAGCGACCTCAAAAACGGACTTTCTTTTGCCGCTAACTGCTCGTAGATTCTTGTCGCCATTGCAACAAACTTTGTGCGAACTGCGAGGAAGACATAGGTCAAAAAGCCACTAAGAACTGTTGCTTTGGTGGAGTAAACAGCGTCTGTGCATCTTGCGTCTGTGGACTGTGTGACAGGCGTACGTAAACCACGTAATGGCAGCGTGCAGGCAAGTCAGTTACGCTAGAAATGTAGGGAGTTTGATTGACAGCCTATCAGCTAACAGATAACGAGGCAGTCTCATTATCTATTGGCAAATGTTTAGCCCCACCACGTCCAGAGTTGATGAATTTTTATTCTCTTTTTTTTGGTCATCATAATTACAAGGCTACTGCACCTCTATAATGCTATCATTGACAATTTGAAACAAAAAAAAATCCTCCATACAACCTTTAAGTAAAATTTACTTTTAAGGACTTGTAGCCATGTTATAACTGTGTTCTGTCATCATTAGTAATTTTTTTTTTCCCCTTAAATACAACTATCTCCACCCACTGCTCTGTACATACTTGATTATTCATCCAATTCAGACTCCAGGTCATAGGTGCAGGGTTCAAAATGTCATGTAGCCCTTTCTCAGCTATAAAAACATTTCAATGGAATTATTTGGCTCACTACAGTGAAATGCCACAAATCTCCATTAGCTCTGCAGTTTTGAATGGAAAGTTAATGGACTTGTTTTATGAGCTGTTAAATATTTAGGCATACAGTGAACAAATGTGAAATAATGATCTATGTATGTTACACTTTATTACAAAATAAATACCTGGTAAAAATACACTTATTACAAACAATGTGCCCCTATTCTTATCCATGTCAGGTTGGCATGAGTGCACAGGGAGTGGGAGGGTCTCCTCCACTAACGTCTGTGCTGTCTGCCTCTGAGCAGATCTACTGGAGCATCATCACAAATAAACATAGACAGAAGAACTGCTCCAGTGGGTGGATTCATTTGAATATAGCACCATTATATTTTACTGTAACAGGTTATTTAAGGTCAAGACGACTCATGTTTATGTATGTACTAGTATGTGCAGTACTCCAAGGCTCGTACACTGTGTGACCTTTTTTTAAATGTCATAAACCTTCATAAACAGGTCTAACTATGTCCCCAGATAGAAACAAACATTTTCAAATCAAATACCACGTTTTCTGATACTAGTTATAATGCAGATTTATTCTTCATTACAAAAACATTGGACATGATGCCCCATTTATTTAGGTTTTAATTTGGTGTTTTGGTTCACAAGATAATTATTCAAACAGAAAGCAGAATCAACCACACACAAGTCTCCTCTATGTGCAGGTTAAGACACTGGTCACAGGTTGAGATGTGATTATATTGTGCTGTAATTGTGTGGATCAAACTCACTTTTTAATAATGTCCCTTGTTAATATTGGTTCATGAGCATAGGTTAAAGTTCAACAGAAACACCTGACCCTCTCTTTGAGCTGACACAGATGTTTCAGAGCTGAGGGAGCACAGCTTTGATGGGAGATAAGAGCATCAAAGTGATCATCAAACCCTCACTAATCTCACAGCACAAATACAAGAGTCTTTACCAGCTCTGAAACTGAGGAGAGGATCCTGCTCTTCTTACAATCACACATATTAGACACAAGAGGGACTTATCTCTAATGTGTTTTCTTTGTTGACACTCAGGAATCATCTGTACATTTCTTCATGTTCACCCGTTCGGAGCCAGCCTCGAGTACATCTGCTCCTACCTGCAGCGTCTGGACTCCAAGGTAACAGGCTTAAATCAATGAGAGCTCTCACTGCTCATCACAGTTACACAACTACATGCTCACTTAATGCTGCAGTACAGTGTCAGTATCCCACAGGGCAGGCAATAGTGGGCCTCTTGCTAAAGCCCTGTTGTGCACTTAAGTCACCTAGTCTATCCAAGACAATCCTTCAAAATATTTATTGCACTGCAGCATTTTGTAGTTTGCTCTTGTGACGTTTATTTTCTATTTTTCCTTCTGAGCTTAAAAATTAAAGTTTTCCAGTCACCTGTTGGTCTCCATGAATTACTGCATTACCTGGAATCTTACACAGTACAGCACTGAACCTATCTATCATTCATTTATTCAATTTGAAGTGTTCTAATGCGAGAACATGGGAAAAAAAAGGCATTTTTACAAGGAATTGGCACAAGATCTCATGTGACTAGATCTCACGAGACACAAATTAATCCCTGGTGAGTTAATCCCTTTTGAATCTATTATTATTATTATTATTATTATTATTATTAATTTACTGTCTTGTCTGTGGTTGTAATTTTACCAAAACTGAACCTGTCAAGCCACTAAATTAATCACACTGTGGTGATGGACCCCATATGCACAAGCTTGCCCTGCTTCTTTGGGAGTCCATGTTTTTTTAAGAGTTAACACATATGGCACACATAATATATATGTTAAATGCATGTACATATTTATATATATGTATAAAGGTGTGCCTTGTGAGATTATAATTTAAAATTGTGGGGGAAAAAAAGGAAATTTAATTGAATTGAATAGTTAAGCGTCTGGAGAAGCTGTTTTTCCTAAAAGCAGTGCAACAGTATTCACAAAAAATATTAATTAAAATTACACGATTAATTTTTTTTACAAAGTATGTCAAAATCTTGTTCTTGCTGACCCAATCTCGTTTCTCTTCTCATCTGAAAATTGGTTCTTGTCCCACCCCCATTTTTTATCATAATGAAGATAAGTTAAATGCCATTATGTGATACATAAATCTCCATGGAAACGGGCCAGAAGAGTTCCATAGTGCACCTTTAACCTTGTAGATAGTTGGTCCTGACTCTTGAATCCTCTGACACTTTTTCATTTGCACCTTGTCTCTCTGGGAACAGCCATTTATCCCCATATTTCTGCACCGGTATTACGGCTATTCCTGCCACTTTGAGGAGCTTTCAAAAGTGCCAACTGTCAAAGTCACCTCAAAATGGTAACTTTGGCAGTAATGGCCATTTTAGCTTTCCCTCACAGATGTACCGTTGGAGGAACGAACAGGCAGGTGTCAGAGCGGTCATTTAAGTCACAATAAAGCGACATTTTATACTCAATACAGTTTCTGATATACAGGGTTCCCACGGTCATGGAAATCTTGGAAAAGTCATAGAAACTGAAAATGTCCGAGAAAAGTCATGGAATTTCACTCTAATCTCTTTCACGCAACTAGACATTAGACTGTTATGATTATTTCTGAACCTATGCGCTTTTTGTTTAAAAGAGACAACAATAAATGCACTGACAGTATATCAAATGTTTAAAAAGTATAATACCATACCATAAGGTGAGTGGAAAGGGTTAACATTTCATATCTAAAAGTATGCTCAATTCTACACATGTAGGATGCCATAAAGCCACGGAAAATTCATTTTAGGTTACGAAAAAGTCGTAGAAAACTTTTGACATTTTGTCAGTGAAAAAGAGTGGGAATCCTAGATATAAAATTTCTGCAATAACTGAATTTGTCTCATTAAAGATTTGAGTATGTAAGTAATATTAAATAAAATGTAGTAACTATATAATATATCTGCGTTATTCCCTGTGAATTAATTTGTCCTCTCTCCAATATAGTTAATTTAAAGAGGCATTGTGTAACAAGTGCAGATGATTTGGCTTTGTCTAGAATGTTCCACCAGTTTATATTCCTCAAAAACAACTTGGGAAAACCTGGATAGTTACAGTGACTCTCCACAGATCTTTCTTCTACTTGACCTGATGGCATCACCTGCTTTTCTCCATGTAAATAGATCCCATACTGTGGAACATTCGAGACAAAATAATAATATCTCTATGAAGACAAGCAGCTAACAGACTCTCTGACAGAAAAATTTCATGGTGCATCTTTAAATTATTGTTAACTATTTGTGCATTGCGTGTTGACAGATCACCACAAGTGAAGTGGAGGCGCTGCTCTCTCGGCTGCCGTGCACCTTCAGACAGGAGCTGACAGGAGTAGGAGCCAGTTTAGAAAAACGTTGGAACTTTTGTGGATTTCAGGGCATCAACAGTTTATAGACTCCTCCCTAACAAGGAGACATGGGACATTATTCTGGTGCGAAAGGTTGACCGAGCTGAACAGAGTGGTGACAATGTGGATATCATCCTTTTTACAACTGAAACCTCTTGTTTAAATGTTTATGTGATTTGTAAAACTAAATAAATGAACTGAATTATTGTTGACCGCTTTAGTGAAATGCACCATCATTCTTTAGCCTTCTAGCAAACATTAGGTTAGGACTGGGTGACAAAGGCCAGTTTTGTTTTTTTTTTCTCAAATTGATTGATGATTAATTTTTATTTTTGTTTTATTTTATTATCTCATTAAAAAATACAAATGGTTTACGATATTCATTTTATATATTGTTCATGTAAGTTTTATGATGACCTCTCCATTAAAAAGACCCCAGTTTATCATTGATTACAGACGACAGATTTTTTATCAGAATTAAATTTGATTTCGTAGCTCTACTTTACGTTTGTGAAAGTTATTTATCCTCTGTAATTTAACCCAATCCTATATGTCTGTGCCCCTCATCTCACCAGTGTATAATGGTAACACACAAGAATGAATGTGAAAGTGGATTTGTGCATGTGTCTGTTTCAGCTCTCTGATTAAACAGCCACGATACCTGTCCTGGGGTCCAAAATTACAAAAATGTGGAAAAATTATTTGAATGATTACAATTTTTTCTCAGCCTATGGGACGACATGGTCAGTCACAAAGTTATACCAGAGATTTGTATTATAGTATATTGGTATTAGGATTTTTTGTGCAGAATATGTGATTTTTAATAAACATATTTTTTCATAACCTGTTTTCCTGCTATTTTGATTCATTGGGTTATTTAAAAATACCTAAAAAAAGGGGCATCCTGACTGAGTTTTGGCATCACACTAAAGCTAACAACAATAAGCATGCAAACGGCGCACTTTCTGATTCTAAAACAATAATGCTTTATATTTAGATGCGGACAGTACACAGCTGACTTAGTTTGACCTAAAAAACTGCTTATACAATATATCTGTAGTGGGGCAAGATGAATTTCACTCAAATAGGAAAAATCTGGTACTTGCACTTTAAGCTTTGGGTGCACAGGGACAGGGCCAGTGCCGGGACTGTGAAACACAAATGAAAAGACTCAGCTCACTTCTTCAACACGGGAATAGGCAGATGAACATCGCACACAAGCTGATTTTAGTATTTGTTTGTTGATAATAATAGATTGTCTGATAATTAATCAACAGTTGGTGTGAACAAGAACAACAAACAGACAACCCTGACGTCAGCAATGTCCCATGTTGTGTAGAGCGTCACTGACAAGGTGGCAACAGCAACAACCTGGAAAACTAACTTTTCTTGTGAGGGCCCTGCTGTCTGCCTGTCAGCTTGTACCTGCTTTACTGCTCTCCACAGCAAACTGTTTAGACTAACTGTTCAGCCAAAAATAGGCTAAAATAAAAGCATGTTTTTTGTTTGTTCTTTTGGGTTTTTTTTATATTGCTTGGTAAAATAACTGGGAAAAAATCTGCATTATAACAGTGAGTGGAATCACCTCTCCATAGATCTGATTTATAAGTTAACATGGCCTGGTAGCATTATTAGTTTGCCTCATGAAACATTGCAGACAAAGCAATAACATCTCTAGGGAGACAAGTAGGTGTGGTGAACCTTTTACCAGAAAAATTACATAGTGCACCTTTAATAACACAGGATTCAATTTCTGAAAGCATGATTGATCAGTCTTGTAGTTGAATTGTTGTTCTCTGCATATGCTCTATGTCACAGTCAGCCCTCTGAGTGGACCTATATCTGTGTTTAACTTAAACAGTCGTAAGTGAGCTATGCACTCCAGAGTCTGACCCCCATATCTCAAGCATATATTTACCTGGGTCTGGTGTCATTTCTTAATAATTATTTATTTATTGAACATCAACTACCATCTCCTGATGTCAATTTTATTCACTAGAAACAAAATGCTAAAAGTGTAATGAATGCAACGTGGACAGTGGACCACAGCATCCAGAGAGCTAATGAGAGTGACTGTGTGCTTTTACATTGTTTACAAAAGCAAAATTAAAGCAGCATGAATGTCATTTCACACATTCATATTCAAATATATGCGGCCCAAACAAAGAGCTATGTTTGATGTTTGCCTTGATTTTATGCAGATATGCCACATTATACAGTGTTTGTGATTGCAGGCATCTTTCCTCTGTTCATAGATCTGACAGCTGATTACAAAATAAACTCATTTGCATTGGGACCTTTACAATCAAACACTGCAGCATCATGTACAAAATCAGCACTGACCTCATTAAGCCATGTATTCAATATAATTAACATGACATTTGTCTGCTAGTGTGTTTTTAAGGATAAGTACAACACACTGTAAAATGTTGAAAAATAAGATTTAAATTGACCTCCATTATCTGTTTAAACTAATGATTCAAACTTAAATCAGAAGTCTATTGGTACAACAGGACCCCACGACCCCATTAATACACAAATTCAACAGAGAAAGGTAAAAAGGTTCCTCTGATGTCTCTAGTGTGTATTTACCCCACAATGAGTGATAATTGTATTACGTAACAGGTATTTATATTCAAAGGTCTTATATTACACAGAATTGAGTCTTGTGAGCTTTAAGCCATGTTATAATGTTGTACTTGTCACCTCCTAAAAACATACCTGAAGTTGTGGTTTGTTTCATTCACACATGTCTGAGTAATCCTTTATTATTAGTCTGTTTATGGGCCCTATCTTGCCCCCAATCTTAGCGCTAGCACAAGTATGGGGCATGGAGGTGTGCTGTGTCTGAATATCGGGTAGAGTGGAGCAGATTGAGGGTGTGGTGTGGCGCGTTCAGTCAATTACTACAATTGAAAAAATAAATATCAAACTAGTCCACTGAAACACAACATGCAACATGCTTTTATTTGGAAATATTTTACGATAATAAAATATTAATAAATTATTGTGTGCCCTGCGGGATGTTCTGCGCCATTCAGATGCCCTCCCGCAGCAGACCACATCCCCTCACCTGCTTCCTGTATCGGCTTGGCACAGCTCTATAGTTTGGCTTGAACTGGATCTGTACAAAAGCTGCTCATTCACATGAGGCCATTTGCAGCACTGTTCTAAAGTGTGTTTTCTTACTCTGCGGTCCTAATGCTGCAATGTCGTGTGGTAATTGTTTAGTGCATATCTATGCGCAAAGCTGTAAAATCAGAAAGATTTATATGACAATAAATGTATTCCATAGTCCACAAAACATCCACTTGTGTGGGACTAAATGCAGTGGACACCTGTGAGACAAAAGTGCTAGCAGTCAGCAGCAGCAGCCGTGGAAACCTGTACCTCCGGTGAAAGACAAGGGACAGGCTGAAGTGGACTATCGGCCCAGGACAGGCGGGAGCAGGTGCAACCAGGGGAAAGAGTAAAGGAGATCAGCAGGTCTGATGTGGGATGAGGAGTGCACAAGAAAGACACCGATCTGCTGCATAATGGGAGACAAGAGAACACAAGCCCAACCAGTTCTGTGACAGCCCACCCAAATTTCTATCATCCTGGCACCTCTACTGATGTATACTTACATGGGGCTCTGGAGCTGTTTTTGTGTGTATATATATATATATATATATATATATATATATATATATATATATATATATATATATATATATATATTTATTTATTTTTATAATTTTTCCCCTTTTTTTCCTGCACCCCTCTTTGCTGCCTGGTAATGAGGCAAAGATTGCAGACATGACCCACGCTGGCAGTGATTTTAAATGCCACAGCGGTCACTGGTTAAGATGCCATCACCATATATGTACCTGTACTGTCCCACTCCAGTCCACAGCAGCCAAGTACAGCCCGACCTGGACACGCCCATACAGCCCTATCTTGCCACCACTCGAGTGTTAACAGGGGAGCGTTTCCAGATTAGACAGGAAACAGCTGACAGGAGGTGCGCTCACAGCTCTATAGCCTGTGATCAGCAATCATAACCCGCAGCAGTCTTTGCGATTGGACAAGTCTCATGAGATTCTCCTGTGTGTGTGATGGATGTGCACTTTTTGTTGCATGTTTAAAATCATTTAAGACTGAAAAATTTTGTAGTGTGTGGCTGGCTTTACTATCAGCAAGGTCCTCTTTTCACAGATCTCACCTGTTGGCTTAGTAGCATCACCTGCTTGTCTCCATGGAGAGTTTTGCTGCCAGGAATAGCAGGCAAAGTAATAACGTCATTGAGCCAAGCAGGTGGCAGACAATCCACCAAAAAAGCTAAACAGTACACCTTTAATTGTTAATATTTCTGTATTTTCTTTAATTTATTTAAAAAGGAACATTACATTGATCGACTCAAATTATCTGACAAAAAGTTGAAGTTAAATCATCAGATATATACAATTAGTGGTACATTTCTACCATTGTTATCTGCATTTGTACTGTTTGCTCTCACCTTAACCTGATAATTCATTTGTTACAATTAAGTAGAAAAAAGGAGAATTTTCTATAATTCTATTCAGCTCTGGAAGTTAAATCAATATTTCAGTGCACCTGCCTATGCATGTGTTCGATGTAGCAAATGTAAGGCCTTTAATTTCCATGTAAGTAAAGGTCAAACATAAGCTGCTCATCCCTCCTCTCACTCCTGTGTTCGCACATAAAAATAAAGGTGGTCAGTGACTGGTATTAACTGCAACCTTATCAAGATTAGTTAACTATGTCTGAAACACTTTTAACTACAGTAATGAAAAAGAAAATGCAGTTTTGTTCACTCACTGTACAGCTGAATTAAAAGAAGTTTATCATTAAGGTGGAGCTAAACACTAAATGATTTTTTTTTTTCTATGTTTTTTTTCCTCTAAAACTGTGTACAGTATTTGGTGTTTGAAAGCATAGTCTTTAGTTTTAATACAAACTAGGTACATTTGCAGTTTTCTGGTCAAAAATTTATAAAAATGGGTGTGTACTGGCTCCAGTGACCTATGTACTATGTGACATCAAGCAAGACTGCCATGATTGCAGCCAGGTGTTTCTGATTACAAACACCTGGTTGCAAGGGGTGGAGTTTGAAGTGTGGGTATTTGTTCGACCAATCACACTGTTCCTCAAATGTTCAGACCCCGCCCCTCCTCCCCCTGTTTAGGGAAGAAACGCCCATTTACGTTCCGCAGACTGACAATATTGCAGTTTTGTGGCTCTATCTGCACTTAGGTGTTTAGTCCCACTTTAAAGAGATAGTTCGGGATTTTTGACATAAATCTGTATGGCATCCCCGTGAGCAGTGTCGTGCATCCACACTGACTTACCCCCGACAGCGTCCGCTGGCCGTTTTTGGTGCTGACGAAAGTAGTCCGGCAAGTTGGCTGGGGACATTAAAATAAAGCGTTTTTCTTCTCAAAACAATATGTGTTCAAAAGAGTGATACATTTGCATCACAAAACCATCACCCTCAAAAAAGTCAGATCTCATAATCAATTGGAAAGTTAAACCCATACTTCGGAACCTTCTCCATGGATTTGTATGATCTTGATGCTTTTAATGAATAACATTTCCATGAAGACAAGCATGAGGACAAATAGGAGTCAGGTTTGTGGACATGCAAGCCCGCTCAGAGTAAGGACACTGAAAAAGCTTTAGTTTTTAGTCAATATTTTGGTTAAGTCACACATTGGGGCTTTAAATAACTTATTTTCAAGTGCAGGTGAGGGCATTAGTCCTGTGACAGAGAACGCGGCCTAGTTTGGATCTGAGCACATTCGTCAGTTTCATATTCTATTTTCGCACTCTCTTCCTCCTCTCTGATCAGACAGCAGCAGTTCTGTCAACACCGATGACAAACACGTACTTTATAAATAACTGAATCTATCACAAACTCTCACACAAATCATTCAGTGTCAGTGAGTAATACAAATATTCATAGCTTTACACCTCTTGCAGTGAAACATAGCCTACTGCAAAACACTGCTTCTGTCCATTCTCTGCGCTCCACCTGCTCAACATAACAAAACAAATCAGGAACGTGTACAGATTATTTCCGGTGTCATTTGAAAAATAAATGTCCCATAATCCTTTGCAGCACCTGTGAATAGGAGTAATCAGGGTGGTGTCAGCATTTCCATCAGCGAAAAAACTGATGCAACGTGGAGTGATTTTCTGGCACTTTCTTATCAGGTGCTTTAAGGCTGATATCCAAGATTAATCACAGACTATTTTCAAATAAATAGTAAAATATTAGGGATGGGATGAAACAACTCCCACCAGAAGAGGAGACAAGATGCAGGATTGGGTCCATGAGAACAAGATTTTGACATAACTGAGACATAACTGACCAATGTGCAGTTCTGTTCACAATTTTGGCCTCCTTGTTTAAATAAATATTTTTGTTGTAATTATAGGTATAAATCACCAGTGTCTATCATTGTCCGTGTCAAATGTAAACACCGGGAAATTCACATATTCTCATTGTCTCTTTGTTGATACTTAACTAACAACTAATTTCCCGAATCTGAATCTGAACTTTGACTCCAGCAATTATTGTTTATTTGTCATTTACATTATAATACATTACTTTTGAGGTGATGTTTGTGAATGAGTCTGCCCTTTTGAATGGTTCCTTGGTGTGAACTGTTGGAACTGGAGGCAATTTTTAAAGAACTTAATCTTTTTCTCACATTTCTATGCATTTTTATACTGGTTAACGCTGAACCAACACAGAAGTAGAGTAACATGAGTGAAAGCTTTATACACAAAAATGTATTTGGCATCAAAATAACAGTTCATTTTGGTATTATTATCAACTTTGTAGTGTGGTTTATTTACATAATGTATCATTTCAAAGAGTAAACACACTCGCACACTCCCACTCTTAGTTGGAACCATTTTACATCTGAGCTTTAGTCATTTCTCTCTGTGATTATTTTGCAGATAAACTGAGTTCTCACATAAATAAATACATATACAAAGACATGACATTAACAGATCCAGACGATTCAGATCCCTAAAAGAGCCAGAAGTCCTTTTAATGCTTTTTTACATTTCCCAGCAGATAATTTATGTTTTCTACCTCATCAACTTAAAACATTGTCAAAATAGGCTAATCCTCCACAGCTCCACAACTCCTGATCCTGAACCTAGCTCTCAAGGTCTGGAGAAAGGCACTGACTTACTTTACCACAAGTACAAATAAAATAACCTTGAAGTAGCTCTGTGTTTTACGTTTCAAAGACAAAAAAAAATCTGGTATAGCATCTTTAAGTTTAAACCACCAGATGATTTACAGAATGAAAACTCATAACATCCCATAAGACTTTTATTGTATGTTGCCTCTTTTACCTAATCTGATCTCGTATGGCTTACGGTTATATATTCCATTTCCCTGCTCTTGTATTCTGTGTTGTTACTTTGTTTTGATCTGAGCTAATCCTATTTAAGTCCACTTTAATAAGGCCTTTAAATGCATTAAGCTCCTCTGTTTATTGCCTCTCTCTTGTGTTCACAGGTTAAATGTTGACTGAGGGCGTATTGAGTCCCTGGTCCACCTCAGCTCATAATCTGATCAGCAGTCTAACAGATGCTCCTCATTTGAAATCCTGTTTGTATCCCATGTTGGTTTTGGCCAATCTTCAACTCCTTGAGATGTTTAATAGAACGGGATTAAATATTACGTAATCATTAAATCTTCTTTCAATTAATTTTGGCAGCAAGAGGGAACAGTTAGACGCTGTGCATTTGAGATGCACGATTCTGAAAAATAAGAAATTCATTAGGATGTTTCAGACAAGAGATTGTGATTAGGTTTTGCAATTAATGTTTTCAAGTACACATTTTAAACCCTCTGTACTTATTTTGTATTGATGATTTTGAGTAAAATTCGTCTTGCCCCAGTACAGATATATTGAATAAGCAGCTCTAGAAGACTGCTTAGGTCTGTCTCTTCCTAATTTTGAAGCGTTTTATTGTCCGATAATCAGGAAGTGTGGAAGCATGCTAATTTTTTTACTTCACCATGGTAAACTCAGCTCTCATCTCTGAAAGTTGTGAAGCGTGCTTATAAACTCATTATGTCATCATTAGGATGATCAAATGCATAAGTAAGTTAGGAAAAACTTTAGACTACTGCAAATGGTTTAAAATGTTTATTCATGTCTTTAAGGTACAGCACCTTTAAATTTCTCCATGAGGAGACAAAACAAAAGAGAACCTGAAACCTAAATTGAATGAGTTTGAAGCCAGTTAAACTGTGTGACATTAAATAATATGAAGTACTTTTACTTTCTTTCATTCCTCTCTGTGTTTTTGGATATTGCTGGGCTTCTCTGAAAAAAGCATCTATTCAGCTAATAATAATAAATGTAGCTAAATGATAAACAAATTTTGCCATTTTTCTAATACAAATTTGCACATTAAGGGCATTATAAGCCACCATCAGTGTCCTCCGGTGCTGCCATGTTTGTTTTGCTCTGTGTAGGCCTGGTACTGGGTTGTCTGAAACACCTCCCCCTACACATAGAGAAGCCCTGTGATTGAGTCGACCACTGCGGGGTTCAAATTTAAACCACACAAGCAGGATCACCTTAAGTTGGCTTGTTGTGAGTTTGTGTGCAATGTATTTGAATAATATATATCATAATAGTGTTTGTGTTTGAAATACAAAATCAAAGCACAAATCAAAGCACACCTGGACAACTGTGGGATTACCCAGACCATTTTGACACAAGTGGGAAAATTTGGGAGGAGTCTCTTATTTCTGGATATTAAAGCTTTTGGAGAATGCTTCAGAGCTCGGTGAGTGATCTTCATTTTCAGATGTCATTTTATAGTTTTCACTGAGGTACACTGAACTAGCTAAGAGTAAGGCAAAAGCCAACGCATACCAAAATGCCCCGCGGCGCATCATTTACTGCACTTCAAACCCACGCGTCAACACACTAAACGCCACGTGTCACAGCCTATTTAAGAGCTTAAAAATCCTTTAACATAAGTCTTGCTGTGTTATTAACAAGTGTTTTATCTGCAAATTACTAGGTAAGATAAGAGACATTGCGAGGCTGTGAGAAGAAGGGAAAGGAGCTTGTTTGAGAAGGTTATAGTCACTTTAGTGAGAGGCAAGAGTTTGACGAGAGCTCTCATGCCTCTCCTCAAAGTTTACATCACTCGTTGTGTCGGTCAGCTCGCAAAGACATGTCTGTATTCACCTCACAAGTGCAGAATGCATGTGTTTTCAGATGTGGCACCGCATCTCGATTCAACAAACCCAAATCATGGCATGGGGTTGAGCGCCTCCGACAATATTCCAGTATAAGTCAATGGGAGCCAGGGTCAGTAGGAGCCGGAAGAGCCTGCATGTGAACTTCCTATTTGGAACATCTTGGCTAGCATGTTAGTTATGTCCATGAATATATACAGTCTATGGTAATTGCTGAACATTCCATCATAAACATGCATACAAACCATATGCAGACCCCTCCAGCTATCACTGCCAAATATCAAAATGCAACACATCAACACTCGCACAAGTTGAATGATGTGAGAGTTCTGTGTTCCAGGTTGGCTCTGGTGGCAGTTTGGACAGCCCCTCTCTGTACCCAACAAGGAGGCACTGGTGCTGGGCTTCAGTCAGACTTCGTGGCTCTGGAGCTGGTGCTCTTCTCTGGCTCTCAGGTACTTCTGGAAGGTCCCATTTGCGCTGTTGGCTATTCCCAAGAGCCTGGCCCTGTGCTACTATGACTTCTGCGTGCCCAAATGGGGCCCTCTGGTATCAGTGAGTTTTCATCTTTTAATCTCTAGAATGGCATCTATGTGTCTCAATGGATCTATCTCCATTGAGACTGTTCCCAAGTTTGTTTTTCTTCTGTGTTGATACTTTGCAGCTGATGTCATAAACATTCCCTGGGGTGTGATGCTAAGTGAAGGCACATCCCCCAAAACAACTTTTGTGGGACCCACCTTGTGCAAAATGGAATGAGTCTATTAAAATTTGTGGTATAGTATGAAAGTGGTGTGTGCGTGAGTGTTGATTGTGGTTGGAGGGGCCTATAGCGCAGATCGGCAGCCTCACTTCCATCAGTGTGCTCCAGGGCAGCTGTGGCTACAGTAATAGCTTACCACCACAAGTGTGGAGTGAATGAACAGTGAAAGCGCTTAGGGTGTCTTTAAAGGCAAAAATATAAATGCAATGGTTAATTAAAAAATAATTAATTAATTAATTAATAGTCACATACAGTGTCACATAGTTGTGAAATTTGGAACAAAGAATACAGAGAATACAAAAATATAACCTTACAGGGATTTATCTGATTCTGTTTACAAATATTAGGCTACTTATAGAAGTAAATATTTTAAAAAGTGCTTTGTCAAGGACAAATCCTCTCCAGAAATAAATTGATTGGGACACATCAGCATGGAATTACATTTTCATATGTAAATAGAAAACTGCCCAAATTTGTCAGCTTCAAATTAAGTCCAAGATGAGCTCTGTGTCTCCAACAGATCAGCTGTTATAACAGAAATAATGGTCCACACCCCCAGAATGATGCATAGAATGTTCAGTCATTTGGCCATAGAATGCCTATGGGGCCTTTCTGTGGGAAACTGGCAGATTTCAGGACAAAAATTCTAGTTAACTTTCATGGATTTTATTCAAACTTGGCACAATTCATGTTTATATATGGAATATTATGTAAGTGAAATTTCAGTTTGGTATCTTTTATAATGTTTGAGTTTTGGGTGTTTAAAAGGGTAGGCATGGTCAAAATCAGACCTAGCAGAAAAAAACTTCCTTAGTCATAGACTTCGGACTGTTTGGGGCAGATTATTATATTTTATTTCAACTTTTTATTATTTTTTTATAATGTCAAGTCTTTTATATATTTTTATATATAAGTTTAAAGCAATACCAGTGTAACTGTGAGACATGATCAATAACATTCTGTTACAGTTCAATTACTCATTATTTATTGAAGCATAATCTTCTGTTACTTAGTGAAATGTGGACTCATTTTTATGCATTTTAATTTCATGTGGTCCTGTCTCAGATGTAACACTGTCATCTGAAGAACAGACAGTCCTGGTTCGGTCCTTGCTTAGTTATGGTTCAGTCTTACTGGTTTAGCTAAAAAATTGACCGAAGTGGACTGTCCTCCTCAACTGCGTCGAGTAGCCAGGCCAGGGACCAGCCCACGTACGCAAAAGTAACGTTGCGCCAAACTGAAAAAGGAACTATGTTTTGTTACCAAATTTTCAGTAGAAGCGTGTTACACAATTTTTACCTCAAAAAAGTAGTTACGTTACATACATTAGAGGACACGCATACCACAGGTGAGAGTCACGGCACAGGCGGGAGTGGACTGTCGGGTGCGACCAGTGGAAAGAGTAGAAGAGATCAGCGGGTCTGATGAGGGTCTGATGTGTAATGGGAGGTAATGGAACGGAGGAACGCAGAAAAAAAACTATGGTAGACATGAGTGTGCGTGCACGGGACTACAGTGGTGCATGTATGTGAGAAGGGCCTCGTGCTCACAAGCACAAGCCCAGCCAGTTTTGTGACGGCCCAACCAAACTTTTTTCCCACACTCTTTTGTTGCCTGGTAATGAGGCAAAGATGGCAGACATTACCCACGCTAGCAGTGATTTTAAATGTCACGTCGGTCATAGCTCACTAATCATTAAGTATGGTCAGTTTAACCAATTGTTGATCACCTATGTTCATAAAAGCAATTTTTTGCACCCAGCTAAGTTTACAGGTTTCATAGAAGTAAGTTTTATTTCTCTCTATAGTTGACACATCTTCCTTGTTCATCCTCGTTAGCACCTTTCTGCGCTGTGCCAATTGTGCCTATTTCCTCTATCTGTAGATGTTGTAACTTGCTTTTGTTTTCTGTGTAATGACTCCAGTTCATAAAACGTGTGAAAAATCCCTCAGTTATCCAGGTAGACTCCATGGCAAAGGAGAAATTCAATTTGTCAACTGGACAATGGAAAATAAACTTTTGTCCAGTTGACAAATAGAATTTCTCCTTTGCTACAGTTCACAAAGCTGAAAGTGAATGTCACATGTTAAAGTACCCCTTTCACTAAAACATCTTTAACATCTTTAACATGTTGTTGTATAACCAATTAGATTTAGTGAACAAGATGTGCACATCACCATCATATTGTATCTGTACCTGTCTCCACTCCATTGTACTGTCCCAGCTGTGACCAATGTTACATCAGCTGACTTGCTGTAACACTAAATGCTTACATCTAATAATCACATAAAACATCATAATAAGTAATTGAAAACACAAAAGCCCTCATCCACATAAGACAGCAGATTTGTACACAGCTCAAATTGGACATCAAAAGCTTTCTTTCATTTGTGTCATGGCATTTCAAATCACTATGGACATAACAACACGCGGCTGGCTGCAAAGATGAGCCAGAATAATCAGTAAAAGATGAAAAGAAATCACGTTTGATATGGTGAATGGGACTTTGAAGTCGTTTTAAGGCTAGCCACGAAGCACGCACATTGAGAGGACGGAGTGAATGCACAAACTATGATGTCATCTAGGATTTTTCAGCCAGTTAATGGCAACCAGATCAGAAAGAGCAGGTTAGGTCAAAAAAAAAAAAAAAATGGAGTAGCCAGGTCCAACTCCTTTTATAGACAGATCAGTGGGCATAGCTAAGGGTCATTTCTCAAGGTTTGTTTATGCATCCTCACGGTAAATCAGAAAACTGCCCTAAATACACTCAATGCATAATCTCCTGAAACTACAGTCGCACGTTAACATGAGAATGGTCAGACTGGTAGCTCCAGCAGGACATATGTGCACACTGGCTCTATATTTCTCAATGAGAAAGCCAGTCAAGTTTAACCACTTGTAATTGGTCTACAATGAAAACAACTGACTGAATAGGCTTGTATTTACCCTCTGTACAAACTGACCACTGTAAACACAAGGATTTCAAAAGTAAATTTCAAAACACTAATCGACCTGGACCTTGGCTCTTTCATACAATACATAACTGCCACAGAAACACTTTGTGCTGATGGTAAATGCACAAATACAACAACAGATGCATGGTCTTTACATATTTTGATGGGGATATGTGCCCACACTTGCATAGGGCGAAATACCTATGTAGTGCGTCCTAGGTCTTAGACAAACTTTATTGAGCCATAGACATAATTATTTGGACAGAGTAGCTCACACATCACAATAAATATAATAACAAAGAGCAAAAATATAAATGGTAATAGTAATAATTTCAAAATAGTAGCAAAAATTGCAAAAAAGAGCAAAAATCATTGCTCTCAAAGGAATGTACTGCTCCTTAAAAATAATAATGCTCAAGTAAAAGTACTCAAGTAGAAGAAGAAAAAGGACCGGTCCAAGACATAACTCATATAAAGGTAAAAGGTTTTGGGTGAAAATCTGAGCAGGATTTTTAAGAGTAGTAGAAATCTGTGCGTACTTGGGAAATCCGTGCATATTTGGCTGTTGGTATTTTGTTGATATTTGTAAACTATCAAATGAGTCCAGTCGCACATAAAATAGATTGTGTGTATTTTACCCATCAGAATACGAACTGAAAAGTTACGACGTCAAGAATTACAATCACGAAATGAAAATTTACTATTATACTTTCATCAGTATGAATATGAATTCACAGACGGGACTTTACTGTCAAAAATACATCATCACTTCACAGACATTATTTATCGAGCAGAAGAAACGTCGATCAAGCTCAAGACTGCGCATGCTCAAGTTTGTAGCAGAGGGTAAAAACGGAGTAATGGCACAACAAGGAGCTACAACAGCGACCAACAAGTGGGTTATTTAAAATTTATTGTAAAAATGTCTTGTCTTGCCACATTGAATTCAGGTGTAGAAATCCCTCCTCTGAACGGGAAATTACACCTATATCTTAACAGATAACATAGTGGTAGAACTTTGGCTAACATCAGATGTAACATTATCCCAGGGCTAATTAGCAAATATCGGCGTTTTCTGCATCTTTAGTTTGAAACATTCAAGGCTACAGCCACAGCGAGCAGTCAAAGAGTCTTAACCTTCATCTCAGCTGCATTTCTCGCATGAAATGCCACCAAAAGTTCCTCAGGACGCTGAAATGTCCCAATTTACACCAAACACTACCGGGTAGTTTCCACGTTAAGGGCTACTTTTTACCTTTTGTTCATTGAAGATTGGAAATTCTAGGGCTGAAATGATCCAAATGATTGTACTGAAAACATGTGGAGTTTGAAAAAACACTTGAGCACTTTCTATATAACCACATGACATCACAAGGTGGAAGAGAGTGTTTTCAGTTTGAGAGAAGAACTCAGCTGAAGCATGCATTTTTTTGTGTGAATGAAACAAATCACAACTCCAGGTATGTTTTTGACGAGGAAGCATTATAACATAGATCAGAAAATAGTCATATTAATCATAAAAATCACAAAATCAATAATCACAAAAATCTAACTGGACTTAAATGAAAGTCCAATTTGATTGACATGGAACACTAATCTCCACCCTGAGACGACATGCAAAGAATTTAAGGAGTCCCTCAAATTTTACAAGCACTTTAATAACTGAATAATGTTTGAGCGAATTTTTGCCGTACTGAATTGGACTAAGCAGTGTTTTGGCCTGTCCCTAGAATTTATTGTTTGCGGATTGGAAAATAACCTAAAAACGTGTACATTTTCATAAATACATAATGAACTTTTTATAATGAGCTCACCAGATGCAAACTACAGTCAACAATGATCTTAATGAGAAAAGTGATTTACAGGCTCTAACACGCGAACTCCATTAACACCTTAAAACCTTACAATTCTTTTCCTTTTGCAGTCATATTATAGGTGCATTGTGTAACTTTTATGAAGCAGGATCTGGCATCTGCTTGTCTTCATGGTGATGTTATTGCTTTGCCTTACCAGACTGGAATTAAACAAATATATTTAGTGTTTCGATTACAGGTGTTTTAATTCTCAAAACTACTGTAAAAACATGTATTTTTACTGTGAGCATGCCCACTTCTCCACAGATCTGACCTGCAACTTGGTCTAGTGATGTGGCCAAGCTTATCGTCATGGAGACTACTCCTACTACTACTATAAGTACTATAACTACTCAGCTACTACTGCTACTACTACAACAATTATTATTAAGACTACTACTACTAACTACTACTTCTGCTACTACAACTACTACTGCTACTGCTATGTTCCACAGTATTAAACAAATATATCTTGTATTTATACTACTACTGGTGTCTTTATTTGTCAAAACTACAGCAAAAACATGTATTTTTACTGGTCCTGGTCCTGGTTTAGACATGGTTTAGTAATGGTGTAGTCCTGGTTTAGTTCTGGTGTAGTCCTGGTGTAGTCCAGGTTTAGTCCTGGTGTAGTCCAGGTGCAGTCCAGGTGTAGTCCTTGTTTAGTCCTGGTGTAGTCCTGATGTTGTCCAGGTGTAGTCCTGGTTTAGACCTGGCTTAGTCCTGGTTTAGTAATAATGTAGTCCTGGCATAGTCCTGGTGTAGCCCTTGTTTAGACCTGGTTTAGTAATGATGTAGTCCTGGTGTAGTCCTTGTTTAGACCTGGTTTAGTCCTAGTTTGGTCCTGGTTTAGACCTGTTTTAGTCCTGATTTAGACCTGGTTTAGTCCTGGTTTAGTAATGGTGTAGTCCTGGTTTAGACCTGGTTTAGACCTGGTTTAGACCTGGTTTAGACCTGTTTAAAGTTGTCTAAACCAGCCCACAGTATTTAACCGTGTGTATAAAATTCTATTTCATTTGAACTTAATGTAAACACACTGATAGAACTGCAATGAAGGACTGGAACTGCTGATACCAGATTTCTGTTAGTGTTCAGCTGAATTTCACCTGTACTCTTTTCAAAAATCCCAGTTTTAATACAAATTGCCGACGTGATTATTGGCATCAAAATCAATGACTATCCATTAAGCTGATCTCATACTGTGCAGTTGTTGAAGAGTAGAGTGTAGAGAAGTGAAATATAAACATTAACTCTAGTCACTCTCTGGTTCCAGGCCATGTCTAGTTTAAGATTTTATTTATGGCAGAGGTCTTCAACAGGGGGTCTCTCTCTCTCTCTTCATCCCCTCATCTCTTACTCTCTGTCAAACTGCAAATACGTCGACCAGGATTTTGTCGTTTCTTGTTGAGTACATGTGAAGAGTTCCGTTCCAGGTAAGATCCACGGAGCGACTGGAAGAGGAGGAGGAGAACAGGACAGAAGAGGGAGAACAGGAGAGGAAAAGATCAGAAGAGGAGAAGGACAACAGGACAGGAGGAGCGACTTCGATGGAATATCCCCCTAGTATTGAATCAAGAGAAAGAGGAGGAGAGATGAGGAGAAAGATGAGAGGGAGAGAAGAGCCGCTCTTGGTCTGACCCATCCCCCAGCACAGCTCCTGGGATCATTCAGGCACCAAAACCCCTCCACCACGGTAAGGTGACGACTCAAGGAGGGGAAAGCGCTTCTCAGGTGGAGGCACCGGACACCACTCCCCGCTTCAGCTCATCTGTTTCTTCTGCTGAAACACTTTTCATGTGTTTGCATTTGCACACAGCTGATGGATCAGATCCATGACCAGAAATGAACAAGGACTCGGAGGTCAGTGATTTTGCTACTTTAACAGATCTCTGGAGAGGCGAGCCTGCTCACTAATGCACGTTTTTCAAGGTATTTGTGAGTAATACTTACAACTGTAATGAAATAAGTGCTACAGGTTTGAGAGGCAGGCATCTGGATTAGACACCTGATGGCGCTCGATGGCGTATTTATTAAAACTTTTTTGAAAACGATGCTGTGTGCACGATGTAATTTTGGAAAACGGAGGGAGGGAAATATTTGTTTCTCAAAATACCCGGCTATGTGTAAACGTAGCCTTAAAGCAGCTCTATGCATACATGCACTATTATGCTACAATATATTTAGGCTATATATGAGTACTTCAGGGGTAAGTCAGGTCTAAACCAGAACTGAACCAGGACTAAACCAGGATTAAACCAGGTCTAAAGTAGGACTAAACCAGGTTATTTGCTACAGTATTGTTTTGTTTTTTGTTTTTTTTTTTTTTTTTTTTTTGTGTATGGTAAAATCCCAAGCGATTAACATATTAACATGACACATGGAAATTCACAAACCTCTGGCTTTTTCGTCCCGAGTCTTGTAGTCCGAGTCAGGGGGTGGTCAGTAGCAGTTTCTGTGGAAATATTCCAAAGATCCGGCTGGTGTAGGTACAAATGTTGAGATAAAGTTTAGGAGCACAGTTTCTTGTCTCGATCAAGGTTTGCAAAGGTTACAATGTTTAAAAAACGCACATAGCAACAAAAATAACAACAGCACGCACGTGCGCACTGACGGACGCACGCAACTGATGGACGCACGCAACTGACGGACGCACGCAAGCGTCTTGGCGCTAAACCAGGACTAAACCAGAGCTGAACCAGGACTAAACCAGGACTAACCAGGACCAAATCCAGCAGGCGCTCCTCCGGCGTTTCACTTCTGCTGATATCGCCGTGATTTTGGCGAATTTGTATGAAGAAAAACCCACCACTTCAATCCAGGTTAAAAAAGCATTGTAATGGATGTTACAATGAAGGTTGGTAGTGTTTGGTGTAAACTGGGACATTTCAGCGTCCCAAGGAACTTTTGGTGGCATTTCATGCGAGAAATGCAGCTGAGATGAAGGTTAAGACTGACTGACTGCTCGCTGTGGCTGTAGCCGTGAATGTTTTAATCTAAACATGCAGAAAATGCCGCTATTTGCTAATTAGCCCTGGGATAACGTTACGTCCACAATGTTATCTACTAAGATATAGGTGCAATTTCCCGTTCAGAGGAGGGATTTCTACACCCGAATCCAATGTGGCAAGACAAGACATTTTTACAATAAATTTTAATTAATCCACTTGTTGGTTGCTGTTGTAGCTCCTTGTTGTGCCATTACTCCGTTTTTACCCTCTGCTACAAACTTAAGCATGTGCAGTCTTGTGCTTGATCGATGTTTCTTCTATACGATAAATAATGTCTGAAGTGATGACGTATTTTTTAAAGTAAAGTCCCGTCTGTGAATTCGTATTCGTACTGATGAAAACGTAATCGTAAATTTTCATTTCATGATTGTAATTCTTCATATCGTAACTTTTCAGTTTGTATTCTGATGGATAAAATACACACAATCTATTTTATGTATGACTGGACTCATTTGAGAGTTTACAAATATTTATTTTATGCGCAACTACAGCCAAATATGCATGGATTTCTATTCTATGCGCACGAATATTTTTGAAAGCTTTCTTACTAAATAGAATTAGAAGGATCAATTTTCACCTTTTATCACACATTACACATAGTGCGAAGACTGATCAAAAAATTGTACGATTGTTTATTGTTTACTTCTGAGTATTGTTACAATGGGAAATACATGAAGCAAGAACAAATATGGTGTCTTATTAAAAGTTTTAATTTTATTTAAGTACGGTAACTTTAACCAAATACTGATCATCTATGCTCATAAAAGCTAAGTTTTGTACTCAGCTAAGTTTCCACCATTTACAGGTATCATAGAAGTAAGTATAAGTATTCCTCTCTAGAGGTGACACATCTTCCTTGTACTTCCTTTTTAGCACCTTTCTGCACTGTCACAAGAAGGCTCCTTGGACCTGATAGGGCGTATATGTGCCAAGTTTGCCTGTTCCTCCATATGTGTTGAGATTCTAATTGGCTTTCGTTTTCTGTGTAATGAGTAGAGTTCACAAAGTGAATATGAACGGTTAAACTACCCCTTTGATTAAAACATCTTTAACATTATTCCATTTAAAATATTACTGAAAATCTTGTAGCCGTTTCACAGTTTTAATGACGTTTACAGTTTCACTTCCTGGTTGGACATGAGCCGAAGTTATGACATATGTAGCAGTAATTCCATACCTAGCAACCATAATCATAAAAAAAGGTCAAGACTTGTCTAAATTGAGCAATTGTTATGATTGGAGTAATACAAATAAATAACACCCTCAATGTGTTAAATGAATGTTTAAAGTGTCTTCCTTGCGTGTAAATTGCCCCTGCATTTTGGATGGAATTTTCCATGTTGATAATGTAGGTAGAGGTATTCCATTTAGGACTCACCGCAGCGGTTCCTGTATTTTTGTATTTTTCCCCCGGAAATTGCCACTTACTGCAACTACTATCCCACCAAACCAAGTAATAATATATATTTTTAAAAAGAACACCTGTCGCATTCTCTTTTAGCTCATTTTCCTTGTATATGTATCATCAGAAATTTAAATTTTGTTGCCGTGTATATACGTTCAAATGGAAATAGATAAGATTACATTAAGCATTTATTATAAAGATGTAATATTTTGCTTGTAGTTAAATCTACTGGTGTGAATAAGATAAAGAAGATTCATATTAACATTCAGTTCACTTTTATATATCATTTTATATTAACATCAGGACAAAGAAACCCTATTATAAAGCTATTTTCTTTTCCTGTTAAAAAGTGATCCATCACATTTGTGCTAATGCTGACCACAATCTCCAGAGACTTAAAAAAGCATGCAAACACATTTTGGCCAGTCCGATGTGCTGACCAAACAAACAGCAGCAGCATAACTACTACTCAGATTCTTCAGTAAAGTAAACTTTCAGGTACAGAGCCTGCTTTGAGCTCACACAGTTCCTCCTTCATGACCTCTAAATAACATATTATGAAAGCGTCTGTATTTACACTGCTTGTCTAAGTATAAACACAGAAAAATAGGCAAGGCATTGAGCACAAATTACATGGAAAATTACCAGGATGCTCCAGTATTGTTTGTGTTCTCCATCACACTCTATTGGCTGTTTCTAGTTGTTTTTCATTAAAGTTTATGATCAAATCTCAACATTACTTTAACTTTGAGGTACTTATATATCAAGAAGCTATATAAATGGAGTGTGTACTCTAAACACTTCATTATGTTATTTCTAGAGCTATAGTTCCTAGAAAAGCATGTATTGCATTTTTTCTTGCATGTGTAGTATCCATGATTGCAGATACTTAATTCATTGTGTTAACCAATCAGAGAAACATAGCAAAATAGAAAATTCAATTCTGTCAGCTGGACAAAAGTTTTAGATTGATGTTGTTTCACAGATCGTCTAAGAACCTTTGTCAGTTCTGGTGGATAATATTATGTAAGCGCTGGTGGCTGGGACCCTGCCTTATATCTACCTGAAAGAAGAAGCTAACTACACTGACACACATATTTGTTTACTGACATACTAGCTATCCCTGTTGTTTTCCTTGTTTTGATTTAGGTCAGAGAATGGAGTTATAAATAAGAGCTAAATGATGTCCAAGCCCTGCATTCCTGTGCAAAGATGGATCGTCTTTCCTAACAAAAATTGCCGCTTTAACTCTCCTGATGGATTACTCAGACAATGAGAGAAATGCATGGTCCATTTGTGTCAAAACAAATATGGCAGCTTATGAGTAAAAAAGTACTGAGAAACTCTGTGGATAGCTGCAGAATCAACAAGCAAAAACTCTAAACTCTTATTTATCTCAGGTAAAAGAAGTTATATGTTTTGTTTGGAATGATACAAGAATATTTGAGAGGTCTTCCTAAATTGAAAGACACATGCTACAAATTGGTGAGGAGGGTTGTTTGTCATGCTTTACAGTGTGATTCCAGACCCTTCTGCATTCAAAGAGAACGCTGGAGGGACGGGCTGGTCAGGGAAATATTTTCCTATCATTGTTTACTTATCCTCGCCTTTAGGTCTTAAATAACAGTACTGGCAGAACTCCAGAAGTGTCAGGCTGTGCAGAAATGAAGAGGGAGTGACGAAAGGGTTTGGAGAGCCAGGAGACTACTGCAGGCTAAGAATGCTAAAAGATCTATAACCAGTTTACTAGAGCTGAGTCTCATAGCCTCAGCAGCACAGCACAATCCTCCTCTTCCACTAACACACTGTGAAAGAAGGACTACTATTCTCTTATTACTACACTGTGTCTCCTCCTATTAACTCTGGACATATGTGAGTGAAAAAAAAATACAGGACCTGGCTAAAATGTACCAAAAAGCAGTATAAATGTCCTGTTTTAAGGGCCACTATTACGCAGAATTAACTCTTGTGAGATTTAAAATGTGTTTCATTGTTGTTACCTCATTAAAAACATACCTGGAGTTGTGTTTTGTTTCAGTCATGTTTGAGTAACCCTTTATTGTTCGTCTGTCTACATCGCCCATACTCAAAATGCTCTGTTCCAGTTAACAGCTACGTTTTGCCTTTTGTTAAACAGAGATCGTCAATACCACAACCATCTAAATGATTCCAATGAAAGTTTATGGAATTTAAAAACACATTGGAGCACTTCCTGTATTTCCACAAGGCATGACAAGGTGGAACAGTCTTCACTGTTTGAGAGAAGGACTCAGACTAAATATGCAGTATTTGTGTGTTAATTAGACATGAAACAAAACACAACTCCATGTATGTTTTTGATGAGGTAACAGCATAACATAGATCAGAAAACAGTGCCATACGGGCCCTTTAAACATGAATAAATTAGACAACAGTTAGATATATAAAAATATATATACTTTAATTGAAATTGTTTGCATAATAGTGTGAGAAAAAAAAATAATGAACTGGCTGTAGTATTTTACCTCATGCATATGAAAATTCTCTGCATTATCAAGGATGGAAACAGCACTTCCAAATAATGAACTAATTACGGTTACATGACAACAACTTTCCTTATATAGGTCAAGGGGTTCCAGTGCTCTAATTAAACATAGTCAGCACATCGTCAACAAGGACATTATATTTCCACTACAGAGGCCCAGAGTACCACACTAGATGAGAGCACATGCTTAATGTTTTCTGGCAGCTTTGGGACAGTCAGCTGCTTGGACCTGGCACTGGTCCCACCATCTGGACACATAATATCACGATTGTTATGTTAAGAATGTCAAGTGCAAAGAATTACTGCTAAGGACACAACTTAGCCATACTATTTTCATGTCTGTGGTAAACACCTCAAACTCATTGTCGACTCCTGAAAGGGTACTGGGGTTAAAAAGGAAGACTTTATGGTACACAAATAGCCTGTAATCAAATCCAATAGTGCAACAAGCAATCAAATCCAAATGCAACAAGCAAGCTTTCACATCTGCCATCTACCGGTGAAAAACAACAACAAATAAACCTCCAGATGGTAGGTTTAACAATGCTGTTGTATTTGTGATGTGTGTGTGAAAGGTCTTTTGGTGTGTTACCTCTTACTCTACTTTTTTTATTTTCTTTTTTTTACACAACATATTTAGATCAGTTTAGATGTTACCTTTGGTTGTTTTGAAAATGCAAAATTTGCCAAAAACAATGTAGGGCATTACAGTTGGTGTTCTTTTTGTTAATGAAACCACTGTACATCACATCAGGTTTGTGGATTTGTGGTGTATTGTTCTGTATCATGCTTTTGTATATGTAAGTATTGGAGTGCGGGAGGATGGGTAATGTAGGCTTGTGGGCTGAGCTCTGGACAGAATCTTACAGCTAACCATAAGAACGGTTTGAATAGGGCCCGGGAGGGATAGGTAAACTACTGAAACATGCATAAAGGACAACATGTTCAGGAATGTTCTTAATGAGGGAATGTTATTACATGGTTGGCAACTCCAAAATGTCCCCTTTATGAAAAAACGATTCTTTTAAAATTTGACTGGTGATTATTATGATCCGTTGCTGCAACTGTAGAGCAAAGGATTATTGCTAAGAACACAATTTATCCTGTTGTTGTCGTGTACATTGACAAGATACCTAAAACTCAATAATCTATCCAGGAAGGGCTTCAGGGTTTAAAAAAAAAAAAAAAAAAAAAAAAAAAAAAAAAAAAAGGAGACTGAATAGTGTTAAAATACTCAGTCCAGTCAAAATCCAGTAGTGCAACAAAGCAAGTAGAGTATAATAGTGTAGTACTGATTCATATAGAAAGTGGATACAGTATATTAAATTTATTACACGGTCAGACAATTCTTATAAAATTCTTCTTATCCCAGATGTTAAGTGGTAAATTAAATAAAATCCCTTGTCTTGTTATGCCTTGACTTGTCTCCAGGTAGCTTCTTTTGCCTAATATATGTATGAGAACAGAAATGACAACAGAAATGACAACAGCTCAAGACCAAATAGCTGCATTTCAAGAGATTACATAAGCAACACTCTTGAGTTTCATTACCATATTATTTCTTACACCTGCAACATTCAAGTGCCACTCACAACTGATGGAACTCGAACAAGCATGCATTTAAATCAGCTCGCCGTGCTCTTTGCCCTCACATCCGCTAACAAGGCGAACTCTCAGATTAGAGTGCAAGGTCAAAGTCAAAATGGATTAAGAAAGAAGAAAGATTACAGCTAATGCAAAGATATAACACAAAATACTTATCGTCTCTCTCCATCACTTGCAAAGAACTTCAACTCCTGTCCTATCTCCAGCACGGTGCTTTTGATCTCGAGAACCGGATAGCCGAGTCTTATCCTCCAATTTCCTATTTCAACATTGTTTCAGTGGCACGTAATCTGCCTTTATCTCTACAGTGCCCACGCAAGTCTGCCTGCTATTGATCTAAGGCGCTTCCATACATTTGAACATGCTACAGACTTCCACTTTATTCATGCCTTCATGCACTTATTCAGAGTGCAGGCATCTTTATCAGGAAATGAAAGAAGAGAAAGAAAACAGATATACAAGCATAGGCAAGGCAAGGCAAGTTTATTTGTATAGCACAATTCGTACACAAAGTAATTCAAAGTGCTTTACAGAATAAGAAATACATTAAAATCATAATAAAAACAAATCAAAACATAAATAATCGTGAAGATTAAAATAAAAAAAGAGAGACATAAATTGGAGAGAAGAGTGCGGAATGAAAACCTTTCAGTTATATGCACAGTTAAACAGAAATGTTTTGAGTCTGGATTTAAACAGCGTCACAGAAGAGTCTGTCTCACATGTTCAGGAAGACTGTTCCAGGTTTTAGCTGCATGAACCTGAAACGCTGACTCCCCTTGTTTAGTTCTGACTCTGGGCACCAGCAGGAGGCCGGTCCCTGAGGTCCTCAGAGTGCGAGATGGTTCATATGACACTAACATGTCACAGATGTACTTTGGTGCTCGGCCATGGAGAGACTTGTACACAAGCAGAGCTGTTTTAAAGTCTATTCTCTGAGGCACAGGAAGCCAGTGCAGAGACCTGAGCACAGGACTTATGTGCTCGTACTTCCTAGTTCGAGTAAGGACCCGAGCTGCAGCGTTCTGGATGTTCTGCAGCTGTCTCACAGCTCGTTTGGAGAGACCAGTGAGCAGACCATTACAGTAGTCTAACCTACTGGAGACAAACGCATGGATAAGTTTCTCCAAGTCTGCTTTAGACAGTAAACCTTTGATTTTCGCTATGTTTTTTAGATGGTAAAAGGCTGCGGATGTTATTGATTTGATGTGGCTGTTAAAGTTCAAGTCTGAGTCCATTATTACCCCTAGATTTCTTGCCTGATTTGAAGGTTTTAGAGAGAGAGACTGGAGGTGACTGCTGACACTGTCCCTTTGTTTCTGTGGACCAAACACTATGACTTCAGTCTTGTCAGAGTTTAGCTGGAGAAAGTTGTTTTGCATCCACACACTGATCTGTTGGATGCAATGACCAAGTGAGTCCACTGGTCCATAGTCTCCTGCTGCCAGAGAGACGTAGATCTGAGTGTCATCTGCATAATTGTGGTAGGACACATTATTGCTGCATATAGCACAGTATCCTTCATTAACACAGATTACTTATGGAAGCACTGACCAATCAACAAGCCTGCCCTCTGTCTTAGTTTTAAAGAACACATATTGTGCTTGGACTTGCTATATTATTAGAATCTATGACACCCGTGGGTCATTATGTCATGATGTGGACATTTAAATGACAATACTAAGATGAAACAACTTAATAAAAGAGGCAGGTCTACTGACTTTTGCAATAGAAAACTAAGGTGCCCAATGGGACTTGATGTTGCAAGTAAACATCATCACAAAGTTGGCAGCTCCTATGGGTAGCTGCAGATCATGCTAGAGAGAAGCAGATTTGTTTTTCATTGGCAATATGGTGTCTTGAAAATAAGTGAAATTATCGCTCAAATATGTACGAATCACTACAAATACTACTTTGAGAGGGGAAATGAGAAGGGGAAACAACTATAACATGATTGAAACCTCTTAAATGATTTAATGGTTTTGCATAATAGGTCTAAACTTTTTAATCTGTTAAGGTTTAAACTTTGTGCATTTCAGAATGTTATAATGTCATAAAAATAGTATTTATCAGATATGAAGCAATCAAATTCAAAGTTAATAATAATCCACTGGATTTGTATATAATCTTTCAAGACAAAAGATCAAAGTTCTTTACAATACATTATTCATTCCCTCCACACTTGGTGCTGGTAAGCTACTATTAACGCCACAGCTGCTCTGGGGTAGACTGACGGAAGCGAGGCTGCATATTCTTGGCCCCTTCAACACTCACACACACCACTTTCACACAAGGCAATGTGGGTGATATATCTTGCGAAAGGACACAATGACATAGGAAATTACAAACCGTCTAAACTTGACTTACTTAGTTACTGTTATGTTGCACTGATAATTATGCTGTTTTTTTATTTTTTATCTTTCGTTGTGAATATTGGAGAACTGATTTCTTTACCTCAGAGGCTGGCCCAGCTTAGAGTGGTCTCTTGTTTCCCCTTTTTGCAGAGCCTCAGCATCTTGTCTCTGCTGTCCTTTCTGTATTCCACAAATCCAACAGAAAAAAGACAATTGATCAATAACTCGTCTTTATCTCAAATTAGGCCCGTGTTGAGTTCAGCTGCCCATAGGTAAAGATGTTCATTACACGTTGCTTACCTGCCACAGTGAATAATGGCTTACAACCATGGATCAAGAGGTCTGAGAAGCAAGCACGGGCACTTTTCCGGTGAAAGTATAATTGAGGACAAAAGCTAGCGTTTAGCAACAACAGCATTTAGGCACATCAATGTTGGAAAGGAAACAAAGAGCCACGGTTGAAATAGCCAATATCGCAGATCCACATTCATTAAGACTATAGCACATATTAGCCTATCCACGGGTTTCAGGACAAATGATTCATTCCTGAAATTAAAGATTTTGATTTTGATTGCATAATTGCTATGACAATGAATGACTGTTGCCATAACTTGAAATCCATGCAGGAATCCATACAGAGAAGACTCATTATTTATACATGCTATCTAAAGTGTATGCAAAATATATGAACATGTTTATGTATTTAGAGCATGACTTTCAAATAATGTTATTCAAATTGTATCACATTTTTGTTAATCCATTCACACCATTCACTGAAAGGGATTTTTAGGATGAACGTTATCCCACACCACATGAGCCAAATTCACCTTTGATTGTGAAGGATGCATCTCCCAGTCTACTGTGACAAAACTGTATTCTGTATATGATATTCCACACAAGCTCTCCACAGTCACAGACCATAAGTAATTTACCAGGACAAATCCATACTTCACGCCACTGTTCCTCTCCAGTAGCTCTCAGTCTGTTTCTTATCTCCGTGATGGAGTAACTTGCCTTCACTGCTCACTCACACTGGCTTTGTTTAGGGAAGAACCATGTCACTAATGGCACAGTAGACAAATATGACCAAAAATGTGCTTTATCACAGAAAAAAAAGTTTAACTGTTCTTTGAAACTTTTTAGTGGAGAGTTCACCAGCTGTATCTTGATAGAGACGTTATTGCTTTGCCTAGAATGCTTCACAGTTTGGCATTAAACTTTTCTATCTCTATGGAGACAAGGTGAAAATATAACTTGTAACTGAATAAATGCAAGTGTATTGTTATTGGAGGAATAGGCGGCAGATGTACCCAGAAAGTTGCACAGTGTACTTTTAAAAAAATAATGTTGCGCACAAGTACAATTTACACAGTATATGGAGCCATGTGAGATTGGGGTCTTTCTTGGTCTTGGTCTCAGTCTTTCCATTTTTTGACAGTTTGAAAACATGCTTTGAAACATAAAAAAATACAATAAATTTTGCATTCTGTTGTTACATTGCTGTCCAATATTTCAACAAGAGGTCAGAAATGCAGCTTCTCTGAACCTTGAAGTTGAGTAAAGCAACCGTCTTGGCAGGTTTTGGTTTTGCTAGAAGAAAATACATCAATATCAAGAGAATTTCTGATGAATGTCTCACAACTGCTCTCACTAATCAATAACAGAGAGAACCATAAACGAATGATGAGTTGCTGCAGCCATTTCTCTTCATAGCAACCCACCTCTAGCCTCGAGTCAATCATAAATTATTCATTGCTCAAAACCAGACAAAATAAAACACATACTAAATAGAGGGCAGCAGGGAGCATTGTTGTGCCAACTTTATAACAAATTTGTACATAGAAATGGAAAACTGAGCATAATTGGGCATGTTGATTGGTCAATGCCTTCTGGAGTTGCAGAGGATGACAAACAATCCAAACACATAACAAATAATAAACAACTTGAAACCAATGTAGTTTTATAAATATATTTTGTTTAGAGGTTCTTGTTAGAGTTTTGTTTGACTGAATAAATGAGAGATCAAAGGCACATGGACAAATGGATAAATTAAATAATGTTGACAAATCTGCACTTAAAAGGATTGTATTTAGCCTGCTCTCTCACTGTTCTAAAAAGGTATACACTAACAACTGAACCTTGGTTGCAAGAGTGTTATGACCCAGCTCGTTTGGGGTGAGGGAAGTAACAAAAATAAAACCAAGATGTAAAATGGAATAAATTAAGTAATGTTTAATTAACAGGAATGTAAAGGTAAATTAACAAAACACTAAAAATATACAGAAAACAACCTAAACTAAGAAACAGAACAACAGAATAAACAGAGTTTTGTGCCAGAAAAGGGGTCACGCAGGCTTACACAAAAACGAGTGGTAAAACTTAGGGATACACACTAAACTAAAACAAGTTCCCCAAATTAAACCACATAAGCCCACAAACAGAATCGAGTGACCAAATCAAAAAAAGGCACACAAAACAGAACTAGACTAACACACAAACACAAAACCAAAATGGCAGACTGGCCACCAAGGCCAGCAGCCCCAAACAGGTGCTGGCAATCTCCTTAAATAGGGGGAGGTGGCTGCAGGTGAGGTGGGCGTCGACTTGCCCCACCAATCACAGACCAGGGCTCGTGCAGCAGGAATCAAGAGAACTCTGCAGAAATATTACAACTAAGGCCTGGGGCCGTAACAAAGAGGCTTAACCTTCTGATGGAGGACACATATGTTTTCTCAGTATATGGAATTTTCAGAACCTACAGAATTCCCTCACTGAGCTGTAGAGGCTGCACTAGCACTGATTCATGATGGGGTGTAGGTGCTGGAGTCTAGGTAGTGAGGATTCAGATCAGAGAGAGACATTTTAGGTTTAAACCAACTGGATTTCAGCATTGAAACTGGCAACCCAAATGAAAGACTGGTGTGATGCTTATTCTGCTTCCTCATACAGAACTTGACCATCATGGCCAATGTTTTTTGTAATTGTAGATAAGAAAAATCAGCATTACACTTGTAATCAACATGCCTACCTCATATGTGGGTCACAGATAGGTTAAGGTTGATACACATTTTTTTATCAAAATCTTATGTACAGTGACTTTAATTGGCTGTTAATTTCTCTCATCATAATAAGATGTCAAAATACTGCAGTCAGTATGACAGTAGGATACTGGAATATGATAAGTTATTGAAAAATTTCAGCAAAGAATGAGAGAGAAATAACAGTGGCTGCACCTGATCCTATTTTCTCTACTTACTGCTTCATAAATCACTATGAACATCATTAAAACTTTAGAAAGTTTGCAATATAAAGTATGTACCGTATTGTACAAATGTGGTTTAATCTTACAATTGTGTGATAACAGTTACATTTGTGAACTCATTTCAACTCTAGTTGATGAAACCAAGACGTCTTTCCTAGCAACATTCTAAAGCTCCACGTTATAAACAGCATGCTTAAAATCCATTACCAGTGGATGCCAACACACACGTAATCCTTCTGTGCAACATATAAAAGTGAATTAAACTAAGATGTTCTCCGTGAATAAACTATTATTTTAAGTAATAAAACATGAAACCCCCAAGCATATTCGAATCCTGAAAATTGTAGAGTTCTGTGGATAAATAATGCAAAAAGTCAAGATTTAGTATTATTGTAATTTGCTTCTGCAGTGCACAAATAGTGTAATTACATCCAGTCACTGACTCCTGAGTTGCTAATCCACTTTCGTTAGTCAGAAAGGATGCCCTCCACTTTATTTATGACTGAAAAGATTGGGCCAAGTCAAGTATCAGAGGTGTAATGATTTCTTTGACACTTGAATAATGTGTATTAGGCTGTAGTTCATCACTGCCAGTGCTGATGGCTCAATTCCAGCAAATACAAATACAATCAGCTCCAACATTGACCAGCTGTCTGTCTGAGGGATGAGACAGAGGCTGGGGAAACGTGCCCTGGTGAGAAGAAAATCATTTAAAACAAATCACACCAACAAAACGATCAGCCTTATCAGAGCAGATCGATGTAATGCCTTTTTATAGTCAGACTACTCACTCTTCGTATAATTCCAAAACATGATCTGGAGATAAAGAGGGATAATAAAACTGGAGCTATAGCTGCGTTTTTTTCACCCAAGCAAATATGGAGATGGATAAATATCAGTTTAACAACACTGGACATGAAAATCTGGTTATGCTTAAGGGACTCTTTTGTACTGTTGTATACTGGCAAAATGGTGGTCAGTATTTTGAATTACTTATATCTGTATTCATAGAGCATCTGCCTCTGAGTAAATATGCTAAGGACGCCACGCTGGCTGGGAAGAATTTGCAGCATTGAATGGCATTGAGCCTGCTTTTGGAGTTTCTTTGTTGTTAAATTGAAGACAACGATTTATCTTAAAATTTATTGGATTTCCGTAACGTCATGTGCTGTTGTCTGCATGAAAGCAAGCAGGTGACGCCACCAGGCCACATAATAGGACAGATCTGCGGAGAGGTGACTCAAATGCATTTTCAAAGCACTGAAAACACCTGTAAATAAAAATTAAAAAAAGCAAGATAAGTTTAATGGAGTGTTGTAGAGCATTTTAGTCATGCCCTAGACCACAAAAGTTATACTGCACCTTTTAGCCAAGTAGTTGAGTAAATGTACTAAATCAGCTGTCATTATTTTTCTAACCAATGTAACTGAATAGATGATTATTAAGGGTTATTATTTGCAATCTAGTTGTGTAATGTGTTAAGAGTCTGCCCCATATAAGGATGATTACATTCAAGATTGTTCATGTCAGTTGGAGCCTTTCTGAAGATTTGTCAGGAGTTAGTTGAATTGAGTTGAGTTTTTTCTCAATCACCCACATTAACCTTATATAGTGCAAAATGTTCTGTCTGCTCCTTGTCTGTTCATTTACTTTGGATGGGCTTTTACCAGCTATCAAAAACTTAAGGTACGAGTGCCAAATAGCATCATGGCCTTGTCCAGGTGAAATTACAGCTCAAAAAGTCTTTGCAGGAGAAGTTTTCAATGAACTGTCAGGTCATTTTGAAAAGTGAAAGTTAAGTTTGATATAAGAGCTGTCTCACAAGTGTGGTCTTTTCAATGTGATGAATGGCAGAACATTTTGGAGAAGCTCAGAACTAAGAAAATGTCAAATGTCAAGACTTAAAAAATATGCACTTCTCTACTATAGTAATAGCCAGTCTGAATTACCTCTCTTTGTAACTGTGACTTTGAGGCTATAGCAAACTGCGTATTAAAAATGTAAGATGACTATATCAATGAGTTCTTGTCAGGTTAATATTCAGTAATCACTTTCTTTGGATAAAATGGTACACTTTTAGCTATTACAAATGAATGCAATTGTCTCTATTGCAAACATTAGATAAATGTCCTTGTAAGATCAGATTTCCTCTATTTGTACAATATTAACAATGTGAGAGGCTATAACTGTAATACAGAGACAATGAATGTAGGATCAGATTATTTATTCAGTCTTCGAGACGCTTGTTTTATGATCTCTTTGTTTGGAGATATATTTGGAGCTGCTTTGGATTTCTGGAGTACAGAGTGATAGAAAGTGTTAGTATTGTATAGTATTAGCCCTAATGCTGAACTCTACATTTGTTCATCTCATCTCTTTAACTATGTGTGTTATCTGCACATAATAAAACAGTTTAGATGGTTTTGCTGCCCACTGTTAAATCTTGTTTGGTTATCTTTTTACTCTTTTCCTGTAAGAGCCAATTCCAAATTTAATCTAGTGTACAGCCTTGGAGAGAGAGAAGGGTCACTGAATAATATAATGCTAATGATTAGTCACAGTTTTATTATCTCCATGGCTCCACTTTCCTCTTCAAAATTTCAGTGATTTCATAAAGTTTAATCAGTTTCATAGTACATTCTCAAACTCCAGCATAATTTTCAGTAATTGGACACACTGCTCAGAAATCTGCAGAATTTATAATACAAAACTATGACTAAAGTCATGTAGGTTTGGGGCTTTTTCTTCTGTATTAGCCGAGTTGTCTTCTCCTCAAATTCTTGGTTGATCTCTCTTACATGACAAGAAATAACAAATTACATTATGAGTGAATATCAGTGCTGAGTTATGCTTATTATTCACTTTACTTTCATTTTCACCTATTACAGAATAACTACTAGTAGAAAATGTATTGCTACTTTTAAAAATGCATTAACAGGACTTTGGCATATCTGAAGTTTTGGTAACATAAAGAAAGTACTATTATTTTGTGTTGATAATTACATTACTGTCTAAAAGAAGCGTTTTTAAAAATTATTTGTGTTGAGTATCGAGCCTATTCCTTAATATCGTTTAAAAAGTTAGTATTGGGACAACACTAACTGCTACAGGCATTTAAAAAAAAAAAAAAAAAAAAAAAAAGCTAAATGGGAGTTCAGAAAAATGTAGAAATGAAGGATCAAGTAGGCTACATCTGCATCTATATAATGACATTTGTGGAGGCTGGACACTTTAATTGTGCTGCATTCTCCCACATGCACTTAAACACTCCTCTTTGCGAAGCATAGATGGATGTCCAGATAATTTACCTGTCAGTCAGTGGTAAGACATGGCAGTAAGAGAGAGTAAGAGTTTTTCTTTATATTGGAATAAGAATCTTAAACATATAGGCATAAAGGAAATCAAGATAAAGTCTTTTTGGTAGATAAATCAAAATTAATCACACATACATACTGTCTTATACACCATTATTTCCACAACAATGTGTCTGTGCTGTTCTAATTTTCACCTGCATGTGTGAAAAGTGTGAAACAGGTAACATTACACCTCTATATGAAACAGGGATTATGCAGGATAGTATTAGCCTATATAAGAACTTAATAGAGTAGTTTGTAGTGCACTGGGATTCACTAATCTGTCCTGGTACATTGCCTTCTCTGTCTTAAAATGTGCCAGACACTTATTGAGGAGGGAATGGCTCTGGCACGTTTGATAATCCCTCTATGATAATTTGGCATCTCCAAAGGAGCTTTGCCACTACAATAGTAAAAACACATAAAGAAGGGGCAACATAGACTTAACAGATTTTTACTATTCTGAAGAGAAGATTATAATTCTAAAGAGTGCTTTACTAAATAACCTTTTAGGCATTCTGTATTTTGTTATTTTAAATATAGTCCTATTATATATACAGTATTGATTCTAAAACAATAAATCCTATTGAATATCAGGGATGTGAACATTATAAAGTTTATCTGTCTGCTCTGTCCCTCCTTCCACCATTTTAAAAAATGCTCCAGAGATCTACAAAGAGATAGAGATTTATAAATAAAGACTTTCTGGGTGGATTGCTATATGGGTTGTAAGTTACGTTGGTGTCTATTGCTATTCCAATGTGCGTTACGATTGCTAAACGTACATATGGTGTTATCTATAAATTTATATTTCCCAAATCCGTCAAAGCCGTCCTCTTTTTTCACATTTCAGATGGCCACTCTAGACGGGTGTAGACACTATAATTTATTTTTATAGGCTTAATAGTTACTTACTTTTACTGGACATTTTGGGCGTTTGTCCTGTGATGCACTGTTGACTTTCTTTTAGGGTGACGAGACATCCCTTTTTTACCCAGGACAGTCCCAGCTTAGAGCCCTGTGTTCCCTCTCCCAGCAGATTTATACAAAACCAGTGTTTTGTCCCAGTTTTATCAAGAAATGTCCAAGGTGTTTTGACCAGTTTAAACTACAGGTCTAAACCAGGACTAAAATTTTTTGACAAATCTCATCCCTGCCAACAGTAAAGAGGAGCATAAATTTGTTTAGCCAAAATACAGAAAACCACATTTGCTAATGACCATAAAGCAAAAAAAATAAATAAATTAAAAAATACAGCGACACAAATCCCTCAGATGAGTGACACGAGAATGCACAATGTTTCACGCTCTTTTCAGAATATTATTTATACCAAACATCCCAACCCGGGTAAGTCCCATTTTTGAAATTTGAAAATCTGGTCCTTACTTTCTTCTGCATGGTGCTGAAAAAACGTCAACAAAAGACACGTGTCTTATCTCCCTCTCGCTTGCCGTAGTTACTTTTCGCGATCGCTTTGGGATGTTAGCTAGAAGCTTCTACGTGTTTGGCACCTTAATAGGTCCATGGTTTGAAGACAGAAGTGGATAAAGGCAACAGAGACTTCACGTCGACTCCTTTACAGACTTTCGGCGCGTCGGAAAACTGCAAACGCGTGGGATCGCACGCACTTTGAGGTATATTTAGCACAGTTGCGCTCTCTCGTGCTAGTTGCTAATACACGTTAGCCCTGGGAATGCTACATATCTGTGTTTTAATGATCTCTCTGGGTGATGAAAAACTAAGTAACGCTATATTTTTGTCGCTTATCGTTGCTCGATTTTGTAGTTTAAATGAGCTTGGGGGTTGTTATTGTGAAAACTAAAACGACACTAACTCGATTATAGTAATTTATCTGATTTAATGAAATGAGGTGCCACATTTCCTGTTAAACTGCACAGGCGATTAGTTCGGTCTGTTACTAAATACACAAACACATGGTCAAAAACTGTGTTCATATTTTTGAATTATGTAAGAGGTAAGATGATTGGATGGACTTTTATTGACTTTGCATCACTAGACAAGTTGCCCTGTCAGCTTCTACAACTATTGGCTGCAAGTTGCAAAGACTACAATATTATAGGCCTGTAATAGAAATGGATAATTTAGTATTTTTCAGTTGCCTACTTATATGTTTTTCTACCTCCCCATTTGGCTGCATGGTGCGTTTTATTGCAGAGTTGGTGTTATATAATGTAATAGCGCCACAGCTTTCAAGTACCAATAACACAATGCATCAGCTCTCCATCAAGAGGACAGTTTATTTCCAAGAATTAACATAAAGTCACATTGAAGAACTGCTGCAATGAACATATGAACACATAATGCGTTACCAACTATAAGATACAGATCTTAGGTATTCCAATGTGCATCATAGCCTATTTCAAACTGGTATTGTGGTGTATTTGTTTTTTCAGTGTACATTTTTGTGAAAGATGTTTGACAGTCTCTTGTGCGATGGAGATTGGAAACATTTCTGTTGTTTATTTGCAATATGGAGATTCCTTTTGCAGCCCTAACCCATTACATAATTCATTCGAACTTTCCAGCAGATGGTCAGTTTTTGTTTTGCTATATGTCTTATGTGGTTTACCTCTGCTTTCAAAGTGCTCATATGAAGTGCATTTCTAAACCTAGAAATATTAGCATTTCCTTTTGAAGCATAGCGTTTTTTATGCCTTTCAATCAGACTTTTGAATTGAAAAAATTGGTGACTCTATATAATGGCCCTACATTTTACTGGTGGACACACTGGCATTTTTTGCCTGTACAGAAAAGGGTTATGTATCCTATTTACCATATTTGTCTGTGTGCCTGTTTTGAGGCTTTTAAAGTTCTTGCAATCATTATTTAATTCAATACAGGGCATAACCATTTATATAGCTCCAAGCAAAGAACAATGGAAAAATCTGATTTCACAAAGGAAAAATTCAAGGTTTGCCTAACTTTAACTATAGCCAGCCCCCTCATAAATATCAGATGGGCTCATGCAGTTTTTTACTCTTTTTGCCGCATGTTCAGTTGTTCAGTGTGTATTATGAATCACTTTTTTTTTTTTTATTATTATTACAGAAGGGCAAAGCGCTATATGTTTCCTAAGAGACTAAAATGAGTAGTTCCATTTTTATAATGCACACTTGTCTAAGATACAATTCTCCCAGTGACCTTGAATGAGATGAAATAAAAACCTGAGCAGTTTTATTTCAAAGCGTAGCACAAGGTTTCATAAAAGATTCAGTTTTCTCCTTACACTGACCTTTGTCCCTGTATTTCCTGCTGCAGAATGAACAGTTGAAATTGGTCCCATCACCTCTCTGCAATAGACTCCATCAGTCCTATTGGTCACTTATTTAAACTCTGCTGTAGCTTTAGGGTACATCTTCTCAGCTCTGGGTGGACACTAATCTTCTGTGATGTTTCTGAAAGGTGTGAATTAAATTAATTTCATAGCCCAGTAACTCTGCTGCGCTGGCACTGACATGCAGGGGTGAACCAGGAGGTCTATAGTTTTAGACTTCATCTCCTCCTGTGATGTGTTCAGAGCAATTTCAGTCGGGCTTTCGTGTAACTGTCACTTGAAGATGGACTATATGTGTTTGTGTTACTTTGTATTAAAATTTTAAACTCAATTTCAATAAAAGAAAAGACTCAATACTCATTTGGGTTTGATAATACAATTAGGGCACACATTTAAGAAATTGTTTTTACTATGTGGCCTTAAACTAGTTCATATATTACATATACAGCTTATTATTATTTTAGTTTCCTGAACTCGATTCAGGAAAGTAAAATAATTGTCCGGTACATTTTTCAGTATCGATTGCTCCTGCTCCAATGGGTATCTAGTCTCCATTAGTATTTGGATATTAAATTTGTCATGCGCTATTTAAAACACTCAAAAACAATAAACTATATTATAGGCAAAGGTATGATGATATCATGATCTGAAATACTTAATACAGCAATTCAATCACACTAATTCATGAACTATTATTGTTTGAATGTGTCACCAATATGTAATTCTGAGGATTGCAATGTTTTTTGGAATTGCATCCTCCATAGTGGTGCATTTGTTAGACCTTTCACTTAAATCTGAGAGAGCACCTCTGTGTTTTCAGACTAATAAAGACGCCACCTGGAGCTGCTCCTGAATCCTCATCGATTCTCATTACTCCTAATGGTTTCTGTAGTGTGTGCTCTGAGGAGGAGCGGGTGCAGCCGGAGATTGGGGTCGGTGCAGAGCAGGCATTTTGTGACCCTGGTCAGTGAAGCATTAGAGATTCAATGTTGATTTTTTTTTTTTCCACTTGGCCGCAAAGCTTGTCTAATTAACTCACATTGTTAATGTTTTATGCCAAATAGTAAAATGTATGTTTTCCTCATATTGATTGATCTAAATTTTCGATTCAGTTTTGCTTGTCTTGTTAACTGACTTGCAATATTAATTTTCTGAACATAAACAATACAGACATTACTAATCATTCCCCTTTAACTTAACTTTCTTAAACGTTTGAATTCTGCTTCAAACCACATGCTATTACTGACAGATTGGCAGACCTCTCAGTTATAAAGCCCCAAGCACATCATTGGTGATTAGGAATAATTGAATCTCGATTTCGATTAAAATTCCATTAATTGCACAGCTCTACTTTAAACTTTCCTCTGACTTTGGGATGTCTTTGGCCTTGTTGTTTTTAGTTGTTTGGTGCTTATGACAACACTATACACTCATTTCAGTCCTGTGTGAGACATTAGAAAGCTTTCACCGCTTCAGCAGCTCTTTGGGTGAGTGGTTCATGGCCATGTTTGTGAGTGCTTTCTGAAGTCGACCAAAGAAAGTGAAATCCAAATGAAACTGGGATTAAGGCTTAGAATTCGCTGTGCGTTTGTCCTTGTACACATCATGGTTTCAGAGCACTGCTGCAACAATAACTGTATTTCAATGAAGCACACAGTAGATGCAAATTAGCCCCATGGACATTTCCTGGATTCAGAGTAGGGCTGCATGGCGATTAGATTGGCAATGTATGTTTAAAAATTCCATTGAGAGTGCACATTGTAAACAACTCAAGGAGCAATAAACATTTGCGAGAAGACTCAAATATGAACTGAGGAACTAACACAAGAATCCCATGCATTTTTTGTAGACGTCCAAAAGTTCAAGTATAAGATTTTTCTGAAAAGACGGGATGCTCCAACTCAAATTGCAGTTTTGATCCAGTTGTCATATTTTATGTAGCCCTAATCTAGTGCACCTCAGTTGATATATGTCATCCAGGTTTTGTCTTAGAAGTCTTTTTGCCCATTCATTTGTTCCCATCCCATCTCTTTAAAATTCAAGCTGCTTTCTAAACCCATGACTCTGATGTAGTGTCTCTAGTTTGGCAGCAACGTAATGTTAATGGTGCAATGTTGCGTTGAAGGCCAAGTCACATCATCAAACTCTTCTCATCTAAAATGCACCGTTCAGCTCGCTTACTGAGAATGTGCTGAACGAACGCTCTGTGCTCTGTGTTGAAAGCAGCATTCTTGATTAATGCTTGCGTTTTATTTGTCTGACAAATTAATAGCTGAAATCACTGCGATACCATTGGATTTACAAACCCAAAAATATATAATTAGCACCTTTCAGCCAGTGGCCTTGCGTAACTTATCATCGTATTTTGGTAAACTTGGTGACACTGAAAGCTCGTTCAAATTCTCAAGCATGTAGCATTGTGCCATTTTGTTTGTGACAAGAAGCAACTTTGTTTGACCAACAAAGACACATTCAATTCAGAGTTGTTCCCTGTCTAATTTAGTCAATAATGCAAATTCTCTTTATCAATCAAATGTTTTTGGAGACACTCTACTCAAAGTCAACCTTATAGTCTCAAATCATGTGCTGTTTGTCATTGTAGCTTCATACAAATGTATAGGATTTGTGGAGCCTTTGCAAACAGCCTCCTTGAGTATTTTTTATTAACCGATGAGACTATGGTGGGCTCTCATTGTCTAAAAAAAACAATTTGAACTTTTTGTAGAATTGTCATAAATATATTGATAGTATATTTAATCTTTAATCTGTTGTTTTTTGATCAAGAGAGGCAGTATGTGACATTTGTTCTCCATAATCTGTATTCAGTGAAATTATTCAAATATGGATCACTTGTACCACCATAGTCTCAGTATACACCTGTGGGAAACGCTGTGCCTTGTTCCATGAGAGATAGTAGCTTTGGCTTATGAAGTGTTTCAAAATCCGTCAGTCAAAAAAAGAAATGTGCCAGGACACACAGGAGGCTGGCCCACAAGGTGGATTACTAATATTATTTTCATTTGGGATGCGAACATTGATAAAGTAGAAACAACCAATTTGCTACTTTTGGCTCCCAAGAAAATGTGAGGATTTTATTTTATTTTTTCAGTTCTTTCATGTCATCAAGAGTGAAGCGCCTGCCCATCTCCAGGAAAAGCTTGTGTTTGAAAGAAAGTCATGGTCCCGTCGGCGTCATTTGTGTAAGTCAACAAAGCTAATCAAATCAGAACATTTTCCACCTCATTACTGTGAAAAAAAAAACATAGCCTATAGTCAGTGACTCACAGCGCCCCACTCATCCAGAGCTAGTAACAAACACAAGAGCTGTCAAGGCAAGGCTGCTTGGTTTTCTCAGTTGGGAGCATTTTTATTTGCAATGAAAGATGTTTTTGTTTTATCATATTACTCTCTAGTGAGGCCAAACTTATGTTTGTCTGTACTTACCATAGACCATGTAAAGGGAGTGTGATGTCACCTATAATGTTCGGTTCTAGTCAAATGAATCTCATGAGGCTAGCAGTTATAGGAGTGAATTTGGAACAGAGTTAGGAATAGGAATTTAAGTAGGAATAGGAATTTATTTACAGACAAAATAGTGAAGGGTTGCTTTGTTCTCCAATTTTATTTTCTTAAATTCACCAGCATTGCGTAGTCATTTTGGTACAAATAAAAAATCTGCTACTCGCTAACTTGATCTACAGCTATTCATCAGAGATGGATAGCTGATAGAGACTTCATGGTTCTTTGTTGTGATGGCATTACGGTGACATTTGCTAACGCTGAAATCGGCAAACTTGTTTCTTTTATTAAGTTGTTTTAAATGAATAATTTGAACTTAAACAAACCACCTTTATTACCTTAGGCGACCAATGCATACCAGGTGTTCACAGGTTTGATGTCATTACTGAGGTTACAAGCTCCACAGCTGTCAGAGTGATTTCACTGGGACAGCAAAGTGGTTACAATAAAAAACACCTTAGGCTAGGCAAGGCTGATTGATTTCTTTATTGACCGCTTTCAACTTTATCTGTTAAGACAGTGAGTGAGGGCATAGATCTGTATTTTATGGTAGAGATAGTCAAAGTTGTTTAGAAATACCATTAAATTTGATAAAAGATCAGTAAACAAACATCTTCAGACTGTTAAACTGAAGTGACAAGCAACACGCTCATAAATGTCCTGTGCTTTTAACTAGTGCTTTAAAGGAGACCTGTCAGTAAAATAGCTTATGACCCATTTCTCACTTCACAACATTCTCACATAGGGTTGTCAAATAATCAATACCTAATGATTGATACTTAAACTAGCATTGAAATAAGATTATCAGGCATTTATACAGAAAAAAAAAGCAAAAATAAAACAAAAATGGTCTTTCCTGTTTAAGAGTGATCTAGATCTTTAGCTGATAAAGCTGGTCAAGGTAATATTAAAGAAACTACTGCTTCTAATTATTTTGTGTTGAAAATTATAAGTTGAATCTATTGTCTTGTTTTGTTTATCATTGTGGTATCAAAATTGGTACCGAGCCTTTTACTTTCAAGTTTGAAATGTTTGTATCATGACAACACTATTCTTTTCTTATCCTTTTCATTTTTTCATTTCACAAATTGGTATTTTTTTCTCTTGCATGATGCTGTTTCTTTTCAGCTTTTGTCCTCTGCAGTGTGCACAATTTCCAAATGGTGGTTCTTGATTTGCAGTTTTTATTCTTTAAGGTCAAAGAAATTACCTCAATTTACTGAACCAAAAATAAATCATGTCTGTGCAAAACGACACATCAAAAAGACAAATGTCAAATTGTTGCTTTTTGACATGATTGCTTTGTGTGGAACTACTGTTGTGAGCCTTGCTTTGTACCGTGTATTTAGGTTTAGCTTGATCTGTCTAAAATTAAACTATTCTTAATTTAAATGACATACTTTTTCTCTCTACAAATTCCACGGTAAGTGTGCCAGACCTGGGGCAACCGCTTCTTTGAGGAGTCTGAGACTGCTGGCAGGGCGTGACCGATGCAGATGATCATAACTGCACAAAACCATTAACTCTGGTCATCACTTCAGCATCTGGGCACTTTTCAGTGGAATAAAATGTGTCATAGAATCCCTTACTTCCATCTTTTAAAGTCTCATTTTGGGTTATGGTGAGTCAGTTCAGTTTTAACTGCATAGTCATCCAAAATCCATTCCTTCTTTCTTTATATAGCACATTTTATAAACATACAGTGGTTGACTACACCATAGGGCTACAGTGCTTTATTTGTTCAATTGATTTAACAGTCTATGGTGTCTTAATTGATCTGGTGTCTTTATTTGGATTGTAAGGATTCATATGAGACTAGCAGCATAAAAGGTTGTTTTTGCATGAACTCCCGTGCAGGTGTAGTCTTGAGTGCAGTTCGGGTCAGATACCCAGAGATATGTAATAGTTTTGAGAGCTTTTGCCACACCCCCTTTTTAGTCCAAAAATTGATCGACTGGACATGTTTTTAGTGAACCAACAATGTCTGTAGTCTACTACACTGTGGTTCCCATGGTAAAAAAAAAAAAAAAAAGAAAAAGAAGTGTGGCCGTCCTCTGATCTGAAGGTCTGAAGGTCAGCAGTTCAAGTCCCACTCTCGTCATAAAACATCATTGGGAAAACAGTCAGTTGGTGGTGCGATTTTAGCTTCCACAGGTGAATACTGTTGTTGTGTCCTTGGCAAGGGAACTCTTTAAATGTAGATAAAAGCTATATAACTGTGACCATTTATATTCAGCTCCACCAGTTTTTATTAAGAAAAAAACAATAAAATAATAACCGCAATAAATTATTAAATACAATGCATGAAAATATAACAAAAAATAGTAAAACAAAGTAAGTAAAGAGGACCACACCACTCACTAGGCAAGGTTGTTTTGCCATTTGAAAGAAAAAGGCTAAACTACACTTTGCTGCTGTGTTCTTTGCTTTGACAGTATATAAAACCAAACCACTGTTATTTTAGCTTGTATTGCTGTTCCACTCTCAGCACTCACAATGACAGAATAAACAAGTTCAGCTGCTGAGCTCCATGGCCTGATTTCTCAGCTAAACCAACAGTGAGTGATCTGACTGTGTTCTTCTTGTTTGTGTGTCCTAAACAGGCCTCCAGCAGAAGACCTTAGACTCTGGATCAGGCTGCTCGTCCAAGATGTACAAAGACTACAGATCGACGTCACGCTCAGGTAAGAAGCCCTTTGTGTCCTGTGGCTGTGATCTTTATGCCAAACTGTTGATGGTTTGTAAAGGATATACTTAGATTTTTATTTCTAATATTGAGCAATACTGGGATCCAAGGAAACGCAAAGGCTTCGAGTTAACTATGTCCATAGACTGTGGTCCGGACTAGTGCATGCATATCCCCTTTGATTCAGTGCAGTACATTTGTTTCTCTCTCTCACCACTAGCTGCACACGCTCCACACGCGCTGGGCATAAGCCTTTCATATTTTGAGCCATGCACCTGTGTGTTATAGTCTTAAAAATTATCTTTAGGTTATTTCTTAAGCACGTAGTCTGTTTACGAGCACTGGACAGCAGCACGACTGCGGCTCTGAGAGAAGAAGAGGTGGAGCTAAGTGTGCGGGGGGCCAACCTAGTGTTGATGTTAATAATAATAATAATTGTAATACTCTTTGCAGGCTTGTTGAAGGGATGGTTAGCTACTATCATAGACCTTTAATGGACAGACTTTTCATTCCCTTAACATATTTTTACAAAGACAAACTAAACACACATGTAAAACACAACCTTTTACTGTGCTGTACTAAACATTAAACTTAAAGTGTGTAAATTTCCTTTCAATTTTCTTTTCAAAAACAAAGAATCACTCTGTACATTGTGTTCGGGTTGTGCCTTGTGCAGTCAGGAAGCACTATGGATTGCTTTAGAGAGAAAGGTGCAGCACAGAAGCGCTTTTGTTCCAAGTCTTTTTCTGATGAGTCTTTTCCCATTCCACTCACACAGAGCAGTAACAGCTCAAAATATGACCTGCTCCCTGCCCTTTGTGCATTTACTGTTTCTATAGTTACTCAAGTATTACTTCTATAGCTACTCCTCTGGAAAAGAAAACACTCAAGTAATGAATTTTATATTTTTATATATAGCCTGAAGGAGTCATATTTCAAGGTTCTTTTTAATGTGAGCTTTTGAGATTAATACAATATTCTGTTTTAAAATGGATTCCACATGAAAAGCTGAATTATTGATCTACTGCAGACGTGAGTAAACAGCGTTCTCCATTTTAAACCTACAAGATATGTACGTGTAACTGATCTATGTTATTGAAATGAATTGGCTGTTGTATCAGAGGAGCTGTGTATTTTCTGAACTGAACAAAACTACATGTACATCAACTACATGTTAATTAACCGTAATAAAGCATGAACAAGGACTTAATTCGTAATGAACAAGTAGTGTATTAAGAATAATTCAGGCTATTTGTTCATTATGATTTAAGTCTTTGTTTATGCTTTATTAAGGCTATTTAAAATGTAGTTTCATTTGCTTCGTCTTTTGCTAATGGTTATGCTGAATTTTAAGATTTGCTTAATGCTGCTTTATACTTATGTGTTTTTTTTTTTGTTTTTTTTTTTTTGTAATTGTAACTCACTTCCCCCATGCTATCTATAGAGAGCTCAGCTGCAGTTTCCCAGGCTCCATGTCATTTCCCCAATTATATTCCCCATGGGAGCACACCAGTATGGGAATGGGCCACAGTGAAGCCCTCCTAATGAGGTGTGACTGAAGCTGGAAGTCACCTCCACCTTTCCTGTGCATATGATCATTTGTGTCCATCCGTCTGGAGCAGAGGAGAGAGGAGGAGGACAAGAACTGTGTCATTATAAAGGCAGGGATTAGGACAGAGAGGGCAGCCATAACTAGAGACAATCCAAGTTTGAAATGTCCTCCATCTCCAGGACAGCTATATTTGTGCCTGTGCCTGAAGGGTAATGGGATAATGGCCTTTCCCATTGTTCCACTGCACTAAGACACACGCACACCGCTATTGATGTCAAAGGGGAAGACGCCAAGTGCAAGTGCATGCACCAACTTTACATAATGTATGGTGTTTTAAAGGCTACTGCATGTGCTTCTGTTAGTTTTTAAAAAGTGCTGTGCAGTCACATTTAGACCTGGACGCTCAACAAAGAAAATTTATTTTTTTCCACCGAGGCTTGTTCTGCATTATTTGCCATGGCAGCATTATTGTTATGTTCTTTTAGTCTAATCTATTTCATGAAAAACTGTGCATCATCCAGTGCTTCAAAGCTCATGAGTTGTATAAAGTGGGCTGTGTGGACATGCTCTTGCTCAGGTCATAAAAGCTGCTTTTATCCACTGAGATGGACACTCACATCACTGTTCGATTAGAATGATTTGCCAAACCACTGTGGGTGCGTTTTTCAGGAAATTCAGAATTTTTTTCTAAAATTAAATGGAAACACGCACAGGCTGTTTACTCAGGATGACTTTTGTCTCCCTGGCAAGAAGCAATGCCTGGAAATAAACAATTTATGATGATTCTGGGATAATGAAAATGTTTACTGTGAAACATCCTTTTATGCAAAACAATAAATTATTCCCTGCGTCTCTGTGCTGCAGCTCAGTTTGAAAAATAAACATTACTAACTGGCTTGGCTTTTAAAAATGGTTATGATGATACAGGGTGTGATGAGTCATATAATTGGGGCTTTTGAGTTTGTTTCTGTCACAGAACTTTGCCCAGTTTTGCTGCATTAGAATGTTTAAACAATTGCATATTGTATTGCAATGGCATAGGCCAATCATTTTATTCATGCACCTATGTCAGGAGGTTTTTTTAAAGCAATTTGTACTGGACTAACTGGATCTTGTTGGGCTTTGTCGTATTTTGGTAATAGAGGGAGATTGTGTTCCTTGATATGTGATGCTACTCGAAATAATTAGCTCTAACTTAAATCATGTAGCATTGCTGGCTTTTACTGAGCTTTTGGATAACACTGCTGATTGCACTAGGTGCTGTTACACATTTAATAAATCTATCATCAGCTTTAGCTACACATTCAGTGTGGCTGAAGGCTTCTTATTATTACTGTTTCCTTGTGCTTTTCTTGATTCTCTTCCCCCTCCCAGTGGTGGTCTAGAGAATGGCACCATTAGGCTTGGCTGTAGAAACTTGGGGACTGAAGTCAATCACGGAACATTAAATGCCGCGCAGTGATTTTGATGGTTTCGTGGTGTTTGTGTTAAAGCATGAGCCTCATAACAGAACAGTAGGCTGCCGTGTTTGCGTTCACGGTCGTTCACGGACCCTCGTATTCAGATCAAGTTCACCCCCTTCACACTCGGCGCTGCTGCCTCGGTGTGATGTGACTGGAGCGGCGGGGCACGCCGGGAGGGCGGGTGCGCACTGAAAGGTCCTGCTTTGACTGGCTGCTCTCATTGCAGTCCAGTCTGCCGAGCGGAGCAGAGCACGGTGTACTGACTCAACACAGATACACAGATTGAGCCCGTTCGCGGATTTGCATCGTGTGGAGGACAAACGGGAAACGTTCGTCGCTGTTTTGGAGAATGTTTCTCTTGCAGTACACAGGTATATTTTATGTATTTATTCAGTTTTCACTGCCTTTATTTATCAAAGGTTTCTCCAGTTGTGTACAAATGACCGTATCCCTCTGCAGATCGTGAAGCTTAGGCTGTGCTAGGATGTGACGGTGGGGATTTTCTCTCTTTTATACTGTGCAGGCAGAAGTTGGACCATTGTGCTAAATTTTGCTCGGTTTATTGACGGGCGGATACCAGCTCAGCTGCTTAGACGCATCCTGGGTGCGCTGCTCCCTTTGCTCCACATTGATGTGACATGTTTACAACTATTTGGTATGCCATGCTGTGTTTTATGACAGAAACTGCCGTGCCATACCTGTAAACGACATTAAAGTTGATTGACGCACGCCCACTGTAAGGATGGACGTATACATTTCACATGGGCATAGGTGCTTTAGTTGGATTTGAGACGCTACCCTATTTAAACATAATCCAAATCCATATAACAATTTGGCAGCATAATAAGGATGATTGTTTGAAGTCACATTTGAGGAGAGAGTGAGTGTACTGTAACTGTGATTTGCTCTTGTAAAAATATTGAAATGTAGTCTTTTGTTTTCTGCTCTGGCTTCATTTGAACTTTTTTGTCAAACTTAATTGACGATAAATGTAAATGTAAAATGCATAATTTAAGTAATTTATATCTTGTGTAGTCTTCTCTTTATTGTATTTCAAACAAAGCACCACCCCTTATGTTTATATCTATAGACACACATGCTTTTAATCATTAAGTGACTTGTATCACTGGGAGAGAAGAGGTCCATCAGAGCTTGTAACAGGCATTTACCTCCAGACTGCACTGGTCTCTGATAAAGCGCAGTCCATCAAGAGTTTTTTTTTTTTTTTTTTTTAGATTGCCCTTAATGGTGCATGATAGTGGCAACTCTCCTAGAGCGAATAGACTGAAATGTTGTACATATTGCTATGAAGAAGAGTTGTATAATATTTGGATTCTCATTAGCAGGGAATTTCACGTAGGACTTCTTTTTATCTGTATTGAGCTACAAAGCCTAAAATGTTGAAGCTCCATTACTGTATCAGGCCTATTACCACATGGAATGCAGCAAGCTACTCAAGATTTGGAGACATGGGCTGCATATTAAACAAGAGGTTGCAATACCATGTTCTCTTCTCTGGGGTTTTTGACCGACATCATCAGAAATTACAGGATATTTTACCAAAGCTATCTTAATTACTACAGTTATAGATTTTAGAAAAATACCAAACCTGTATTGAGACTATGGCTATGCTATATTACAAGCAACTGAGAAAACTCTTAGAACTAACTGCAAAGTGCTGACGCTTGAGATCATATTCCCTAGACTGTCATTCAATGCAAGAGGGCAGTGCCCCTGAAGAGACTGTTAACCTGATCTGTTTTTACAAATGTTTTTTTTTCTTTTGCTGGGAGTGTGAAAAGATGCAAACAAGTTATGTAAAGCATCTGGTGTGATAGACCTGTCCCTAAATCTTACTGGTTAGTCTTTGATAAAGATTGACAGTAACATGTGCTGTAATCACTATGAAAAGTCATTGTTAAACTGGATCGTAGTGAATATGTTGAAGGCAGTGCTTTGATTGGTTGGCATTCCTATATCTCAAATCTTATGCCTGAAAAGTTACCGCTTGAAGAACTGAAAATTGCATCCTAGGAATTTTCCATGGAACTCGGAAGATTTTTGTGGTAAATTCATTTTGGGTTGGGGTTTCTTGCTTAAACATGAACACATTGACCCGTACAGATCTCTACTGTGCTCAGCCTTTCATGGTCAGAAAAATGTTAAATATTCAAACTCCCCTGAATGGTTTGGTGTTTGGACTTAAAGGAAGCCCTGTACTTGATGTTTACTGGCTTCTTGGGACTTGTGAGTTCTGATGAATAAATGTGCTCTTTTTGGTTCATTAGACTTTTTATTCCAATGTCTGTCAGTGAGAGAGCAGTGATTATAGAGATAGCACAACACCAGTGTGATGTTGACTTCAAATTATATGTACTCATCTATTTTAGAGGGTTGGTATGCGGCTGAGGTCAGAGCGGGGGTTAACTTGGGGCTCTTTATGTTTCAGGGTTATGGCAGGATCAGCTGAGGCCATTCACAAGTTCACTACCATTTGACTTAAGACCAAAGTAGCAACCAAAAGTATTTAGCGCAATATCGCTTCACCCCAAAGGCATTATAATGATGTTAATAGTGTTGTCACAATATAGAAACTGGATTTAGACACTAGGCGACAAACTTAATACTCTATACTGATTTCAAGCCCATTCTAAAACTACTGAGTCTAGTTATTTATGTTAGTTTTTGTATGGATTAGTATATTTTTTTACTAATTGTTAACAACCATAAATGAGAATGAAAGAAAAATTACACTGCTAATACTGTTATGTCATGCCTTCAACTAAAATCTACCATGAAACATTTTTCATTCATGCTGGTTTTCCTATATTTCATTTGGCAATGAAATGTGGTCTTTTGTTGGCATAACATCTACGTTCTATGGTTCTCCACTCATTTTTTTTATTTTTTTTGGCATAGAACAATTTATTGTGAATGTTAAACTTTGACATGTTCTGTTTGTGTTCTGTAAAAGCAGTGCCACGTCTGGTAAGGATTATTGCTTGTTTGTAAAAGGAACCCAAGTTGCTGCTGAAGTTTCATGTTACGCAGTTTCCTTCGCAGTGGGTGTCTTGGTCTTTCTAGGGTTAATGTGAAGCAGGCAGCCTCAGAAAAGAGTCTTTAGAGCTCAGTGCACCACAGCACCTGTTGGTTCAAATCAAAGTTGGCATTCTTTACGCAACTACTAAAGCCAAGTTTGCAACAAAGGATGAATGGAATATTGTTTCTGGCGTCTTATAATTGTGGAAGTTCATGTTCCTGAAAGTTACCATATCAAGATGGGATACAATGGGAAATTAGAGGCCAGTATGTAATTCCTACAAATATAAAGGTTTTCTGTATCAGTAGTCTATTGTTTAAAATGTGCTTCCATGAAATGAAAGTAGGTGATGTACAGAAATATAATGTTACATGTGCTTTAGAAAAGTACAATCTGTGAGCAACTTTTCCACTCAAGGAAATAACTCACACTGAACACAGTATGTAAGTTTTTAGAAAACAAAAAAAAAAGTTAAATAATGGCAAGTTTTTTCATTAATTTTTGATTGTGTCTAGTCCACTGAAAAACTTGCGTCCTGAGAGGCTTACACCTCCACAAACCTGCCTCTTATATGGTCTGGAGGAGGGCCTCTTACTGCTTGTTCCAAAGTTTTGTTTAACTTTCTATTTCTAGAATTATGCAATCATGCAAGTGATGTTCCACTTCCATAAAGTTACACATTGTCCCTTTTTAAATGTTAAAAATCATCTCGTTTACTCAATTTACAGTGTTTATCGATTACAGCAACAATCATGGAAATTTGATTCTTTGCACAATCCTACTTGGTAAATGCTCATATTTAAAGTGGAGCTTTAAGTATGAGCATGAGTGGAGCTTAACTCCAGTTAACTCTTTTTTGTTACTAATTTGTGTATATGGTGTTTTAATAGCACTGTCTACTGTTCCTAGTCATTTATTTTGCACTAGTAGTTCAAACTAGGTAAATCTGCTGCTTTGTGTTCAAAAACTAAAAAAAAACTGAGTGTGTGCTGCCTCCCAGTGGCCACTACAGTTTACAGTACTACGTGACATCACACAGGAGTATCCTGATTACAGCGCGTCTCTCCTCGCCCCTCATTGTTTTATTTAGGTCTCCAGGTACTGCCCACCTTAGCAGCTCTAGCTGCAATGTGGTTGTTTAGTCCAACTTTAGTCCAACCTTATTGTCATTGAAATACTGATGATCGCATTCGCATGATTCCAATAGGAGTTCAAGTTGACTTTGTTTTGTTGCGTACATCTGTTATTCATCCTCAGTCATTTAAACTTGCTCTGGATCAGAATAGTCATCCTGGTGTGGTCATAAGGACATATGCTGACAGAAGCAGACTTAACCTCATGTGTGCAAGTCTGAGCACATCCATTACAGACAGGAGGTAATTGGATTCACAAATCTGCTCTGGCTCCGGGTTTACAGTGCCACTGGGTTTTATGGGTCATATTTCAGAGACTGGTGAGAGCTTTGTCAGATGGAGCTGGGTTGTGATGAGAAACTAGCATGTGGAATTCAGAGCAGGATATTAACTCTCAGAAAGTCAATAAATTGCATAGATGACCATGCAGTAAAAAACAATCTTACCGTATATAACCTCAGTAAGGAATGTCTACTATCAGCACTGCTTGTTTTAATTTGTGTCAGGGTTGTATATCAATTTGAAGATTATACAAATTGAGGGCGGCACCGACATCATGCATTTTTCAAGCCTCTTGTGTGTGTCCCAATACTCCCGATGAGTGCAGAGCTTCAGCTTGTTAGTGTGCGCTCTGGACCGAGGCTGTGCGGAGAGAAAATTGGCTCCAGGGGCAGCTCCATGCCTTCAGTCCCAGAGCCCTCTGTGCAGGCTTCCAGATATTAGGCATTTATTAGTTCTCTGAGGTATAATGTGGAAAACATGGGTCAATATGGATTTTTTTTCACAATAACCAATATTTGACGATATTGATGTCCATATTTTAAGATCTGTCGCAATGCACACAAAATTAATAAATCCAGTCACTTTATTGCTTACATGTTTCTCTGACAAACAGATTAAATTATTGGAAAAAAAAAAATACAGGCGTCTCACCAATACTGGTACTGGCACTGATTGTTTACATCCTTAAAACCTGTAATTCAATAATATTGGGACAGTCACACAGACTCTTTAATATGTTTTTTGCTTGTCCGATAATATTTTTTTGCATTTGAGCATTGACTTATACGGAACATTTATCAAATCTGTTTACATTTTGTCCAGAGCACCGCAACCTTTAGTGAAACATGTCTGATTTATTATTTTGACAAACCCAAATCTCATCTTAGTGTTTGCACAGTTTTTGACATTCCCTGGTCTACCAATATAAGATATGATACGTGACAATTTATAGGAAAGCAATTGTTTTCTAGTGAGCTAATACTTTCCCCTTACCCTTTTCTTGCCATATCTACCACAGACATAATGAGAAGTGACAGGAGAGCAACAGCCAGATTATATCCTCCACTGTTAGCCTTTTGCATGATCTTTACCACTTCATTTATTTTGGCATTTTGGTAATCAAACATGAGAGGGCCGCTCAGAGAAGACTACCCCCTCTCTTTAATCTCCTCACCAGACCAGGCAATTACTGGGGGATGGCAGGAGAGCCCACAGCCTCCAGTTAATGAAAGGGATTCATCTTATTTTCTCAACTTACAGCATGTTTCCAAATTCAGTCCTCTGCTTGAAACTCATTAGTGGTCATCAGCGTATTGAGGCCCGACATCTGTTCTCAAGTGTAATTGCGGTTTATATGCGACAAATCCTTCAGCAGCCATGATTATACAATGTTAGAATCTCGTTCACCAATGCTAATTTTAACACCATCTTCCAGTTGTTTGTTTTGACTACGCCATGAATGAGTTTCTTGTGAAAGAGGAGGCATGTTAAAGTCAAGGTCTCAGAATCATCGATCATACTTAATTTTCATGCAGCTGAAAGCTTATTACGAAGCAGCACAGTATGATGCACCAAGGGGGGTTTCCAAGTTGCAGAGTTTCAAGAAACAGTAAGTAAATGTGGTTTATCAGTTATAGCAATGCCAAAAATAGCAAATAGGAAGATTTAACTCTTAATAAAGGTGCACTTGCAAGACTAAACAGCCTCCTTGGTGCTCGTAACAACAACAACAACAACAACAACCTACAACTGCAAGACCTGTGTGTCACATTAGTAGATGGTATAATGTTGGTAAGCTGAAATAAGGCAATATTCTGACAATGGTTTTTTAATATAATATTTTGAATATCTGTCATCTGTCTTCATTAACCAAAGCAAAAAGGACAAGCCATCAATAGAGGTAGACTGCCTCTTTAGCCCTGTTTAACAGAGAAATGTCTCTGAATGACAGTTGCACACCTCACAGTTTCTCTTGTAGCTAGAAACCCCTGTTGAATGAAATGAAGATTGTACTACCTCACGACACTTCTGTTTAAATGGTTTCTTTTTTGTATAGATCCACATCCGCTGTTCAGAAAAAAAAAAAATGTTCAGGCATCTTCACCTGCTCACCTTGGAGGAACTGCAGAACACCTGCTTCATTACCCAAGCTAGAATATTAAGCACTTTCCTGGACAGCTGTGGGAATCTTGATGTGTGCTGAACATGGAATCCATATCAACAAGTAAATACAAAAAATATTATGGTCCAACATTGCTTCAGAGGGTGGTTATCTTATAACTGAAAGGTTGGAAGTTTAATCTTTGTTCTGAATAGGCCTGATGATAATTACTTATCGTTCAATGCATGAAAGCATGAACTGTATAGTTTGGGGCTCAGTATTTATCATGGGTACTTTTTCTTTGTAGTAGTTGGAGGATTTTAGCCATTTTTATCTAATAACTTAAGACTTGAGCTGTCAGAGTAGAATAAGAAGCTTCTATGGCTAATTATTTGTTCATTCTGCCATTTATTGATTGCAGCTCATGATAGTGTCTATTTTAAACATGGTTTACTGGCATTATTTTGCTTTGTGTCAGTGACATATTATCGTTTATTGCAATATATCCCTTTAACATACATATATTGTCCTATAAATTGTTATTGTGACAAGCCTAGTTCTGAACTGTGCATACTGTGGTCTCCTTGAGCAAGACACTTCACCCCTTTTGCATGTGTAAATGTTGTGGATGAGAGAGTGATTTGTGGCAGGCATTGGTTTCCACAGATTGGCAGCCATACTTCTGCCATTTAGTCAGCTGCATGAAATCTCCCGGCTTTGAGAATTATTCCTTCTCATTTACTATGCTATTATTGCCACGGCTACATACTTGAAACAGTAAACAGTATATTCAAACATTATAAAGTGAGCTGTTTTACGACATCCTCAGCATGTGAATAAAAGCTTGGACTTATAGGGATCTTTCTGCCTTAACCTCCGCCTTTTAGTCTGCTATAACAGCCATAACAGGCTCATTTGCTTTCGACAAAGGCCATTTCCTGCTAATGGTCATTGTGAATCAGTTAAGATGGGAGTCGCTACTAACACTAGTAACATTATCATTTGGAATCATATGTCAAGTTACTGTTGCTCGTCCCCTGAGAGGCGTTGGAAATAGTGGAAGCAGCTGGGAATGTAAAAGTGATTTTAGAGATGACAGTTGGTCATCTCTGGGCTTTAGGTGGTGGGTTTTTTTTTTATTGGAATTGTCAAACGGGTCTCAACAAAAAGACCAGGTACTAAATCATTGGATCAAAGTATTTGAAGGTGAGTGTGCAACCAAATCTTTTAATCCCATTTTTAGTTCACTTTCCACTTCTGCTTGATTTTCTTTTGTTTCCTTAGATATGAAAAAAATGTGTTCAGTGTGACTAGTTTGGTAATCTCTTCTGACACTACTTGAACCTCATTTTCAAATCTGTCTGTGATGGTTTTTAAAACTGAAGAAGACATTTATGTGAAATTCATCAACTTGCACACGAGACACAATATTTATGCTAGAACATTCTTGGGTTTGAGAAAGCTTGTTATCACTTGAGTCTTAATTAAAAGCTGATCTGATTCACTCTCTTTATGTTCTTGTGTTGGCATACATCTGTGCAATTTCTTCTCTTGGTTTAAGTTCCTGCAGGCAATGTCTGGGATATTGTCTCTAGGAACATTTTTATTGTACATGACACACCTTCCCTCTTATTCCCCCACTGACAAAACAACAGGCACTGATGCTGACATTTTCTGCCACAGGCTCCATTAGCACTCTCAAGTGTGACTAAATATTGTTATTTATTTGGCAGCTCCGAATGTAATGTACTTAGCAATTTCCAGATGGATTTTCACTTTTTCCCCATAGCGGCATGCATTTTCTAGTCATAACGAAAGGTGCACTGTGTAAGTTTTCTAGTGGAGCATTTCTGTCTGTTCATGGTTTGACACATGACGCTACCAGACCAATTTACAAGTCAGGGCTGTGGAGAGGTGTGCCTGGTCATAGTGCGAATACATATTTTTCAAGCTAATTTTGGATCACCAGTAAATGAATAAAGGCAAATGCTATGCCAAGTTTAATGCCATATTCAGGTAAAGAGATAACAACTCGATGGAGATGAGCAAGTAGCTGACTTTAGCAGCAGATTTTTTATTTTTTTTATTTTTTTTGTGAACATACAGTTTAAAATTGGAACAACAGACCAGCAGAAAGTAGATGTAGTTGCCAATTTATTGCATGCACCTTTTTAGAATCCTTGTTCTTAAAATACTATACAGGCTTCAGAAACTTTCTGTACTCATTAAGTGTAATGTAGTTTGTTTGCCATGATAGACACAATGCTTTATGTACAGAAAAATGTAATCATGTCATTGGTGGGTCTAAATTATCTTTGTGAATTGACCAAAAGTCCTTTTTGAGCTTGTTTCAGAATCTGTTTTTCAGTCAGAGTGTCAACTCTTGGAGAATGACAGATGTCCATATGTTTCAGTTTTACATGAGCAGAAAGCTGAATTTATGTGCAGATAAACGAATCAATGGCAACAAAGGCAAGACTTATGAGGCAAGGAGTCTGGCTCACAAAGAAAAGGAAGATGGCACTGAAATCTCTGCACTGTAACTCAAGCGACTGAAGCATTTGGTTGAAGACTCACTTATAATGGCATTCACATTTTTTTAAGCAAGAGACACACAAACAAATACTTTTTCTCCAGTACTGTTTGGCATACAAAGGACTTGCATCAAAGTATGGCTGCTGGGATGTTGTTAAGGTTAAGGTGTGAATTTACTTAACTAAATCACAACTGATCCTAGAAAGAAAAGCGACGGTAGCTCAGTTGATAGGGTACCTTCATGGTAGAAAAGTGCTGTATAAATGTGACCATTTTACTATTTGACAGTGAAGTGATAAAAGTGAATATACTGACCAGTTTTTATATAATCATTAAGCCATGTTACATGACAAAATGATGCAAAAATAATTAGCACAAGCCAAGTTCTTTATTACCATCAGCTGATCAACCATCCTGAAGGGCGTGTGGTCTTTGACAGGGACATTGCACATTAAATGTATTGTACAAACCAGATTTAGCTACAAGCTAAATTTCATCTGTAGTCCCTGTGTGTGGTAGAGAAGGGGTGTTGGAAATTTCTGGTTGCAAACATTACCTAGAAGCTAATCCATTTAGCATGGCGCCGTGTCATTGGCTGGATGTGGTTAGAGAAGTTGAGGTTGCAGGCATGTTTAAAATGGGCCATTCAAAATAAGAGGAGTCAAACTACCATTGTTCCATTACATGTATTCAAGCCTTTTTTCATTCTTTGGATTGTAATATGGCATCCTAGATATTCATTTGTAGTTCCATCAACCTGAAAGGATCACTGATTAACAAGCTACAGACACATCCAAAATTTTGGAAAGGGAAATTCGTTCCATTGTAGACTTTGGAATTTGCTCCATGTGCACATTACACATTGACCCTGAGGAGGACAGTCAGTGTCACTGTTAGACTCAGCTCAGTCAGCTCTATCTAAAGGTTTGATTTTCCAATTGTCTGTGATGGTTGGAGAACCAGCTCTTGATTATACAAAATGTGAATGTAATCAGATTGAGTATGCAGTTACACCATTTTACAGAAATATAAGGAGCACTAAAAGCCTATCAAATCAACTATTAGTCAGCAAGAATCAAAATACATTCAAACACGAGTGTCATGTCAACTTAAAACTTTGCTGTTGTGCTCATGCTATCAGAGGTAATTTAGCATGCATGTGTTAGCAGACATGACCTTATCAGCTGCTGTTGTCTCATTACCATACACACACAGTCATTCAATCAGAGCAGCAAAGGGCACAGGCCTTTGACAGTGAGAGAGGATTAGAATGCTATCCACGGAAATGAGTTTATGGAGATTTAAATAAATTAACCTTCAGTGAATTCCCGGAGCCTTGGGCAAACTGCAGAGATCTGAAGAGGAATCGTCTCATTTCACTAATTCTATAATAGTCCTACATTCTTTGTAAGTTCCTCTGCGTTTTGATTGACATACCACTGTAAAATGTTATTTAATATTGCAGTGAAAAATTAAGACCAGCTGACTACATTAGTTATTGCTGTTGTCCTCTGGGTGCATGCTGACCACAACTTTACTCTGCTTCATAACATTTATGCATGGTTCAAACTTGGGGCATGCATCTCTTATCCATTCAGGTTTTTGTTTCTTAAAATGATTTTTTTAATGAGTATAGCCTGCGGTAAATAGTGTGCGGCCTTGTTTATAGTGTGTACTTACATGAACTGCAGTGCTTTTGTCTCTATAAATACTCAGGAAGTGAATAGTTTGGCTTATAGCCTCATAGCTGCTTGTCATGCTTCAGAGTCCCGTGTTAAGCCCCATCAGTCAGACACCTTGTTTATCAGTATGTTATGGGTGGTCAGTGCCTTTTTTAGAAGTCTTTGACCTCATGATGTGGCGTTGTGCCCGAGCCTTCTCTGAACAGTACAATATCTCATTTAGTGTTGATGACAGATTGTGTCAAAGCCTTTAGTCCCAGAGGTCTTGTGACTGTTTTATCGGTAACCCTATGAGACTCCAGGGTAATTTTGGATCCTGATCGCAGAAAAGTCGGCTGACCCACACTGGGATCAGCTCGACCACACTGTCACTCACCATGACACTTTGCATTTGGGTGGGTTTGAATGACAGTCAGACCGATATTTAATGCCACGAGTGTTTTTTTTTAAAATAAACTGTGGGAAACGTCTCAAGAATATAATATAGTAATAATAAAGCTTTTCCTTTCCAAATACAAAATACCAGAACAAAAACAAACTTTATTTTAGTGCAGTAGAAAACAGCAATCTCTTACTATATTGGAAATGTCAATGTCCTCCTTTGCTCTACCCTTTGCTCAGACAAATGAACACAGTGGTCTACATGACCCATGGTCACTTCTACTCTTCCTTTAACAGTCCACACTGAGACATCCTCTGGAGCACACACTGTGTTGTACTGACGCGCTGCATTATTCATCAGCACTATTGCCTTTGTTATCCCACTACAGGCGCGTTAGAACTCCAGCAGCAGAGTTCAATGTACCATTAATGGACAATGTCTTTGTGATATAAGGCAGGCCATTATCTGGTGTCCGCCCTCTATATCATCCAAAGGCAGGCTAAAGTTTGGCTTAGAGTTCAATCCTTTCCATTTCCTCTATGTTCTTGAAGCTATCGTGTCTCCACCCAGTCTCCTGGTGTTTATTCTTCCCTTCCTCTGGCAGCGACCCTCCCAGAAACACTCCCCTCTCTGTCCAGATGTGAGACCTAAACACTCCATCCATCAGGCTCAACATAAGACACTATACATTATACAAACCACACCTGCAATAGAAACCCGTGACACACAGTAACAACAAACAGAAGAAGTGGGTCAATATTGCTACATGAAATATACATAAAAAGAGTAATCTGAAATGATCTTTGTTTTGTGTTGCAGGACTCAACCCTCTGTCCTTTGATCCAGCGGCCAACAATGAGCCTCTACAGTTCAATAACTCCACTGGACCACTGGTGAGCGAGTGCTCTCCTTTAGAGAATGGAACGGAGAACACTAAGAAGAGGAAGAGGTCCTCTCTGCCCACAGGTACTATTCCTTCACTGTCTTTCTAGTCACTTATTGATTATATATGAAACAATTCTACTAACAGTGGGATTTGAACTCTGTCAGTCTAGTAATTTATGAATCTCTAATGTGTTTTTAAATTTTAACTTAAAACTAGAGTGGCTGATTTTCAAATTGTGGGTGCACCTGAGCCAGAAACCTTTCACAAATTAATACCAAAAAATCATTATTCTCATAATTCTTAAATGCCAGTGGACACTGATAAAAATAAAGCAGTATATTACTTTCTCACTATCCCAGTCTCTTTGCATTGACCTTTGGTGTGAGTGCTATTGATTCTTCAGAGAAAGCTTATTGCTCCAGATACAAAAGACCCATCCTGTGAAGAAAACGGCTATGTTTTTCAATAAGTAAAATAAAAAAATAAAAAAATCTTCAACAATAAATAACAGATTCCATTTGAAACAATAGCCCATTATCCTTCACTACTCAATAACTCAATAAAATGTGGAGCTTTGCAATTCACTGTTGGGTTGTCTCATATGAATCCTTAAATCCTTACTTTTTGCCTTCTGCAAGGTTTATGACCCATGATGATTATGATATCATGTGAGTTTCCAAAAAAGATTAATTCTTCCTTCTTAACTGACTGCGATTAGATGAAATTTTATCTTAATGTCATGTGTGTGTTTTTCTTATGTGATGCATTTTCGCATGGAATTATTTCACACACGATTAGCTGTAAATTGCTTAACATTCTTCATTGTCACGGCTAAAACAAGTCTGGAGTCACTTAATTCTATTGATGTGTCCTCTACTGCCTAAGCAACAATTCAACTGAAGGCAACTGCAGCTCTTTATAGGCTCTGGTGCCTGTTCAGTGTTCAATACACTTCAAAAGAGAGGGTACACAAGCTATCAGTCCAAATTACCTCTATACTGTATCCAGTTGTCCTTAAAGAACCATGTTTATCTCTGTTAAACATCAGCCTAACAAGATAACACGGTACACTGAATACACTTCTGAAGTAACCAGATCATTTCCAGAACCAAAGATATTAATATACAAAGTTAGTCAACCAGAAGTCATAGTAAGTCTTATGTTTTTAGATCTTTTTTTTTTTTTTTAATAACTACAAACTATTCTGGGTGCGTGGGACGAAGTATGAGCCGCTTACACTGTTGTGCCAAAAATCTTGATTAGCTTTATGGCTTCCTTATCACGCCTTAAGAACTCACATCTGTTGCTGAATCATATAGTCTCAGGTGTGTTCTTGTTTAGACGTACTCATTAAGTCTTTAGTTTGCTGCGGTTGTCCTTGTCTTAACATGTGGCAGCGGTTATAGGCTATTCCACAGCTGTTCCTCTCTAATGGAGCTGGTTCATACTTGAAACTACAGCACTGCTCACAACACTATTTTGATTCTAAATCTGTACTCACTCCATGTGTTGTCTTTCTTCAAGTCTTCTCATCAGTGTGTGTTATTTTGGCTTTATTTTAGGATCTCAGTATTTGAACTGGACCAAATTTTGACGATGGAGCTAAATCTATGTGTTTGCAAAGATGTCACTATGGAAGGCTAGCAATATTAAGATTAAGCTAAAAAATCCAGTACATCAAAGAGATTATGCCGCAGAGTTATGGCTAACTTTTAAAAAATGTGCTTTTTTAATGTTACATTTAATTTTAAGTCTTGTTGTGCTGCCTGTAATGTTCCAAAGTATATCTACCTGTCTTGGATATATTTAATTACAGGTATTTTTATTGCTAAAGAAAATACTTGACCTGGTGGTGTCACCAGTACTTTTTGCCATCTATGGAAAATTGCAGGTGAAGCAATATCATATCCATGAAGACGAAAGTTTTGGGCAGTCCACCTGTAGTGGACTGTTACAAATATCGAGATTTAAAGAATCAAACTTTATTTATAGTGCGCTTTACAACACTCAAGGTGATCAAAGTGCTTCACATTAAAAGAACAAAGTAGGCAGAGAACATTGGAAAATAAGTGATTAAAGATCGCTCAAACATCACTCCAGATACAACTACGAGAGGGTAAATAAGAAGGAGAAACAACTACAACATGGGTAAAAGCTCTGAAACTCATAATTGCTCTGCATTAAAACTAACTCACTAGAGTGAGTGTTGGGGGTGGACACAGTTAGCAATGGGTGATGTGTGCGGCTCTGTGGAGCTGGTGTCGCATTGATCCCTGTCACAGTCTGAACCAAACAGTTTAGACACAAACAGCCTTTTACACACTCCGTTGCATTTGCCCATTTCCACTGTAAATAAAGTCTGCCCCACTGTTCTGATTGTTCTCTCGGTGTGGGAAATAACTATTTTAACGTAACACTGCCTCATGCCAGTCAATTACGGTTACGAGTATCACTGAATTACAAGGGCAAGTTTTGTAGTGGGCCACTAAAATTGGGCACAAGCTGAAATAAAGCATAATTTTAGATATTTAATTGTTATATTTTAATATTGACTTGCTGCACAATCTTGGAAAAAATCTAATTCTGATTTTTCTGACATATTTCTGAAATATTGTAATTAGATGGCGCATTGTAAACAACTTCGGGAGCAACAACTTTGGAGAGAGGACTAAAAAATTGATTGACAACCTAATTCACTCAACGAGATAGGATATTTAGTTCTTTGCATATTACATTCTATTAAATAGCCTTTCCGATTTGATAATTGCACCAACTCAGTATAATATGAGCATATGTGTCTGGGCTCCACTTAATAACCTGCCTTGTTTGTGTGCTGCATGCTCTACCAACATTGCTGTACCATGATGCCAGCAGCTCCCATCAACTTATTAAGAAATAATTGGATTTCTTATTCAGCTTGCAACATCTTTCTTGCTTGTTAACATGAAACACTTTATTAAAATCAGTTTATCACTAAAATTCTACCTTCACTAGGTAATTGCTCCTGTTAACAATGAAGCTCTCTCCCAGTCCTCGCAGTTGTGTACATATTTCACAGCTGTAGTGCATTTCCTCTGGAGTGACACAAATATGGGACAGTGAGGGGATCTCTAATTGGACAGATGTAGACAAAGGGATGTCACCAGTCCTTTCTCTACACATGCTCATCATTAAAATAACTTGCTGCCTCATTATTCTTAGAGATTAGCTGCAGATGGTCTGTCAGTCATGCACCATCTTTGTTGAATATGTCAGTAATGTACAGAGAAAGAGGTATTCACTGATTAGTATGATGGATTCTCTCAATCTGCCTCACTGCAACAATAGTAATATGTTTTAATTTATTTTTGCTCCTTCACATACAGTGTTATTATGTCTAAAATTAAAGGGACTGTACTTGATTTCAAACCATGAATCAGAAACATGAAAATGATCTCTTGACTTGATTCTTGAACTTCTGACTTTGAGCTTCAAATGAACTGTTTGAAACTAATTGTGTGTATAGTGAGTGTGCTGGTGTTGTGTATATAGATGATTTTACATCAACCTGCCAAGGGACTGAAGATGGAAATTAGCCACGTTGGCTATAATCTTTACATATTTACATTTTTAATGTTCATTAATTATGTACTGTCCCTTTACAAATAAATAAAATAAGAAATAAGAAATCATTGACTCTCAAACTTCTTCCACCAAGTACCATCAAAGAAAATGTTTTGCTTTCCAAGTACCGCCAGATCTAAATCAAGTATATAACCGCACAAAACCAGGTTGAAAAATGGACTACATCATTTCGACTGTAGTTCTAAACAAAAAATTATGCAAAGGAAGACAAAAAATTGGCTAAAATGAACTCTAAATTAAACCCAGAGACTGAAGAGCTGTACTACTTGAAGGAGATGCCACAGTTTGAAAAACACTGGAAAGGATTTTATTTTACTGTCTATTTTTTTTTTTTTATTTCAATTTAGCAGCCTTAACTGTAGCCAGAATAAATTAAAATCAGTTGCAGGCCATTTAAGTAGACTAGAGAATCATTCTGAGGTAGGACAGGAACAGTTATACCTAAGACACCACTTGTTCTTATTAATTTATACCCTTTAAATATATACATTTTTTACTGTGTTTCAGCTGAAGTGATCCACAACCTCCCCATGGACTCCAGCTCGATGGCGATGCCCATGTCAGACCCCAGCGCTTGGGCCACAGCCATGAACAACCTGGGGATGTCTCCTCTGGGACTGAGCACACAGACACTAGTGCCAGGTATGGATCTTGTTCACTACTAATGGATAAGTAAAGGACAAAAAAAAACAAAAAACAAAAAACATAACACTATTTTTAGGGGAAGCTTGAGTTTGAGTCACATTGCATCGACCACTTTTAGACAAATTGTGGTAACGCATCAACACGATTATCTGCCTCACCAAATGTTTAACTGTCAGTGTATAACATAGTATGGCATACACTCTCTTTCCCTATCTTGCTACACTGAAACTGCGCTGTATTTCACCGTACTCAGCAAAATGCCTTCCCCCAAAACCTTCTCATAAATCTCTCCTCCATTTTTATGTATTTTTTCTATTTGAAGTATACCAGGCATCTGTCAGTGAGTTTATTTATACTGTGCAATGAAACAGTTTTCCACTTGAAGTACTACTCTAGTACTATACTTAATGCCATGACTGCATATTTTCCTTATCTGTTAGATTTCAGATATGAACAAATATCTCTATGCACCTAAAACATTGTGTCCAGGACACAATGCATTGCTCGGCAGTTGTGTGGTTTGAAATTATACGGCTGGGCAACTAATCAAATTTTTATAGAGATTCAGTCATTTCTAATGGTAGGTGATATGCTTGGAGCTTTTTAATCGAGAGGTCCACAGCCAGTTCTCTGTCAGTAAAAGTAAGTGGCTTGGAGCAGTTAAAAATTTGGAGGAATAAACTACTGGACTATTGTTTGTGTTCGATAGCACTGTAACTTAAATTTGTTTATGTTTATGGAAGTCAGTACTGAAAGCCATTTATATATTGTTTTTGAAAAGACAAAATGGAGCAGATTTATTATTATTTTTTATTTTTTTAATGCCATCTCACCCAACCCTGGATACAGCACACACTGGAAGATCAACACTTGCAACTTTCATCTTAGGCCAGACAAAGTGTCCAGACAAAGTGATCATTTTAAAGGACAATAAATATTTGTACTTGGAATTAATATATTTCTTTTTTGCTGAAGAATATAAAAGATACTAAAAACTTCAGACGTTCTTCCATTTATTAGCATTCGTGTATATTTCTCATCTATTCACGCTGAGGGTGTTATGTATTTCTATGCCAGAATGTTTCTGTCATTACCATGGTGATACAACACATACATTAGCAAACTCAGAAAATATATATATGTATAATACAAAATGGATTTAAACAACACATTGTCAGGTTTTAATACAAACATTTATGGTCTTGTTTAGGTGTTTGATTTTGACTTAATTTTTTTTTTGAGAGAGACAAGTTTGACAGCACAGATCATCTCACGCGTTGTAGTTCCAGCTAAATCTGTTCTTTATGGTCAGATTGGGTTAAAACAAAATTTAGATTAAAGTATAATTTGAGTAACAGCTTCAGACAGAGCAGTGTCTACAGTTTACTTCACATTCCCAGGAAATGTTGATGATATCGGCTGCAAAGTAGCCTATCAATTAAAGAGTAATAGTTGTATGTTATTCCTCACATAGAAACAACACATGTGAAAGTACGGTAATAAGTTTTACCAGTGTTTCTTCATGTGGTACAGACATGTGGAGCAGCTCGTAGCTCCATAGTCTTAAAAGTGGCACACATAAATGGGGCACTGCAGTAATGTTTTATGTGTGTGTGTGTGTGGGGCTACCCTGAGACCTGCTACATTTACAAGTTAGCCTCGGGCCACACAGAAAGGATACATGTTCTGCTGGAAAAAAGACTTTGATCAATGTGTTGAGTGGAAAGTGACCTCGGGTGATGGGATCCTGTGAGCCCTTTTTGTATAAAGAACGAGGAAACTTAAATGAGGTGAACCAGATTATTTTTTCATGTAATAAAGTAAAGTTTGTCTTGCCCCTGTACTGATATAATGTAAAAGCAAGTCCTATTGCTGTATACTGTCTGTATTTAATTATAAATTGTTTTATTGTCTGTGAACTGGTAGGTGCGCTGTTAGCATACTTGTTATAGTTAGCGTTATTGTGACTCCACTCTGGCCTCTGAATGTTGTTAAGAGTGCTCATAAACACTGTGAATAATTCAGATGATAGGAATACGTTTGATTAATTAATTAAAAACTTTAGACCACTGCTATTCATGTAAACTTACATAGTTCTGTTTTTTAAAGTAGTATAAATTGGGTACATCGCCTGGAAGTTTGGATACCTGAAAGTCTGGACACCTGTTAGACCATAGCAAAAGAAAATACTGAACGACTGAGGGATTATACAGACACCTGTTAGACCGATCACTCCTTACCTCCAGAAATCACCCCTCCTCACCCTACACTCTCCCCTTTAGTCCACTAAACACTTAGGCCTATTTATACAACACAGGGAAATACAATACACTCTGTTTCAATTGGTCTCCCACGATCATAATGACCAACAATGTAAACATGCGTTTTTGTTCAGCTAAGATCAGTGGCCTATTAATTGTGGTTAGTCTCCATACAGCAAATTTACTTAAACACACAAGAGTCAAAATGGTAATGTGAAATTCATTGCAGTAAGTCGACAATTACTGATCATTACAAAAACCAAACACGATGTAAATGTTTGAACTATTGGGCTACTCAGCATCTGGGTTTAGCACCTCAGATGTGTTCCCCCTTCATCAAGATTCTCCCAGACCATAACCAGAACCAGATGGAAAGCTTTTTGAATTAAACTTCCATGTTCGGACCTCCCAAATGGTTTGCATTAAATGGAATGATTTGAATCCCATGTACTGTGGAACGACATGCCCCATTTACCATTTTCCTTTATGTTCTGTTGGATTGTGTTTCACTTTCCCTATTATTTGACCCTGTTCGCTGAAAGATTTACAATGTGCAGCACTGTGGAGTCAATTATTTACACAATTCTTCCAGACTAGAATTATTCAAACACTCCATCCTCACTCTGTCATTATTATGCTGAGCCGAGCCACTCATTTAAATTGGAAAACAAACCAAAAAATATCACATTGCATGGAAGAGATCAACAGGAAATTAAAATAATAGTTTTGCTTGTGTTCAGTTTTTGTTTTTTTGGATGTGTTTTTTTCAGGGCAAACTTGTAGGCTGATAGTTTCCCCACATTTTGGAATAAATCCTTGTCCCTTGTTGCTGAGTGCTCTAGAGGTGCTCTGGAACAAAGCCAAGAGGTTTTTGGCAGTGTGTAGGTGGATAGGATTACATAGACAAATTTTCTCTATACTATTGGGAAATTGGACAGTTCCTTACAAAGCAATGCTTATTGCAGATTTATGGAGATGGATGCATTAATGTGCCAGGTAAAGATTTGTGTGTACTCTCATGCTTAAAGGTGCTGTACCAGTTTTTTTCTGTCTTAAAATGCTGAAAAACAAACTGTTTGTAGAGGCCCAAAGTTATTCCTCTCTACCTTATGCATTCCTAGCCTTATCATTATTCATCGTGAGTTTCTAAGCGCTTTTAGAGATCAGAGCTGATTCTTCCACGTACAACGCTTTATATTCAGATGCACAGAAGCAGCACACATTATCTCATTTATTCCATAAGAGCTGTTTCTACAATATATCTGTACAGGGGCAAAACAAATGTCGCTCCTCCAACAACACAAAAAATCTATGTAAAGCCACTATTTTATTTTGTGTGGCCATATTTTCTTACTAACCTCTTTTTTTTCCAGACTATGATCCAAATATGGGCATGATGACTGACTACACGTCTATGAATCCACTAATGCCCGGTTTGGGTCTAGTACCAGATGTACCTGTCGTCAAGGAGATCATCCACTGCAAGAGCTGCACCCTGTTCCCTCCCAACCCCAGTAAGTCGTGTAAATATGAGGTCTCTCAGAAAGGCCTGTGTATACACATGCTGAAAAGTGTGTCAGCTTAAGGCAGATGTGAGACGAAAGATTAGAGAAAACAAAGCTCATTGTCATTGTTTATTTTGGGAGCTAACAAACAACTGTGCTGCAGTTTCCAAGCACCACCCTATGGTTTTATACCTCAAACTCCTGTGTACTGCTATTTTGTCCTGATGTTTGACAGCAAAATTAAACTGCAAGACAAAACCTTTCTTGTAATTTCAAGAAAAGTTTCTTACATATTTTTTATGAAACTAACCAGTTTTGGGATGTGGAATCAAAACTGTATATAATTTTTATCCTCGCCTGACCATAGAGTATTTAAAGGAGTGGACTAAGAGAGTATGACGTCACCCATAATGTTCGGCTCCAGTCACATGAAGAGCACGATGCTATCCATTATAGGAGTGAATTTGGAACAGAGTTCCATATTGGGAATTGGAATTTATTTATAGACAAAATAGCCAAATATAAACAGCAAGATCATATACAGCGGTGTAGTATGAACATTTTAATACAAAAATTACAATGCCTACTACAACAGTTAGAAAGGGAGAGGTGACTTTTTTCAGTGTAAGTCAAGTCCCTGACCCATTCTCTTGGAAATGTTGAACGTGGTATTATTACAACTATGCCTACCACCATATATAACAACACAAATTCAGATAATTTGACCAAGTTGCAAATACATTATAATTATGTGACTAAATGTGTTGCTTTTAAGTACATCCCTTTTCTTTCAACTAAGGAGCTGACACTTTGGTTTGTTCTTGTGGGGTTATTTAGGTACGTCCATCAGCAGCAGACTCCAGGACAGAATCTTGGCTGTATTTGGCTGCGATTCCCCACAAGAGTTTCAACTCTGTCAGATCTCGCAAATCAGATTGAAATTGGTGTTTGGAGGAGCTGAGAAGGGGGTGCTGGTGTCACTATTGAGATGCCGAGGGCGAACAGCGAGGGGTTTTTGAGTGGGTGTTTTTATGCCTGGTACACACCGAGATAGGCAAAAGAAAGTTACTAGTCCTGCATCAAAACATAGTGGAATTTATGAAGAATAATGAATAAACGCAGCACTTAATACTTAAAATTGCATAGTTCGGGTACCAGTATCTTACAGGACAACAATCTGGGAAAAAACTGCGCAAACTGATTTTTAAAGTTTTAAAAAGTATTATTATTTTTTTAAACTAGCGGTTTGCGGTGGTCCAAAGCTTTTTCTCTCTTACCTTATACATTCACACATCCATATTCACTTTCATATTCATATACATGAATTCATTATACATTCATTATACATGTACAAGCATCATAATTTTTCACTGCAATGAGTTTAGAAACACTTTTCGCAAATCTAAAAGACTAGTGTAGAGTTTTACTTTAACGGTAAAGCTAACAACAACTAGCACTCCCTGATTATAAGACAAAAAAAAATGCTTTCTAATTAGATGCAGACACACAGCTTACATATTTTGACCTCAAGACCTCTTATATAATATATCTGGTACTGGGGCAAGGCAAAGTTTGATTTGAATTTCAAATACATGGACAGAATGTACACCTTTTTACTGATGAAATGGTGGCAATAGAAAGTCATGTCTCACTGTCTTTGTAGAGTAAAATGGTGGTTAAGTTGTGGCTGTTGCAATGACAGATTCCTTTGTGTGAAATATACGAGTCGCAAGTTCACAGTAGAATAGCAGCCTTTCTTAGCAGCCCTCAAACCATAATAGGTGATCATGCTGTGGAGGTGATGGATGATGAGGACGAGTGTCAGAGCAGCAGACCGTTGGGTGGTCACTCACAGGTCAAAGAGATCCATGGATTCCACACTGAGAAACAGCCTGTGCTCACGCCTTCAGCTGCATCAATATTTACTCAGGCCAAAGTAGATGTTTATAAACTATTTATCAGAGCAATGTACTGTTTTAATACTATGTGAGTGCAGTGTATCTTCTATAAGCTAAGTATGTTAGATCACATAACCTGTCACCTAACATATGCACTTAGAAAAAATAATTTTTCATCTAGAGTGTCTCATCAACATGTTCAAGATAATTTGAGTGTTTGAGCTTTTTGCGTATGTTTTAAATGTGCGCAATTTGATTTCTTTCTGATTGTTCACACCTTTGCAGGTTTTGAAATTATGCATAAAAGTGCATGTGGCAAAAACTAAAATGAGTGCTTTTTAATTAAGTGTGCTTTGTCTTCATAATACAACTGTTTCTCTAAAAATATGTTGATTGCCAGGTGTTTTATGATGATCATTTTTTTATTTAAACGCACACAAAGATTTTGATCTTATTATTGGTTCAGATTATCCTAGTTATCTGATTTTTATTGGCCATGTAAATGTACCCAGTGTCCCAACTTCTTCAAATGTGGTTCTTTTCAGAAGAAATCATATCAAACTCCTGCACTTTCTGCTTTAGTACACAGTACAAAATAAGCCTCCAGCTGAGAGACAAGCATCCGTATTTGGACTGTATTCTTTGTTTTTTTGGGTTTTTTTTTTCGTAACCAAGCATTGCACTGGAATAAAGGCATTATTTTTTTGTATCCTTGTGGTTTTGATTAAAACTGTGACCCATAGACCTGCTGAGTGGACATTGCTTACTCTTAGAAACCTGATGGCCAATGAATAAGGCAATTACACTTCTTTTATATGGAACTGTAAAGGGCAGGCTGGTCGAGCAGTCTAATGTCCTCAGCACAGAGCACGGAAGAGTTACTCCATCAGATAAAGTGCTACATTTTATCAAGTTTTGACATCAATTATAAATAATGACTTGAATTTGTAAATACGATTTCCCCCAGTTTAGAATCCACATTGCTCAGAATATAGCTTCAGAGCCACTTTTCTTCTGATAATCAATGCTCATATAATGTGAAATTATTACGGGACTCAAGTTTTGTTTCATGACTGTAACTTTTTATACAATTTTAGAATTTATTATACTTGAATAGAGCATCAACTCTCTATTTATTTATTTTGCAGATCTCCCCCCTCCGGCCACGAGGGACCGCCCCCCTGGGTGTAAGACGGTGTTTGTTGGTGGTTTACCAGAGAATTCAACAGAGCAGACCATTGAGGAGGTCTTTGGTCCATGTGGAGAGATCATCGCCATTCGCAAAAGCAAGAAAAACTTCTGCCACATTCGCTTTGCTGAGGAGTACACTGTGGACAAGGCTCTCTACTTGTCTGGTAGGCTACTTCACATCCTTGTCACATCCTCGGTTTCTTTAAAAAATTGATGTCAAAAGAAATAACATTTTTGCCGGAATGTCAACTCTCTAAAAGTGTTCCTAAAATCGTATTTAGTTTTTAGGGTTGCCTGCGTCTGGTCTCAACATTGCAATTTCACCTTCAAAAACACTCAAAGAAGCATTTGGGAAGCAGCTCTTCATTTGAAACCTTGACATAGTATTCAGAGTCTTGGCTGCTGGCACTACTGCTAGTTGTCACTGGACAAGTAGAATAACACTGGGCACTGTTCCAGTGTCCACATTCTACTCATTAAATTTTAAAATGGGCATCATTTCCTCGTAAAACCACAAGCAGTCATTAAACTACAGAGGGAGAAGAGGTTGGGGAGAGGAGGGAGTGAAGGGAGAAGAGAGAGGGGAAGGAGAGGGGGATGTTGAGTAGAGATGTGGGCTTTGAGTTTCTTTCTCCACAGTAGTTCAGTGTATAACAAATATTTGTTTATTTATTTAGCTCTGTTTTGATAATAGGGAAATAGTGTGTAATATAGTAATTTGTGGGAAAAGCTTTATTACTCTGTTGTACAGGGTCCAGCCTGAGTATGTAAGAAAACTAAGAATAGAGCATGCCTTGTCATTCTCCATTCCAATATGATCAAGCCACTGTGAGACTCAAGGCATAGGCACAGGTTTAGCTATAAATTACTCATGTTGCCACTGATTCAAATGTTTTAGAATCTTCCTAAAAGTAGTGTATTTATCAGTAGCTGTCAGTTTAAGATGACGGTCAGAAGTCAACTTGACAGTTGTTGACAGTTGGAATTGGAAGCACTGAAGCGTTTGAGCTGTGCAGTGATGTGTCATACAAACCATGAAACTAGCCTCAAGTGTACATTGTGGACTTAGGTCATCATTACCACTACTTCTAAATGTTTCTTGTTAACTTCATATCAGATCAAATAAGCCATAGTAATTGTTGTATAAATAGTACCCCATCTGCAAAGCTGAAGTATATTTTTAATCTCCACAGGTTACCGCATCCGCCTGGGTTCCAGCACAGACAAGAAGGACAGTGGGCGTCTCCACGTGGACTTTGCCCAGGCCAGAGACGACTTGTACGAGTGGGAATGTCACCAGCGCATGTTAGCCCGAGAGGAGAGGCACAGACGCAAGATGGAGGAGGATCGACTAAGACCGCCTTCTCCTCCTCCCATCGTCCACTACTCCGACCACGAGTGCAGCCTGCTGGGGGACAAGATCAAAGGTCTGTGACTGTTGATATAGGTGGAGAATATTGTTTAGTTTCAACCTTATTGCAGTGAATACACCTTGTTTGCATTGAATTTGCACTAGAAAAGAAGACTATGAACGAAATATAATGCTATTAAAGTACATTTTGATTTGTGTTCTTAAACAGGCTAAAACTAAGTATATGCTGCCCCCAGTGGCCACTACACCTCAACTCAGATTAGCGTCCATGAGAAACAACTGCCTGCAGGAGCGGAGTTTAAGTGCTTACACCTCTAAAACCATTCACACTGTTCCTTTTACCTCTAGACCCCTCCTCGTGTTCTCTTCTCCATCAGGATGTTGAGCTGCTTTATTTGAAATGTGTTTTTTGGTGGAGTTAAGGTCTTTAGTCCCATTTCATTTTTGAGACATTTATTTTAATGTAATGTTAATCTCTAATCTAATCTAAATATTATGTACTCTGTTCCATATCCCTACAAAGAGTATAGAGTACAAAGACTGCAAACCATTTTTATTTACAGAGAAAGATCGTTTTATAAGTGTTTTGCTTGTGCATTTAATGATTAAGTTTGTTCCAATATTATTGCAGTAAATTCACTCAAACTTCCCCTACTGCTACATCTTACTCTTGTGTTTCCTCTCCTGCATGTGTGTTCCAGATGATGTGAAGTTTGCCGAGGCTGTCCGGGTGCTCCTGACTTGGCTGGAGCGAGGTGAAGTTAATCGCAGAAACGCCAACAACTTCTACTCCATGATCCAATCCTCCAACAGCCACATCCGCAGACTGATGAGTGAGAAATCTCAGCACGAGAAGGAGATGGAGGAGGCCAAGGAAAAGTTCAAGAGCGCACTGGCCGGGATACTGGGCCAATGTGAGTAATTCTATGTGAGATTCTAGTCTCTCGAATTTTATATATTGTTTGCTAATTTTAGAAAATAAATAAAATTTGTTTTATTTTGGTGTCTGCTTATTAGAAATTAAAACAGAACCTGAATATTTATTATTTTTATGACATTGGCACTTTTCCAAAATGTAATTGTTGGAAGGTGTAAGTATTGGTTTTTGGGGAATTTACAATTTCAATCCAGCCAGTTCAGATGTAAGGTAAGTAAGGTAAGTAAATGCGCTTTAATATAAGTATTGGATTTTTTACATTAAAAGAAAAAAAATAGGACATAAATTATTGATAATATCGCATCAAATTGTACCGTATTCTTTGCTGCCCAAATGTTTCTTTTGGTAGCATTGTGTTGACTTAAATGCTATATCTGCAAAAAGAGTCGAAACCACATTGCCATTTTATTCCTGATAACCAAAGCCCTTTATAACCTGCTTTCAAATGAACTTTCATAAAATAACTCCCAAAATGTTTGGGTCTGCAGTATATCCTTACATTTGGCTTTTAGAATCTCTACTGTCTCTTGACTCTTATCGTCTCAGCCGTCATCATTGATCTGCTCTATCAAATTACAGTGTTCTGGGAAGACACTATTGATTCACTCATGTTCTCTCTTTCACCAAATGCACAGAATTACACACAGTCGGCATACACTTGGAGCTGGAGGTACTTACTGACTACGCCCAATGCATATCAAACTTGTGGTTTCTAAACTCCACCCACACAGTCACACACACACACACACGCAGATGTCCAACCAGCTGCTTACAGTTTACAACTGAATCTAGTGTTCCTTCTCCAAATTGTATCCTTCAGCATGGTTCTCAGTTCTTTTGTGCTAACTGCCATGCCAAAGTAGGTTTTGTAAACCTGAGTACAGATTCCTAGAACCTTCCTGAAGTTTGACAGGCTTTTTGTAAGTATAATTATCCTCTGCTTTACTGTTGGGAAATTTTGGGAATGTGTGAGCAGTTTTTCACAGGATGGTGCAGTGGTGATGGTAAGTGGTTCACACTCCAGCTCACAGACACACAGAACATAAGGGTGAGTTGTTGGCATCGTCAGTTGACTCCAGTCTCTCACACTCTGCTCCTTCCCACCTGCCTCTGTCTCCTGCCCCCCTGTGGATGCTCTCTGCCCCCTCCTGCACCTCCACAGTTGAACAGATTGTGTCTGTATTCCAAGCTGCTTCCAAACAAAAGGCATGGGACCATTTCACCAAAGCTCAGCGCAAGAACCTGGACGTTTGGCGCAAGCAAGCACAGGTTAGTACGGTTATTCAGTCAGCTATGCTTATATCTTATGACGATATATCGAGCCCACAGACATAGGGGAGGGGGGTGGCTTAGAAAACTCCATGATGCAGTAAGTACAGATTCTGCCTGCTCACCCAAGATGAACACATAGAAATAAACAATAAATAATAACAATAAAAATATCTACCACCTATTAACTTGAAGTGCTGACTTTCCATCCCAGTGACCAGATACAAGCTGTGTGGTGAGTTTGTCATTGTGAGACCAATGCACAGGTAAATCTAAACACCTAAAGACATTGAAATTTGTATTTCAACACAAGGTTTAAAGTGGAAATGTTGTTGGGTCAAATGGATCATAAATGATTTTGTTTTATTGGTAAGTTTTGAGGCTTTCAATGCTTAGAGATGTGGTATTTAATGACAAACAGGTAGGTGAAACTGACATTGCTCTGACGTCATGACAATGAAAAGCATGGAGCACATATTGTGCATAAGTCAATACCACTGCTGTGTCCCTATTTTTTATTTTATTTTTTTCTCGTCTCTGCTGTGTTGTGACACCAATGAAAAGGGGAAAAAAGTAAAATTTATGTCAAATTATGCATAACCATAACTGTGGCCTTTTGTAATGTGTTTCTGGTCACAAGATACTAATTGGTGTTAAAGAATTGTTAGGAAAATGTTGTGTGTTCAAAGTATAGATTTTATACTCGAGTAACTGAATGAAAACTGTGAAAGAGAATGTTCATTAAAAGTGACAACAACTCTACTTTCATTGTGCCTTACTACCTAACTATTAATCAGTTAACCATTATGATTAACAGCAAATTGATTAATAAGTAAAATTATGTTGATGTTTTTTTGTTTTTGTTTTTGTAGATGTGCTTGTGTTCATCTCACTTAGTCAAGTGTATGTTCATAAGCTGAGCTCAAGATATCACCTTTCAGTTTTTTCAGTATTTAACTTCCCTTTTCAGGAGATCAGAAACATGCACAATGAGCAGCTGATGGGCATCAGGCGAGAGGAGGAGATGGAGATGTCTGATGATGACATGGAAAATCCCTCCATCAACAAACATTCAGAGGACTCAGGTGTGCACTGTGCTTACTATTCAGCGTATACACTGGACTACATACGTACATAGATAAAGACACTACCATATTTCAAGGATTAACACAGGAAGTACACAACAGCTAATATTGACCACAATAACCTTATCTCTCATGAGAGAGAGTATTTTTCTGAATCTCAATTATTGCATGTTGTAAATAGCCTGCGGTAATTCCATATCACTTTTGATGAACCTTTTTTTACACAGCCATCCTTTGAATAACATGTTTTTGAAGGCCGTACAGCATAATGTCATCTCTCATTTAGTGTCGCTCCTATTTCTCACTCTCTTCAATCTATTATAAATCTCGCCCTGCTGTTTATTGTACTAAAAACACATATAAAACACATTTGTCCTTGACTGATATGTTTATTTTTTCATGGCTGATACCGATTATATATGTTTATGTTTATAATCCTCATCAGTCAATGGCCTATAAGCTCTGTAGATATTTGTGGGCCAATATGTAGGGATGATTTAGATCAAATTATGTAATTTAAATTTATTACACACTCACCCACAGAAATTTCTTTACCACAAACCTTTAAGAGAGCCTTGTCATCATGTGGTGTGCAGTTGTGTTCAAAACAGCTTTTTGTGATAGGCAACAAGTCAACCAAAGTTCCAAAGTATGGTTTTAACTTTCTATTTCCATGTAATTGTGCAGGTGACGTTCCAGAAAGTTACATACTGTACCTTTTAAAATGGCAGTGTCTTTAATCAACATGCAAATGTATGTAAATGAACTGTCGCCTTTCCTTGTAAAACTGCCATCCATATTTAGCATAGCTGTCACAGTATTTGCATTACAGTGGATGGCACAGGTCCACAAATTATGCCTACTAATGAGATGCTTTGCTTTATTCACTTTGTGTTAACAGACGATTGTCTCTTCTTTATTGTTCAGGAACATTTAGTTTCAGTGGAATTTCTACAAGGCTGCAGAGTTTACTGGAAACACCTGTAATGACTGTGGCCTTTAGAAAGTGAATCAATATTTCACAGGCAGACAGAAGCTGCACCCCTCTACAGTTGCACTTGGTCGATAATATGCTGGTCATTATGAAACAAAAAGACTCTAGTAGTTGAAACAGTTTTTCACACCTGTCTGATTAGGCATTTGGATCAATATTCACCTCAAACTTTAAACTTAACGAGGTAACAAACAAGTCAATGGCTTGCATTGACTCAAGATGCATTAACACTGAAATGGTGTTTGGTGATAGACCACAAGACTGTACTTGAGATTTCACAGGATAGAGCTGATCACTTTTTTTCCACTCAACATTTTCCAAAAAGTAGACACCTGAGGTTAACTTTCATTTTTATCTTTCATCAGGATTGAGAAATGGCATTCATCAAGCAGATAGGTGGCTTTGAAATATAGAAAGCCAAAAGCTTTTCTGGATGCTCTGTATTCCCAACAATTTATCCCTAAATTTAAATTATAATATAGGTCGGAAATGATGAGCAATATTAAAGTTGAGTTTTTTTTATTTTGTGTTATATGCTCTAAAATTTTTGAAGCGTCTAACAATAATTTATAAACAATTGAATACTTTTATTTTAACTCTTTCTGCTTTTCTGCTGCAGTTGTATCCCAAGCCGAAGCCTTGAAGGAGGAGAATGACTCTTTGCGCTGTCAGCTGGACGCCTACAGGAACGAGGTGGAGCTCCTCAAACAAGAACAGAACAAGAACCAGCCCCACAGAAGTGAAGAAGAGAATACGCACTCACAGCAACTCAGCTTCCTCCAGCAAGCTCTGCAGGGCATGCAGACGGTACATACACATATGCACACACACTACACATACACACTACACAATACACCTGATATTAGCTCTGCTGGACATGCAGAGGGTAGACACACACACGCACCCCTATACACAGATGATACACACAAGATATTAGCTCTGCTGGACATGCAGAGTGTACACACGCACGCACACACACACACACACACAGAGACATATACACAGATGATACACACATGTCACAAGCTCATGATTCAGGGCAGATAGTACAGAATTAAAAATGCATGAATAAAAAAAAAATTAATATATATTAATATATGTGCGTAGTATATTATATATTGATATATGTCCCTCCACCATGATACATTTTGACTAATTATTGGTGACACATTTTTGTTATTGTTGCAGCAACTCATAAAAATGCAAGAAGAGTTGAAACAGAGGGAGTCAGATCTGGAGAAGAGTTTGGATGACAAACAGCAGTTGAAGAAAGAAGTACAGACTCTGAAGGAAGGTCTGCAAAATCTGCAGAGTCTACAACACACAGAGGCAATCCAGGTTGGTTTTATGGCATACAAACATTAAATAAAAAGCTACATCTTTACCATTGAAAATGCCTGAAACTAGAGAGGTGCTGTTTCTAACTTTTATCATTTTCTACATGGCTTGTTCGGGGTGTTTTTCTCAGGACAAAAAATAAAGAATTTAAACATAATTGAATTGAAATATAATGATGAAAAGGAAAAAACTGTCAAATTAAATGTTTTTCTAACATGTAAATGATGTTGTGCTCTAAGCCAAGGACAGTGCAGACCACATTTATTATGTCTGAATCGACCCAGAGAGGAGGAGGCTGAGATCAGCATGCATGCAGAAAAATATGAGCTGCGTATGGGAGCTATTACATGCACAAGTCTAGCTTTTAATGCAAACCAGTGGCTCTCCAGGGCTGTGAACATCTCCACTGTCAGACTACCTCCACCATGACTTCGTGTTATTCTGATATCTCATAGTATCAACTAATCCCTTTTTAAACACCAAATGTGGACATCAGACTTCATAATAGGAGTTGGTATAAAGACAATTTTAGATATAGTCTTGTCATGTTTTTATTACAGGTGTACAATACAGTTTAATGCTAGCTTATACAGGTATGAATAGGTAATCTACTAACATTTACACTAAAAATACTGCTGGTTCGTATGATTTTGAAAGGCATGCCACAGCAGTTTCTCTTATCTAGATGTATTGGCTCATTGAGTTTACAGATAGGACTCACATGAATCCTAGAAGGAAATCTCATTACGTTTTCAAAAAGAAATCAATTTTCAGTGTTTCAGTGTTCAGTGTATTGAAGCCGTATGTCATCGATTGTTATTGATTTGGCACGTGCTGTCATCAAGCTCCCTCACACTTTACAGAGACATATTTTTATATCTAGAATATAGAAATTGCATATTATATATAAATGCAACTTAAATGGGTCTGGATTTATATGCCTATATTTCTTGCATAATCATAAGATATGATCAAAGCTTGCATCTTGCATATTTGCAGCATATGATCAAATGCTTTCAAGGTTTGCTGACAGATCAACAATTTGTAAAGGGTGTATAAAATACATTGGTAACACCTGATTTATATAAATAATTACAATAATAATTACAATAATAATTTGACTGATTGATAATTCCTCATTTTATTTCTTTAAATCCAACCAAATGTGAACGTTTCTTCTAATAAGACAAATAATGTAAAAAAAAATTATAATAATAATAACATTGCTTATTTACATGACATACTTTCACAAAACATGTCAGGTAAATAAACGTTAGAGCTTATTAGTTAAATTTTTTTTTATTAATGCTCTATACATATGTTCCTAAAATAAACTTGAATGTGTTTGCATGCACCATACTGAGAGTGTCTGTGTAAATGAGCAGTTAGCTGGTTTCACAGTGTCTTTTCCTCATATGTTTCTAATGTACCACAGCTGGAGACGTCGCAGGAAGACGACAGAGGCACAGAGGAGGGCGCTGATCAAACCACTGTAAGTTCTGTCTCCTCTCACTTTGCTGTATCACCTTAAATAACAGAGACACTACTGCCTCATGCCCACACCCTCTTCTGTTTTTACCGCACACCCTTTCTTGTTTAACATTTGTGTGTTACTTTGTTATCACAGCTGTAGCTGCTGGCCTCGTATATTCCACACCTCATTACCTTCTGTCTATTGTTGCCACTGCATAATCGTCCTGAGGTCTTAATTCCACTGTGTTAAATTGAGTGTTCTATTTTTTATTTATTTATTGTGCCTCACCTTAAATTCAAGCTTGTTTCCAACAGACCTGTGGCTATAAAAGCAGATGTATTTAAAGTGGTGTTGTCTCTGTGTTGTAGGAAGTGTCTGTAGCATCCACAGTGGGGTCGTGCAGTCAGGAGAAAGATGCTCCAACAGAGAGGAGTCCACAGAGCCCTGTCCAGTCAGAGAGAGAGGCTCTGCTAGTCGGTGAGATCACTACACATGACCACAACCATAACTGAAGAACAAATATCTGATTTGAAACTGCATTCATTTGAATTTAATTTAGTTTTTAAATTATATTTAGTCAAGTCATATGATCAGCTTTGGGACTCTGGTAGTGCAAAGTGGATTTTATATTTAGACTCCATTCAGTTTTTATTCTTCAAAAAATATCAACTTTACTTGGTCATTATGATCATTTTTGTTTCTAATTTTAGTCATCAAAAATATGACAATGATGAGAACTTTGACAAAATATTTTAGTTGAAGAAATGAACACTGGCTTGAATAAATACAGCTTCACAGAATTGTGAAGCTACTTTGGATACCTTGAAAAGTGCTATAAGACAAAAAGGAAATAATTATGCTTCTGCGCTTATACAGTAATATATCTTATTTGATCATCCTTTAATTGGATATAAAACTAGCTTGTCACATTTTCTGCCTAAAATGTAATTGGTCCCTATTCTGACTGTAACATGTTGGCGTCGGTACAAAAAGCGAGAGGGAGTATTTGTTCTATAAGCATCTGTCACTCTGAAAAATACAGTAAGAGTAAACACAGACTGTAGAACTGCTAGAGTGGGCGTATTTATTCTAAATCGGCATCTAAAGTGAGTGTAACACCTCCAGGCTTGTATGCTGTGTGACCTTTTCTGTTTTTTAAATGTGTGTATTTGTGTATTGACAATTTATGTTTATGGATAGCATCGTCATTTCATTTCATTTTATCTTTTTTTTCCACACAGGAATCATCTCCACATTTCTACACGTTCACCCATTCGGAGCCAGCCTCGAGTACATCTGCTCCTACCTGCAGCGTCTGGACTCCAAGGTAACAGGCTTAAAAGAATGAGAGCTCCCACTGCTGATCTGTCCTTTATTATCACACTAGACCATGCACATTTACTGCTTACTTGATTTAGGGATGTCTTAAAAGGTCTTGCACAAGAGCTCTTATAATACATCTGCTTTTACTGTCAACTATGCATATTGAACGGGACATATTATGTAAAATTTTAATGAGCTTCTAACCAAGTTATAACCAAGTTCCTTCATCTCTATCTTATTCAAACTTGTCTTTCAATTGGTCTGTGCAGGTTTGAGTAATTCTACACTGTCCTGCTTTGAGTCTATTCGATTCTGTTTCTGTTCTGTATCTATACCCATAGTTATGTCCTTATTAAAAAGAAAATCAGACTCTGGGTCATACATTAAAAATATAACAGCTATTTTTCAACAATTAAAACAATCAAATGAAAATCCACTGCTCGCCATGGTGCAACGTCACTATAAGACGAGGGCCTATTAGTTCTGCAGTTTCTATCTTGAAGCTCATTGAGATCATGAAAACAATGTGAAAAAATAATGATCTTCACATTTTATAGCTCAAAGAAGACAGTCTTATGGAGGTATTTAGAAATAAAGAGAAGCAACTTTTTCCAGTTTTATGCCTTGACATTTTTACGCCTCATTTTTCTGTTTTGAACTCAAATCTCTGTCTGGCTTTGTTTCATGTGTGATTTCCCCTGACAATAAAACGTATTGAAAAGTAGATCCCTCTGTCTAACTCCCAAACCTCTATATATGAATCTTCAGACACTTGTAGTTTCCACGCTGTCTCATCAAGTGCAGACATGTATCGCCCTGTTCCTCAGGAAGCATTTTATACACATATTATGGCAACTCCCTGTTAGAGACACAAGAAGCTTTCAAACTACCTTTCAAAATGTCTCTTGAAACTGGTAACAGGGACAGTAATAGCCAATTGTGAATTTTTGTCTGCAGGGTCTTTGAAAACCAGTTGAGAACTCAGAAAATATACATATACAATATACAAAACATACAGATAAAAGTTCAAGTTATACGTTATTGCATTTACTACTTTCTGACTTTTACATAGATGTAGGATTGGTCAATATGCCAAAAAATAATTCTGAGAGCCACATCATGATTCCAATTTTATTCATGTTTTCTTAGCTTTGGATAGTAGCAGTTGTTGTTGTTGTTTTGTTTTTTTTTTAGATAGTCAAAGGTAGTGAGATCACGATTCGATTTTTATTATCATATTGAACAGTGTACATAGATGGTTATGTGTCATTATGTGTGATCAATTACACATAGATGTCTTACTTGCTTACCACCTCCATATGAGAGTTGAATGGCTGAACGTCATTAAAGAACACATATTGTGCTTTAGCCTCTTGTATAGGTAGTTATAATCTATGACACCTGTGAATCATTATCATAATTTACACATTATAAATCAGAATATTAATCTAAAATACAAACATCATTGTTTGAAGTTGTCGATACCTCCTGTGGATAGCTGCAGATCACTAGCGAGCAGCAGAGTATTTGCTCATTTATGCCAAAATGACTGCACAACACTGCTAAATCCTACGTGTATCACTGATAAAGACAATAAAATTGGAGAACAAAGTAAGGACAGAACAGTGGGCATATGCTGGTGGCAGTAAAACAAGGGTTGATTGGCAATATGGCATCTTGAAAATAAGTGATTAAAGATGCTCAAACACACACGAATCACTCCAAATACAACTTCAAGAGTGGAAGAGGAAACAACTATAATATTCTATGGTTAAAACCTCTATGCTGTAAATAGTACTATATAAAATGCATCCAGCACAGTTGTAAATAAATCAGATATTTATTACTATGTGTGTACACATTTTGTTACATCTCACAGTGGCTTTTGTTTGTGTGTTGACAGATTACTACTAGTGAAGTGGAAGCGCTCCTCTCTCGGCTGCCCTGCACTTTCAGACAAGAGCTGACAGGAGTAGGAGCCAGTTTAGAGAAACGCTGGAACTTTTGTGGATTTCAGGGCATCAAGAGCATATAGACTTACCTGCTCCTAACGCGCCTGGGATATTCAGATGACACACTGGACATTATACAAGTGTGGAAGACTATATACCAAACATGAACCCTAAAAACGTCAGATAAAGGGGTATAGAGACTGAAAACATGCTGCATATTCATTGTTGAAGTGATTTCTAGTAGTTCACTTTGAAGATCTTTGTATTTTTACACTCAAGCCCCAGTATCCATAGTGACGGGATCACAATGTAGTTGCAAGTGCCCAAAGTGAAAAGGATGTTTTTTTTTCTCTTTGATGCCAGTATCGGGCAGAACTTCAGGGCCTTTATGGGGTTATCAGGATCTTTCTGAACTTTTGAAACCTCTGAACTCAGTATCTTCCTTCTTTTAATGTTTTAAGTGTTTCCTGTTTGCTAAAAATATATAGCAAATGGATCCACTTCCATTTCTGTAAAGACTTTGTTACATTATTAATCGCTTGATATATTTGCTTATAAAAATGTATTTTAAGTTTGTATGTTGGTTTAACTATTTATTTAGCAAACCTCTATGGATGTAATGGATGTTCATTCCAGTGTACAGATTTCTTTCAGCCTGCTAGTCCACTCTATTAGTTCTAATGGATGAGACCAACACAGCACTCTACTCACATGAGGGGAAAAACCTTGCTTAAAGGCAAATCTTTTTTCTTCTTCTTTCATTTTACAGCCTGGATTATAAAAGCTTACGTAACGTGTGCCTTTCAAAAAGGGCTTGACTAAAATCAACTAAATCTCTCTTGTGAATATAATCACACTTGTCCTTTATTTATAATATTCTGAAGGGGTTTTAGCCATGTTTTATTTGTTAAATAAATTTAATAGACTGCACTCTATATAGGTCTTTCACTGACTAATATGGTAGCATTCATGTTACCCTTTGCTCTGATAAAGCAAGTTTATTTTTTACACGTCTATAGGGCTGCATTGATTATTTGGAACAATTTTGACTAATCAGCTATTAAAACAATTGTCAACTATTTAAATAATTGTTCATTGTTATCTGGACTGAACAGACACCTGGCAAAAGATGTTCAATAACACAGGTAATGTAATTTAATCAAAATGAGAAAAAGAGTAAACATTAAATATACTTCAGTCATTGATATGTGTCATCCAGAAGCCTTCCGTCCGCATAAATTTACTTGTGTCAGGTTTAAATTGTATTTCTTAAAATGCCTATGACTACTCATTTTATTAATACACAGTTCAAATATTTATGATTACAATTTTAATAAAAGTTTTACCATTTCATTTTCACCATTGCCATAGATTTAAAATTGTACTTCCTGGTTGGAAATCATGACATCGCACTAGAATATTCCATAACTGTGACCTAGCATCCTTGTTGTACATTGGGCCAAAACTCCTTGGATGTACACAGAAATTATTATTTGGCATATAAAATGATAAGAAAACACATTTATTTTGTTGAAATAATGTTTAAAAAAAAAAGTTTTTTACTTATATGTAAATTGTGCCACACCTTTTCTCCTTTGTGTGATGTCATCAAAATAGAGTTCTCAAAAATTACAGGAAGTAGAGAGTTCTATTTTAAACATATTTTTCAACTTTTCTCCAACTGCTTCTTGATCGGTTTAACTTATCACTTATATTTACAGCAGTCAACAGGTATTATACCACCAAATTTGGTCAAAATTAAGGAACTGTCAAAACTGTCAATGCACTTAAATCTCAGTAAGCAAGAGCAGTATTCACTTAGTCGACTAATTGAAAAGATACTTGGAGATTTATGTGGTAAAAGTACTATTTTATTTTATTGTCAGAAATTGAATTTTTTGTTTTTATGGATAAAGATGTTGTGTTTCCATATAGAGAACACAAGCTTCTGTATGTGTATTTGTTTGCAGCTAAACAATGCCCATTTTTGCAGTCATACTGATGTTACACAGCCTCCTTTTCAGCTTTCATCCACTTGATGGTGTACTTGGGGTATTGGGACAAGCTGTCAATATTAAGTCTCTGCTTCAATACACATCCTTCTTGCTCTGTGTGGGAGTCAGCAGAGCATCCCTGATGACTAACTCAAGTGCACACCACCAGCTGCTTTTCTTTCCACCACATTAGCTTACACTGCTACACTCCCTCTGACAGAGACAAAAGACTAATAGACATTGTTTTCTTTCAGAAGCTGCACACTCTGCATAAACCGGGTGTACAATTTGTATCTTCTCTGCAGCCAGTTATGTGAGCTTGTAGAGGCGTGCTGGTTCTACACAGGTTCTGTTGCAGCACTGAAGGAGGTAAACACAAACTAATTAAATCCACCATTGGTCCCCAGTGAACACCGCTCTCCAACTCACCGCTGTCTGCTCATCGCTGTCACAGTCAGAGGTCTGCTCATTAATTCAGTTCAAGGTGGATGCGAGGCTAATACCATACTGGATTGTGACACTGGCTTAGAAGGATGTACTGCCAATGTATTCACCACTGGGGATACTTAAAAATGTCCTAGGGTGCCTGTTTTGACGTTGAGCCTTAAAGGTTCACTGTGTAACTTTTTTGGTGGAGAGTCTGCCACCTGCTCGTTTCTATGGTGATTTTGGAGAGTTAATAATGTTACTGCTTTGATTGCAATGTTCAAAAGTATGGTTTTAAACTTCTCTAACTTGAGGGAATCAAGCAGGTGATGCCACTCTGTTACAGGTCAGGTCAAATGTTTTTCAAGGTGCTTTCGAGGTACACCTGTTATTTAATAAATGCATGATAGAAAGGTCTAATGCCATACTGAGGAACATTCCAGGCAAAGCTACTCTCCAAAAACCCTCTCTGCAAAGTATTGTTATTCTGGACTGGTGAATTACTGCTTGTATGTCTTAATCCATGTATATGCAGTCACATCATGCCTAAGGTGAGTATAATTGAACACAGGGAGATAACTAGGTACTTTTAGATGATCTCGTGATACTTGAGCTAACCTTAATTGCCTTTGCCTCACAAATTGCTCCCAGAAGGTATTAGTATCTTCCTAATTATGATAACAGCTTCACTGGAGCAGGTAGGTAAGAGACCGCTGGTTTGTGCAACTGATTTCCTAAATAAAAGAGCAGTCACTGGTGAATGGGGATTGGAGCTGCATCTGTGCGTTGATAATCAAACCTCACACTTGATGAATTCCGGTGTTTGGCTATCAACAGGTAAAGCACATAAAAAAGTAGAGAACATTGTCAAAATAAGATCATGCATTGTCTGCTTGTCGAGTTTGACCAAGGCCAACAGCGCCCCCTTCTGAGCACAACTTGAGCTGCACCTTACAGGCTTCCATGGTCGCAGTTACAGCCAACTGACGTAATTGTTAATATGATAAAGCAATTTAATACCATAGTTCCTGTCACCATAAACTTGTTCATCAGAGTTATTGCGAGCATATATCGACATCTAGAGGCAACCATACAAACTAGATTACTGATCACTGGAAGAAAATTGGATGTGCAATTCACATTTTATTTATTTCATTTCTTTACTTTAATATGTGAGAAGAATGGCCAACAGTGGTATAAAATTGCTTTTCTATCAGGGTCTCTAAAGTGTCTGAGCATATAATATTAAATACGTCCACAGCACACAATAATTCCCAGTGTTTCATAACAATCGTTTTCTCTTTATCTCTTTCTCTTAGAAGCACAGTGGATATACTCATGAGATTAATTTTCAAACCACTGGTCCTGAGCAATGGTATTGATTAATAATTCCAGCACATTGCAGCTCTTGCTAGGTTAGATAGATAATAGGTAGATAGGTTAGCCTAATGAGAAAAGGTCACTGCCCGAAGTTAATCTAGTGACCTTTAAGAATTACCTTGCAGATTTGCACCAGTAGCCATTAACTGCACAGTAGAAATCTGAATTAATTTTAATGAGTTCTGCTAATATATTTTTGACATGCATAAGGCAAAAATCAACCTTTTTGAGTTTTCCATGACCCCCTCTTTCTTTGCAAACCTACATTCAAAATACTCGTTGACGTTTTCTGAGTTTTGTGCAAGATAGCATCACACTTCATAGATTCAACACTTCTTGTTTACAGAAACAAACAATGCACTACAAAATTAGAAATCCAGTAAGGAAACCACTATTTTCCCATCGATACTTTATGGGCCTAGTGCTATAATAAACTGTATCTTAATTATTTTGATTACAGTGAGCTTTATCGCCTACCTGACCTGTTTCTACCGCATTTCCTGCCAATGCACCATCTATGTTTTTATTGCTCTACTTTTAATCTTTTTTTTTTCAGCAATAGTTGACTATGACTACCTGACTTCTTAATAATGGGACATGCATAAAATATAGTAATGGTCATGTATGTAGGTGTAGGTGAAGTTATGGAAAGCATATTAAATGAAGCAGAGTAGCAGAGTAGCCTAACATTCTATTGAGGTTCTGGGCCTGTTGATGGTAAAGAAATCACAGATCCATTGAGTTTGAATGGATTTTTATAATTTTTTTCTGTGGAATGACTCTACTGTTTGGAGAAAAGAATGGCATATTGGCTGATGTCAAAACTTGGGGGAATAGTTGATTGTCAATGAGGTAAAGATGAAAATATTGAAAAAAAAAAGCCTTATGTTTTTGCATTAAATTGAGCCAAAATCATGTAGAAATGTGTTTTAAGAATTATTTTTTTTTACTGAATGTTGTCAATACATGTGTTCTTTGCATCTGGAATGCATTTATAGACAGCCTAGACAGCCTATGTGTCTGGATGGGTTTCCTCCGGGCGCTCCGGTTTCCCCCATCAACCCATAAACATGCTACATAGGTCTCCATAAACAGTTAATAGTCATGGTCAGTTAAATACAATCAATTCAATCATTGTGTCCTCAGGCAAGACACTTCACCCACATTGCCTATTTTGAAAGTGGTGTGTGTGTGTGTGAGTGATGGTGGTGATTGGAGGGACCGATGGCGCCGAGTGGCATGGCAGCTGCGCCTCTGTCAGTGTGCCCCAGGGCAGCTGTGGCTACAATAGTAGCTTACCATCACCAGGGTATGAATGAATAATGCTGAAAAATTCTGTGTAAAGCATCTTTGGGGACAGAAAATGTCTGTCAAAGCGCTATATAAATAAAGACTTACTTACAAAATGAAGTTACCTACACTTAAATGGCAATTTTTTTTCCCGCAATATTTCCAGAAGAGCAAACCCTCCCATTATTTATTAATAATAATTTATATTAAATTAATATTAAATAATAATTAATAATTAATTAATTATTATAATTATCCTTAGGGTTACAGTTAACAAAAAAAAAAACACACAAAAAGTATGGCAGACGATGTCAGGTTCCACCCATTTTTGAGACTTTGGTTCCCCGACTAAAAGTCGATATGTTCAGAAGACTAATTCAAGACAACACTTAGTCCAAGCAAAAGGTGATATTAGCTGAAGGAACAGTATTATTATGTTATTATATAATTATGTAGCATTTACATAATTGACCTTGCCTTTTCTTTTATTTTAAGGGGAGATACTACAGGTAAACAGAATTTGTCGATATCTAATTCCATACCTACTTTATTAAAGTTATCAGCAAAAACAGAAATATTTACATAAATTTTTATTCAAGTTTACTTGAATTCAAGTTTACTTGAATAAAAAGCATGAAAATCAAACTTGGCACTATCTTTCCAGATCTATGTCCCAAATGTGGTCCTTTTCACACATAAAATAATTTTTATTTATAATACACTTGTTTTCTGTGAAACTAATCAGTTACATGTTAACAACACATTATGTTCTTTATATGTTGTACAACCAGGGGAGTTAACAAAGTGGTCTATTGTCCTAGGCCTCAAGGTCTTAGGGGCCCAGAAACCTTTCTCCTATGTATTTATATCACGGGGGGGCATGTGAGGTTTCGTGCCCCAGGGCCCCAAATTTCCGTAGCCTGTTCTAGCAGCAACCAAATGTTGATATGGACAGTGTTTGGAAATAAATACATGTGTTGAAAATACATGTTCTGACTACTAATTTTGAGTAATTGTATTCCAGTAGAGTTCCTTTCTCTTTTGGTGGTATTCAGAATATACTACTTTCCTAAAAATCAAAAGAATACATTACAGTAGTTGATCAAACTTCACCAAACTCCACATAATTAGTGAGAAAAATAGACAACTCTCCTGTTGTAGTGATTTTTTTTTTTTTCCATCTCCAATTATTATTACTTCCATAATAAATTCTGTGAAATAAATGTTTATGATTGTTCACATTATTATTATTATTATTATTTTTTTTTTTTACAGGGAATTAACATTATAATGGCATGTTTATTCGTAGTGATAAAAGTGATAGTAAATGAATCCTGGGAGCTTAGTGTAAACCCAGGAGCAGACTGACTTATCCGCAGGCTGTCACGGGAAACGCAGTGTGCTTCTTTTGCTCCAAACGCCTCACATCACCAGTGTTTTTCCTTTATGGGCGTTCTTATCTCTCGTCACATCATTGGTGGGAGGGCAGCACTTCGCCGGGCCAATGGAGGCTTGCTGCCAGCTTCCCCACGTGTTTATGCCCCTCCCTCGTGAGCAGCGTTTACTTCCGTCTAACCGTGATGGTTGCCACGGTGACGGCGGATCCCGGTCGGCGGTTGGTGGAGCTGGTGTGACGTCAGCACGGTGTCGGGAATTCCTGTCCCCGGAGCCGAGGAGCCGCGCCACGAGCCGCGCTCATTCGCTGTCGGGAGGAGCGGCACGCACATCATCCACGTGAGGAGGCAGATTGTCCATGGCTCGTGTTTTTGTTCCTGATCGTCTCTGCTGAAGATGTGCACTTCCTCTCTAAACGTACGGCTCTGGGTCTGAAGCCGAAAGCCACTGAAATGTCTCATGTTTATCGTCTTCTTTATGTGCTGTTCATCAACAGAAGCTCTGTTGCTAAGGTGACCCGGACAAGGCCGACTGAATGTAAGTGAATGTTATGAAACATTTACTCTGCTATTGTGAGGAGTTATGGCTAACGTTAGTAAATAATATTATCGGTCAAACGGAGTTGTTTACGAGGCGTGGGGACCTTATCTGTGCTGTTACTATGAAACACCATTAAACACTAGTTATAGCTTAGATTCCCTAACGTTATTCTCCTGTAAATAGGCCCATGCCATATCATTTTGTTTTTCGGTCAGTTCACTTTACTGTTTAAAACTACATAGTCTTTGGTTTACCTCTACTTATCTGTTTGGGCACCATTACCTATAGTATTATTTGACATTCACTTGTGTTTGCTTACTTCTTCCTCTGTAAACATCTCTGCATCTTTTATAACCAGTTCTTGTTCCAACCAAAAACGTGTGTGCTTAATTTCACATCTTGTTATTCTGTAATAAACTTAAAAGACCTTTTTATATTTTATCCAGCCTCTCCCTTTTAGTCACTAGTTACAGCTATTACAGGGTTGTCCAAACTTTTTTGTCATCAGGGGCCACATTGCAAAACACAGATGAAGCGTTGAGACAATCCTGGGCTGGTGGTCAACACTAAACAATTCAAATGTGTATTTAGTACAGGTTAGACTGCACCTGGACGCCTGACTGCCAAGACACAAATATTTGAGGGTCGCATTTGGCTCTCTTACGATAGTTGGCATACGTCTGAGCTAGTGTTACCTTGTCACAAATACCACACAGTCTTTGGTGAAATGCATCTCAGAAACCCTTGCAGTCGTATGACAAACTTCGGATGATAGTTTTCCTGAAGGTTGCAAAAGTGAACACAGACTGCACATCAGGGAGTTTCTCATCCTCACACTTTGCTTTGCATCACACTTTTGCACAGTGTTCATTGGTCTGATGTAACATTTCATGAGCTCTGTTATCGGAGTCTGCCTCCTGGGTCTTTGCTATGGCTTCTCACTGAGTGACCACATTCAGGGACAGTTACTTTGCTGATCTTGGAGTTCACGCCATACAAGGATCAGTGCTGTGAGTGGACGTACAGGCTCAGATGTCTGAGCTGTTGTTGCAGCTTGGCAGGATGCCTTTAAATATATAAATAGATAAGCAGTGTAGCAGAACACGAGGGCATCACTGAAAAGGTGAGCTCAGGTCTGAGCTTGAAAAGGTGAAGCAGCAAAATTACACACTGTACCTCATAAGTTATGTGAAAATGTGAAGATAGCATCAAAGATTGATTCCCCAGTAGGAATCAATCTGACTTATACTGAAAAAGATGATGAATGTATTTATATATCACTTTCTTCTTAATGCTGTGCAAATTTTTATTTAATTTTTATTTAACAGCCAAATACACTTACAAAATACATATGCTATAAAGGCTGCGGATGCAACAGTAAAATAATTTTTTTATATATATATTTTTAATTTGCAGAGGGTCTGCCATGTTTCCTGATGCTTTGGAAGCTGCAGGGCAGGCGGAGGGCCTGGCCCTGTCCTCTCTGCACCCTCCGCTGGAGTCTGAGGAGGAGGACATTGAGACATCAGCCGAGAGAGGACCAAAGAGGAGAGGGCGCTACCGACATAGCCTACAGCTTCTGAAGCCTTTCAGGATAACACACAAGTAAAGACCTATGTGTATTTTCTTTATTTCAGGTACTTTTATTTTATTTGGCGTTCTGTAACAAACATTTCTCCAGCAAGAAATTGAGTGAATGTTTAGCTTTCTATTTTCTCAGCCCAACAACACCAATAGCTTTCTAATACATGACTGTAGAGAAAAGGTCCACAGACCTGCTTCTTCTTCTCTTTTGACACTGCGGTCTAAGATTTGATAGACTGCCGCGGGGCCTTTTTCTCACAGCTCTTTCATATTTTGTGAAGGCCATGCAAATGTTTGTTCAAACATTGCACGAAAGATCAAACCTACAAGACAAACAGCTGCTCTAGTGTCAACTGCCCATTTAGACCCTCCCTCAATATGACACCTGTGTGCGCCTCTCACCTATTTTCATGCCTTGCTCTATTCTAGGCACCAGCACCCAGTCGACAATGCTGGCCTCTTCTCCTTCATGACTCTGCATTGGGTGTCCCCCCTGGTCCTGAAGGCCTACAGGACGTCCAGCCTGTCTGTGGATGACGTGTGGGGTCTGTCTTGCCACGAAGCCTCTGAAATAAACAGTCAAAGGTGAGCTAATACTGTGGCACGCCTGAGGTTTACCAGATCAAATGGACTGTTCTGGTAAGATGGAGCCACGCAGTTTTCCCAGGAAACACACGTCTAGCCGAGACATGAGATGAAACTTGGTTAATTTGGAGCAAAGGTGTGACTCAAAGTAAAATGCATCAGATTTTTCTGATATTGAGTAATTCCTGTAGTCAGGCTTTTCTGGACAGAACAGATATAGGTGTCACATGAGGAAGAAGAGTGGGGAAGGACATTTGGCAAACTTTCTGAGTGTGTAGACATGAACAATTGTGAAGCACAGTTGTAACAATATACTTTTAAAGTAAGAAAAGTAAAATATTTGTAATCCGTGTTAGTTGAGGAGTTGTGTTGTTTTTTGGATAACCTAAGGAAAATATGTGAAAACTGGACAAAATATTCACACAGTATTGTACAACAGTGTATTATGATCCATTGGACTTGTTGATGTGAGCATGCAGTATTTATTCTGATTTCACAATTGCACCATTGCATCTCGCACTTTCATACACTGATTGCTTATCGGATTAGTTCTGCTGTTTAAGTCTGTTTACTTTGTTTCTCTGTAATGCCCTATGGTTTCTTCATCAAGAACCACTAGAGAACTTGGGGAAGCTGATTTCACTATGTTTGCCTTCACACGTAAGCTTTTGTGTGAAAATAATATAGAAAAGAAAACAGGAAAAATTGTTGCATAATAGGTATTAGTATGTAGGTATTTAATGTGTAATGTATAATATGATATGTACAGAGTATTAGTACCGGTATGTAAACTGTATGGTGGAATTATAGTGCTGATAAAACTAAGTGCTGCTTTTCCTCTGCTCCTTTTGTACATATGTCCATTTGTTTTGTGTGAAGCTTGAATAGGCACACATCTCTAATCATGCAGGAGTGATGTTGCAGAGATGAAATGGGAGTTTACTAAGAATAGTGGGGATTAGAGATTACAGTACTAGTAAGTGCCTGGGTGGTTATGTCATTACCCTGTGTACTGTCTCTCTCTCACACTCATTAGCTGTCATTGACAGGAGCCAGACTACAGACTTTGAGATCAATTCACAATGTAGCTGCCAGTGCCAGTTGTCGGGGCAAGGCTCGAATTCCATGAAAGAACAACAAAAGCCCACAATAATCTTATTAGAGGCCATTTTGGCTTTTAGTAGTCACTGAAAGGAAACCCAGTTCTTTTCCCATTACTCAGATGAGTCACACAGCCATGACTCTGCAGTATAAAGGAGAATGAGTATTTGAGGAAGTTGTTGCATTGAAAAGTGTGTGGGTGTCGATAACCTGCTCTTTTAAAGGCTGTGGAACAGAGCCCAGAGGTTTTGTGCTGCTTTGTGTGCTGTGTAAAAGGCAGTGCAAATGGAAACATCAGAGGAAAGACTATTGCATTGATGCTGGTGGCCAATAGTTTGGCCAAGAGCTGCTGAACTGCATTAGTAGAAAGGACTTTAGTTGGTGTCTACTTAGTGAGAACAGTTATGCAATGCTGATGCAATGCATAGACGATGGAAAAACTAAAGTGTGTAAAGCACCCTGGGAGAGTTGACACTTGATGGTGCTCATTGAGGTGCAAACCTTGAATGCAATGTCCTGGCCAGCACACACAATATCCCTTGCCATCTGGCCAACTCAAGCTTTAATTTAGTTTTGTACATGTTGTTTTTTCAATTGTTAGGTTTTTTTTCTGCTAACTATAATAATGCAAACCTTTCTCTGGACCACATATCCTTGTTTTTTAGAATTATTCATGAGTGTAGCTGAACAAAGATGGAACTTTACCTCAGGTGTTCAAATTTACAGATTTAACCCATTTTTATTGTTACACCATTTTCATTTTTAGTATGGCATCTCATGCGTTAACTTTAAATCGTTTTACTAAATTTTTCTGTGGTAGGTATATCTATCTTTTATAAGTCAACAATGACTGCAGTTGCCTTATGGAATCATATTCATTGAGGCATCAGTCTTATTTTAATTTGTGCCATAATATACAAAAAACAGGCAAGGGTCAGACTTTGTCAATACACGCGCTATAGATTGCTTATCTTAGTGTAAACGCCAAGTGCCACTGTTGTTTATTTCACATATTTTATGCTCTAGCTATTGTTTAGAAACAACTTTATTTTTATAGTCATTGTTAGTATTTTATTTAAATACTCAATGCGTAATCATCTTTCAATTAGGTAAACTTTTTTTTTGGTATATGTGTTATTCCAGGCTCGAATCCTTGTGGCATGATGAGCTTAAAAGAAAAGGACGTGAGGAGGCATCTCTATCCACAGTGTTCTGGCGGTTCTGCAGGACTCGTATGCTAGTGGCCATATTTTCCTTACTCCTAACAATGGTGGCAGGCTTTGCAGGACCTGTAAGTACTACTTTCATTATTATACAGAAATTATTCGGATTAAAACCGAAAACTCAAATGTGGCACTGATATCTCCTTTAAGCCTGTTGTGTACTGTACAAAAAGTGATCTAATCAGTTTATGCTTAATCCCTGCCATAGGTACACCGTGCACCCACTATCACACTCCACTAATAGCATTATGTGGACTTAGCTCACACAATAATAACTTTGTCATGCCATTTAATGAGCATACCGTTTTCTGCCTTGCCTTATTATAAATATGCATAATTGACTAATTTGTTCTTGGCCAAGATTCATTTAGGCTTTTAAGTATGAAACCTGAATTTTATATAAAGATGCAATTCTTCCACTTCTGAAGTAGACTCCCTCTGTGTCCCTGTTATCCTTGTTTTGTTCAGCCTTTATAGAGTTTTTTATATGCTGTCTCTGCCTGCTACCCCCAGGCTCTCCTGATCCGGGCTCTGCTGGAGTATTGCCAGAGCACAGAGAATGACATAATGTTTGGCCTGTCCCTGGTGGCTGGGATCTTCCTCATGGAGCTCACCCGCTCCTGGTCTGTAGCTCTCATGTGGGCCGTCAACTACCGCACTGCAGCACGTCTCAGAGGGGCTGCCCTAACGTTTGCCTTTCAGAAGATCCTCACTCTGCGAAGCACAAAGGAGATCAGTCCTGGAGAGGTAGAACTTTAAAGGGATAGTTCAGGTTTTTTGACATGAATCTGTGTGTCATCCCCGTCAGCAGTGTGATGCATCCTCACCGACTTTACCTACGAAAGTGTCCGGTGAGCCGAGATTCTGGCTGGTTTTGGTGCTGAGGAAAGTAGTTCGGCAAGTTGGCTGGGGACTGTATAATAAAGCATTTTTCTTGTCAAAACAATATGTGTTAAAAAGAGTGATACATTTGCACCACAAAACCATCGTCCTCGAAAAAGTCAGACCTCATAATCGCTTGGCACTATTTTCTCTCCGTACGTATCACTGCGCGCGGCCTCCAGGTGACAGCCATGCTTATTTCACTTTGTTTACTGCTGGGAATGTCAGCGACAACATGTTTAACTACGACACCGATGATGAAGAAACTGATTTTAGCACAGAGCCAATGGGATATCTTTTTGAACCCGAATATACCGATGCCAAAATTCGCCAGAGAGAGTTAGACGAAATTAGGCAGAGAGAGAGAAGAGGCAAATATTCCGAGCAGTTAACAAAGTGAAACAAGCGGTGCAGTGATACGTACGGAGAGAAAATAGCGCCAAGCGATTATGAGGTCTGACTTTTTAGAGGACAAAGGTTTTGTGGTGCAAATGTATCACTCTTTTTAACACATATTGTTTTGAGAAGAAAAACGCTTTATTAGTCTGTCCCCAGCCAACTTGCCGAACTACTTTCCTCAGCACCAAAACCGGCCAGGATCTCGGCTCACCGGATGCTTTCAGAGGTAAAGTCAGTGTGGACGCATCACACTGCTGACGGGGATGACACACAGATTGATGTAAAAAAACCTGAACTATCCCTTTAAACTGTGCTGAGCCACCCTTATTTATATTTCTAAGCCTTTGGTCAGGTTTCAAAGCATACCATTTTTATTTAATTCAGACGCTTGAGTAATCCTGTGGGTTGAGGTCAATCCCTTTTGGAGAACTCAAAACACTCTGTTTCATTGCTGTATACAAAAACCTGTAGAAGTATACCCCAAAAGGTCATCACCTAGTTTATATGATTCCATTTGATTACTACAAAGTAGTAATCTATCTTTTTATGTAAAAAGCCATGCTGTTGTCTATTTCAGCCTGTTTGATTCCCAGTTCTCATGAGTCCAACTTTTTTTCTTTGATTATACAATCAGAGCTTTAGTATACATTTACTGAAAAAAAATTGTCTGCAAGTCCATATACAAATGTGTCAAGTTTAACACCATCTAAACATTGTAAAAACAAGAAGAAAGACAAGAGATTAATCAGGTTTTACTCGCGAGGAGGGCGGACAGAGAGTGCATTCAGTTACAGTCTCCAATTCGCTCTGATCCACTCAGAGCCGTCTCCTCTTTTTATTTCCTTAGGATGGTCCCTAGTTACAATGGGTGTTTCTACTCTAAGGGGAGGGGGTGAAAACAGCAGAAACACCAGACATCATTATTCATTGTACAAATATGTGTTATCAACAACAGGTGACTGACAAGGTGCAACTATATAGCATTCAGTAGTCAGGGAGTAGTAAGGGACAGCTCCTTCCCTGCAACCTTGAGAACTGTCTCTTCCCAGCAGAGCGTTGAGTCAGCCGTTGTGCACGTGTGGGTGGAAGGTCACTGCATATAGTTTCTCAAGCACAAAGAGATTATTCAAATTCACACAAGTAAATAGTACATAGCAAATATGGGATAATATATACAATTATTCTAACAAAATGATTCATCAAAATATAATTTTACAGTCACACACAATGTGTGACAAAATCCATAGAAAGAAATTCTGTAACAATTCCACAGCTGACAGGAATCCTGTCAAACAAGTTATACAAATGTATAACTGAAACCTCTCTTTTTCTTCCACTCTAGCTGATCAATATGTGCTCCAGTGATGGCCAGAGGCTATATGAGGCAGTGTCCGTGGGCTGCCTGCTGGCTGGGGGGCCTCTGGTGGGGCTTCTGGGTCTGTCTTATACTGCATACTTCCTAGGACCCACAGCCCTTTTGGGATCTGCCATATTCATCATTTTCTACCCAGCCATGGTACAACACAAATCCAACTACAGTAGATTTACTTTTAATAATAAATTATTGAATGTTTACATGTTCACATATTAGTGGGGAACTTGGGGTATTAAAAGTAATTTAAAGTGATTAAAGAATAATTTAATTTGACACAACAGGAGACTCTGCTATTGATCCAAAAGACATGATGTTTTCCCCCTGCACAGACCTATGGCATGACTAATATGTTTGTGTCGGCTTTCAGTTCCTCTTACCTCCTTTGTTCCTGTCTGCACAGATGCTAGCATCGAGGCTCACGGCATATTTCCGAAGGAAGTGTGTGGCAGTGACCGACCGCCGTGTGAGGCTGATGAACGAGATTTTAGGCTGCATGAAGTTCATCAAGATGTACTGTTGGGAAGATGCCTTTGCCCAAAATATTCACAGTGAGTGGAAAAGAGTTTAGTAACAGTGTTGAGTTGGGATGTGTGCATACAGGACAGTGAACGGCATCATAGTAAAGTGCTTTGGGTTTGGGGCTAGAACATTAAAATTATTTAAATAATGTTTGCACATCTGTGCCAAACAAAAATCGCCAACCATAAAATTCTGATACAGAGCAAATGGTTCATTTTAATTATAAAATAATTTATTTACCATTTTGAGTCTGTGAGTGCTTCTAGGTGAAGAACTTTTTGAAATACAATGTGACCCTCCACAATAAAGAGTTAATTCATTTAAATCCTCATAATTTAGTGAGCTGATAAAAAGAGACCTGAGATTAGACTTTTCCTCTTGCTTAAAAAGATGAGATAACCCAAAATCCATTTTCATTAGCTCACAAAGACAATCCCTCCCTTCCAATCACAATCTGCTTCACTCCCTTGGCTCAAGGTTAATTTGCCAGATGTTTGGCCTTTTGAAACCTCCTTACCACTGTGGCTGTTGTACTGATTACTGAAAGATGACCACTTCTTGTGTGCCCACCATGTGGTGGATAAGGATCATTTTCTCTTTGTCATTACACCTCAGATTAGCCAGGTGGGCATCATTTGCCCCCTGTCTCATGATTACCTCTCATAATCAAAATTTATTGTCACTGAGCCTCACTGACAATTAGCTCCAACAATTACACTCTCATTTTCATTCAATTACACTAAATGATCTGTGCCATTTCCAAGGACATCTAGCATGTTATGGCTCAAAGAACAGAAGTAGCTAACATAATCAATGGGAAAAATATAGAAGAGAAGAAATATTGTAGTCTTTGCATTCTCTGAACTCAACTGGTTAATGCTGTGCACAGTGGAGTATAATGGAGATACAAACAGCAAAAGGGGAGGGCGCTCTTTTGGGTGCTTGACTTATCAGAATTCCGCAGCGTCTGAAGCCCTTATATGGATATGAGGCCCATGTTCACTTCATTGGTATCTATTTCAGTCAGCTGTCAAAACGATCTAGTCCTCTGTTGTGTGTAATGAATGTCATTTTTCTCCTTATGTACTCCACAGAGGTTCGGTCTGAGGAGAGGTCCATATTGGAGAGAGCTGGGATTGTCCAGAGTCTCACAGTTGGGGTGGCTCCCATAGTGGTGGTCATTGCCAGTGTATGCACTTTTACCCTTCACATGGCACTGGGCTATGAATTAACTGCTGCTGAGGTATTTAACATACTGTACTTTTATATTAAAACAATACCATGTTGTTACCCTCTTAAATCAATGCAAAGAACCAAATTACTCGCACTGAATTGGACACATTTCCATGTTTTAGGCCTTCACTGTGGTGGCTGTTTTTAACTCCATGACATTTGCCTTGAAAGTCACTCCATTAGCAGTCAGGGCTTTATCAGAAGGCGCAGTCGCTGTGAAAAGATTTCAGGTAAGAAACGTATATGAGTGAATGATTTGTTATGGTGTGGCAGTGCATGAGTGAAGAAATTGCTTAAAATATGCATTGTGTAACTTTTCTGGTGGAGGGTCTGTCAAATACTTTTCTCCATGGATTTGTTATTGCTTTGTCCAGAATGTTTCAGTGTATGGTATTAAACCTTTCTTTCTTCATGGAGACCAAACTACAAAGTTACAGTTCATATCTGTGGAGAGGCAACCTTGCTCACAGTCAAAAGAGCTGTTTAATGTCATACTATGGAACAGTCCAGGCAGAGCAATAACATCTTCATGAAGAAAAGCATTTGACAGACAGGATGCAAAGTTTAAATACTCTGAGATGCTACTTCCCTATGGTGTATACATCATGAGTTCTTGGGTAAAGGTTCAGTCTTAAAGAATAAAGTAACAATTCTTTTCACCATAGGAGGGTTTGGTTACTGGTTTTACCCTATAAACATATGCTCCTGTCTGATGAAAAGGATGGTTACACAACAGCCACAATATGAGGTGCTCAGAGAAATGTACTCAGGTCACATTTTTTTAGTATTTCAGTTAGATGGTAAAAATCACATGTTCATAAGAAATGTTTCTATAGACTCAGCAAGCGTTGCATAAGAGAGCATTTGTCAGAAATGTATTAAAAATGTATTTTGCAAGAAAGAATTTCGACTATAAGTGGGAATATTTTTTCCGTTCAAATTTTGGATAATAAAAAAGGGTTGTGTCAAGCAGAGCATGGGGCTGGAAAAGTGCCCAACAGTTGTCTGGATTGTCACACCTCAGTAAATTATAAATTAGCCTAATAATTTTAGGAAAGGATTATGTTTACCCTTTATATTGTTTTGACTGATATATCTCTATGATGTTGTGCCTTTTGACTACAAACATGGTGGACTTCTCCCAAAATGTTCAATGTATGACTAAACACTTCAATGTTTATGCCAAAGACGCATTAATACAATGCTTTAGTGATTTTAACTCAACTTAATTCTAATTACTAATGAGAGACTTGTCGTGCATAATTATTTTGCTTTTTAATGTGTTCCTTTACAGAGATTGTTCATGATGGAAGATCGACAGGTCATTCAAGTAAAAATGGATGACCCAAGCAATGCAGTGGAATTCCAAGGTGCTACCCTGGCATGGGAAAAGGCCAGTTCACCAGTAGTAAAGCCGAACCCTCCGCCCAAGAAGCAAACGAAGGGACGGGGTATGAGACGTGTGCTGCGGCGCGAGAAGCTTAGCCTGTACATCTCCACAGAGGACAGTAAAGGGACCAAAGACAGCCCCAATGCTCAGAGCCTGCTCACAAACATGGAGCAGGAGAGCCCGCAGAGCACTATATCCTCCACTCAGAGCATACGCCCACCACTTCACAAAACCCTACATCGAATCGACCTGCGTGTGAAGAAGGTAAAAACTCTAAATCATATATTATAAAGATGCGCATGTCCCACTCTTGTTAAATGAATCTTTCTGTAGGGTTCACTAGTTGGAATTTGTGGGGGTGTTGGTAGTGGAAAGAGTTCCCTTCTCACTGCTCTGCTTGGACAGGTGACTAAGCAATTTATTTAGGTTTTAGATTCAAATGCTTTCTAAATCTAATTCCCCTAAGTGGTGCTGCATTTTTTTAGATGACGCTTTTAGAGGGAAATGTAGCCGTAAGTGGTGGGTTTGCTTATGTGTCGCAACAAGCTTGGATCCTAAACCACTCACTAAGAGAGAACATCTTGTTTGGAAATGAATTCGAACCACACAAGTAAGTTTAACAGTTTATTCTGATTAATTAGGGAGAGAAATAACTTCTAAATAAACGTTCAATCTTCCAAAGATATAACTCCATCCTTGAAGCATGCTGCCTCCTCCCTGATCTGACAGAACTACCATATGGAGATATGACAGAGGTACAGTATCATTCAATTCTGTGCTTAATAGTAATGTTACCTTACCAAAATACAAATTATATGAAGGTGTTTATGTTTAGATTGGGGAGAGAGGAGCTAACCTGAGCGGAGGACAGCGGCAGAGAGTGAGCCTGGCCCGAGCCCTGTACAGTGACCGTCCTATTCTTCTCCTGGATGACCCTTTGAGTGCAGTGGATGCATGTGTGGGCTCACATGTCTTTCATAAAGCCATTAGGGGAACTGCCAAGGGCAAAACTGTGCTCTTTGTTACCCACCAGCTGCAGGTGAGTGTCTGGGCTCTGTGTGCATCTCTTAAAGACTGACTTGTATACTGGTGGAACTACATTCTAATTTGTAAACCTCAACATTTTCAGTATTTGCCCGATTGTGATGATATAATCCTCATGAATAATGGGCAGATTGTGGAGCACGGCACCCATGCTCAGCTAATGGAGAAAGGCCGTGACTATGCCATACTATACAACAGCATGCAACAGGAGGTAAGCCCAGAGGCATCGAATGCTGCTGGCCAGAGTCAGGCATCTCTGGCCAGATTACACAATACATCGTACAGTACCGCTAAATAATTCATGGAAATGTAGACCCAGTGGCTAGGAAATGCTAACACTACCAGGTCCTTCATTATTTATGTGTGCATTGATTTACTGTTGTTCTGCTGAAGACCCTGTCACCAATAAGGCTATTTAAATGACTTGCAGGACCAATGTTGGAGTGATTCACTGTGTGTGTTACACCTGAGGGGACATGCTTTAAGTTTAAGTACATTTTTGTTGTTTCGTAGAATATTGTAAAAGCCAATTTGAAAAACAAAGGGCATAAAACAGGTGCAGAAAAGCCGCAAGCCTGTCTGGATGTTGCCAAAGTCAAACCAAAGAAAGATAACAACAAGCAAGGTACAAAACATTTTTATGGATGACCTTGGAAGCAAATGCTGTTTGTCTTTTGATTGTCTGTTTTTGTTTATTTGTTTTAGCACAACTGATGAAAGCTGAGGAGAAAGGGCGTGGGGGTGTCGCCTGGTCTGTGTATGGCTCATACATAAAAGCAGCAGGTGGTCCACTCATCTTCATCATCAACGTCCTCCTCTTCTTGTCCACCACCGGCAGCATAGCCTTTAGCAACTGGTGGCTGAGTTACTGGATCAGGCAGGGCAGTGGGGTGAGTGGTGAGCCTTGTGATCTTTTTTATGTGTGTCCTGTTGTTTGCCTCTCTAAAGAAATGGCTTTAATGTGGTGGGTAGTACTCAATTTACAGTAACTTCAGTAAATTTTTAAAGAAAAAGAACTACTTGCACCTACTTGAGTAATAGTTTTATTAAAGTAAAAGTACTTTTAACTTTTGAAGATACCATATTTTGTGCATTGTTGAATATTTTGTCCTTCAATTTTGCTACTTCAAATTATAAATCAGATTCCAGAAAGTTACTTGAGAAGTAGTTTACCTAAATAGGTTTTTATTCCAAGCAGTAATTTCTTGAACCATTACTTAGTACTTCTACTTCAGTAACATTACTTTGAATTAACGATACTTATTTAATGAGTACTATTTTTGGTGGGTAGACCTCTCCTCTACGGTAAACTTAATTAAAAACAAGCAGGCGGGCAAGAAACAGATGTGCTACTAAGCAGGTGGTTGCTCTTTTTAAGGAACATAGCTGAGATTGCTAGCACGCATGGACTTCCTGTTTGTCAAGCTGCTTTTTAAATTTAATCCTCAACTTTTTATGGTTTAGTAATTTGTTGCTCCATCTGCCCCTAGAACACATCATTAATCTTCACAAATGAAACTACAGCGAGCAACAGCATGAACCTAAACCCTCACATCCAGTTTTATTCCAACATCTACATTGCATCCATGGGAGCTGTGGTGACTCTGAAGACTTTAAGAGGTCTGGTCTTTGTAAAGGTAAATTGTCTGAGTACACAAAGTTATATCAGTGCTTCTTTAACTGGGCTACTGTCTGGTACATTATTGCTATGCAGGATCTTTCTATTGGGAATGGGTGTCTCGTCCTTATGATAAACGACCTTATGCCAAGTGAGCAATGTGGGAATGAATCCACCAAATTTTTAACTTTACATATTTTATTTATTTATGAGTAAAGTGCATAACAGTATTTGGGAGATCAGTGGTAGGTAATATACCAAAACATGAATAATATTATAAATATTACTATGAATAAATACAGCATTTGAATATGAAGTATATGGTTTATACTGGAAAAATGCTGTAAATAGCTAATTAAAAATGTGTAAACGTGAATGTACTTTTGTGTGTTTTACAGGCCTGAATACTTTTATTGTGATTCTCTTAAAAAAAATAAATAAAAAAATAGGCACTCATTTTTGTCACTATAGCCCACCCATATCAGACATGTCAATAATAATACACAGAAACCTAGTGATAAACTGAAAACTGTCTGCTTTCGAGCTGAAACTGTTGAAGCTGAAGTAATGGATTCATGAGCTTGTTTTGGGCTTCCTCCTGAGGGGACACAACCCTTGCTTCAGTAAGCAATGGATAAGCACCTCTAGTGAGATAAAAAGTTTCGGGGTGGTACTTTGTGCAAATAATGCGTGAAACTCATTTACTGTTCATGTCACTTGTTAATCAAAGGCTCTAGGGAATATATTCATTAGTTCGGGACGTCTGCCCTCTATTTCCGTCTAACCCATGGTGACACTGCATTCAAGAGGTATTCCGAGGTTCCCCACGTTATGATGCCATTTCAAAAAGATGATTTTTCAGTCACGGCAAATCATTTCTTACCTCTAGCTGTGAGCTGTTGGGGAGTGCTATATATTCCATTAATAGAAATTATTTGTTTTCAGCTGTCACACTGATTCATAAAAGAATCAAGCATGACAGACGTTCATGACTGTATGTTATTTATTAATCCTTATCCTTATTTACATGGTACTGGTACGTATCTATGGTTTCTCCTATAGTGTAATAGTTCTTCTAGGTATTTTTAATGTCATGTAAATTTTTATTTTGAGGCCGATATTGTTTATGTCTGACAGTGTACGGTGAAAGCAAGCTCCAAACTCCACGACAAGCTTTTTCAACAGATCCTCCTCAGCCCCATGCACTTTTTCGATACAACGCCTCTGGGTCGTATTCTGACCCGCTTCTCCAGAGACATGGACGAAGGTGAGCTTTGATTCATCTCGAGTGTGAAACGTTCCCTTTAGAGAGAACTCAGTCTTTGAAGTCATTCTGTCTGACTTGGTGTAGTGTTGAGGTACAGTGTGATTTGACATGGTACATTGAGCCATGTGATTCACTCTAGGTTTGACTGACAAGCTGATTTCTGCTTGTAAAACCTAATGGCCCAAATAACAGGCTTCAATATATAACAGGTTTTAATACCAATATATTGTATGCTATTATTTAAAATGGTGAGTCTGATAAGGTCTGTATGTCTTACAGTGGATGTACGCTTGGCAATGCAAACTGAAATGGTGCTACAGAACCTGACATTAGTGCTGTTTTGCATGGGAATGGTGGGCACAGTATTTCCCTGGTTCCTGATTTCCATTCTGCCCCTGGGAGCCTTCCTCTGGATTGTGAACCGTGTTTGCAGGTCAGTTCTTTAAGAAAGGGCATGGTATTCTTATGAGAGATTTGGATTTTGGTGGTGACTGCAACTTTTGTTATCTATAAAATGCTATTTACAAACAAAGTAAATCTATATGTGGATATTTGTATAAAATAGTTGAAGTCTTTTGTAGCTATATCATTGAATGTTCTGTACTAGGTATTTTCATCATTTATGCAAGAATCCAAGAATTGTGTAGTAAAAATAAATCCTAAAGGGGAAAGAACACAGGTGTCTGTTGAAACAGCTACACTTTTCCTCATTACAATGATCAAGTGGACTCTCATTGTGCAATTTGCTCTGCATTAAAATAGAAATATAGTTCACTATTTTAAAAGCAGCTTGCATTTACACACAAATGTAAAAATGCCCAGGGCATAAACATGTCAAACTCACATACCATTTGCTGAAATGTTGGCATCTAAATGTAGAAATGTACCAACCACATTGTGGCCCAAATGCTCTCCATGCTCACACCATCATGTTAAAGATCACGGAGTACACATCATTCTCTGTGTACATAAGTGTGAAATGAAAATACATATAGGAACTCTTTTGTAATACCTTTCCATCTACACAAATTTGCATTCAGTCAAAATGAAAATCATGTTCTTATTATTTTCAGAGTCTTGATTCGTGAGCTTAAGCGCTTGGAAAACATCAGCCAGTCTCCATTCACATCTCACATAACCAGCAGTTTACAAGGATTGTCTACTATCCATGCCTATGGAAGAGGGCAAGACTTTGTTCAGAGGTGGGTTCATTTTTCATCATTTTTTCATTTTTTTCTGAATTCAGTGATACATGTTCTCACAATATCGTTTTACAGTTCACCTCTAGGTCAGTGAAAACACCAAACCTAGTCCAGCAAATCAGAGTGGAAATGAGAGCCTAGAGTTTTCTTTGCTTTTTACATATAAAAATATATATTTTTTCTCTTTTCAGATATCAAGAATTATTGGATACCAACCAGGCCTCCAACTACCTCTTCAGCTGTGCAATGCGATGGCTAGCTGTGCGCCTGGACCTGATCAGCGTCTTTCTCATCTCTAGTGTAGCACTTCTCATTGTTCTCATGCGAAACCAAATACCTCCAGCCTACGCAGGACTCGCCATCTCTTATGCCGTGCAGGTCTATAAACAAATAACTTGGGGTTGGGCATACGAGGTAAAGTGGGTTTAAAATAGACTAATGCCTTGTTCCCTTTGACTTTCAGTTAACAGGCTTGTTTCAGTTTACCGTGAGATTGGTTACTGAGACAGAGGCTCGGTTTACATCCGTTGAGAGGATCAACCATTACATAAAGGTAAAAGAATTGATTGGTAATGGAATTGTGGAAGGATAATATGCTCAGGCACGAAAGGATAATAATATAATAGGTTTACTTGTTTAGATGTAATAATGCAGAGAATTCACATGTCTGTGTTCGTATAGGGGATTTGTCTTGCGATGTCTATTAGAAGCTAGTCATGATTGCTTCTTTCCTTAGTGTTTGGACAGTGAGGCTCCCAGACAGAGTCTAGAGCAGAGTGCTCCTGCCCCCTCCTGGCCCCACCAGGGAAAAATCACCTTCCAGAATGTGGAGATGAGTTATAGGCCTGACCTGCCTCTGGTGCTGAAGAGTGTGTCTTTCAACATCCTACCACAAGAGACGATTGGCATAGTGGGTCGCACAGGATCAGGTACAGCCCACCCCTCTTTGGCTCTGCTCTGTATTACAGAATGGAGTTAATGGTTTACTTTTCTACAGGAAAGTCCTCTCTGGGCGTTGCTCTCTTCAGGCTTGTGGAGCTGACAGGAGGCTCCATCATCATAGATGGAATCGATATAGCTCAGATTGGACTGGATGACCTCAGGAGCAAACTTGCCATTATTCCTCAGGAGCCTGTTCTCTTTATTGGCACAGTCAGGTAATCTCTGTTTTAAATATAGGCAGTCATTGACATCTAGAATATTTAAAAAAAAAAAAAAAACTGAGTGGGAAGATGTTTTCATCGACCAACACACTTTTTTGTTCACTAGGTCTAACTTGGACCCATGGGATCAGTACTCTGATTCTGAAATATGGGAGGCACTTGAGCAGACACATATCAAAGAAATGGTGGGTGACACTTGTTATATTACAGAGAATATCCTACATTTTGGTAAGAATCTAATTTAGTTTTCTCTGTTTAAAGGTGAGCCAGCTTCCTCATTCTCTCCTCTCAGAGGTAACAGAAAATGGAGAGAACTTCTCAGTTGGAGAGCGGCAGCTGCTCTGTGTAGCTAGAGCCCTGCTGCGCAACAGCAAGGTACTCATTATCACTCAATGACATTTAGGTGTCAATATATTTGTAGTCAATGCAGCAGCAGAGCATACTGAATTTATTATAATAATTATTTATTTTTTTATTTTTACTTTCTTAATTGTTTACTTTTGGTGGAATTCTCCTTCTGTTTATAGATTCTTATTTTGGATGAGGCAACGGCAGCTATTGACACAGAAACCGATCGCCTCATTCAGGAGACTATTCGCTCGGCATTTGGGAGTTGCACCACTCTCATCATTGCCCATCGTCTGAACACCGTCATGAACTGCAGCAGGGTCATGGTACTGGATAATGGCCAGGTAAGTGCAATGCATCCTCAGCACTGCAATAAATGTTATGAAAACTTACTTTAAAGGCCCCATTTTAATCTCTAACTGGTTTGAGATTTGCTGTGGTCCCACTATTACCAGCAGAGGACTTCTCAAAGCAGGGAAGGGGCAGAGGACTTGCTTATTTGAGGCATATTTGTTGATTGATTGATAGCATTTATATAGCGCCTTTCAAGATACCCAAAGCGCTTTACAGTTCATTATTCAGTCACTCCACACTCAGTGGTGGTAAGCTACTACTGTAGCCACAGCTGCCCTGAGGCAGACTGACGGAAGCGAAGCTGCCAATCTGCGCCATCGGCCACTCCGACTACTACCATCACTTACGCTATTTGTTAATATTATGTGAAATGCCAATGTTTGCTTCAACCCAAAAATGCATGCCACTTTAAAACATTGATCTCCAAAATTAACATATTGCTTACCTTTCAATAATTGTTTATTTTGTTTTTTGTAGATTGTGGAGTTTGACAAACCTGCTTTCTTGCTGGCAGATGAAAACTCAAGATTTAGAGCCATGATTGAGGCAGCAGAAAATCAAAGCAGCTAGTCTTGTATGTGGTACAATAGCAAACCTTTAAAAAAACTGATGTTGCACAAACTCACTACTGATCCTGTCCTGTTATTGCTCTCTCAAGACACGGTCTGTACAACATGAAGTTTGAAAACCAAAGACAGATTCCATGTTTATGAAGCATTGAAGGCCAGATGGGTAGTAAAACTTAGCAATAACAATTCTTCTTTTTATTAGATAATAGATGGCAATGTATTTTGGCCCATCCTTTTGTTTTCCTCAAATAGATCAATACATTGTATTTTATTTATATAAGAATGCTAAACTATAGTGCTGAAGTTCACTGTGAAGAAAGCTTAGTACAATCATTACCTTCATATTCGTTGTTGATCATATTAACAATTCTATAGTAAAAGATCTGAGATTATAGGTATGTTATACTACTGGATAATTCAGTATCCTTTATTTAAGATTTGAGTGAAACATTGCTAAATGCAGTGTATTTCATTCATCACTGTGTTGATGTGTATAATATCTATTTTTGGTTCACAATTAACATTGTATTTGCACGTTATATGTGTCGAAAGATTCCAGGTCATGTAATGGAAATAGCCATACATATATTTTATACATGTAGTGCACCATTGTCTACTTCTCTACTGTCTAAATCCAAATGCTGATGTTTAAATTATGCACATATTGGTATTAATAGAAATATGGGGGTACTTAACCTTTTGTGACAAGGGTAAAGAATGGAGAGTGATGTCTTCAAATGTTGTCTGCCTTTATAATCAAGCATATGCTTAATAATGCAGTGCAATATTTTTATTGTATTGACTATGGCCTTTGACATGTATACTTGTTTACTCGTGGTGTTTTTAAAGGCTTAATTTTTAAAGTCTTGTTTTCAATAAAATATTTTTTATATATGTTGGCTCATGGTTTATTTAAACTTCAATGCATATGTCATAAACTAATATCAATCATGTAATGTAACCAATAATAAAAAAAAAAAAAAACTAAAATATTATTATTTTTTACATGTAAATAAAAGTACAGCCAGCCTTGTCTTCAACAGCCAGCTTTAATGCGCAGTGGGTCAATGACATGAAAAGCCCACGAGCATTAGTCTACTCGGGTCACACAAGAACAAACATGCAGATAATTTCTCTGTTCGGTGCATATAAGTTGCAAGCGTCACTGCACACTTAGGTCTGTAAACTATGGTACTCAAAAAAAAAAAAATATATATATATATATATATAGCATTTAAGTTTTCGGCAAGAAGCATTTAAATAGAAAAGGCCCTAAACTCTCCATGCATCTATAAACAATTTGCATGTGGAGTAATATTTTGCAGGAGTTGTGCCGAGTGCGCTTCCGGGAAGTGTCAGTGTTGTGTTGTGGCTTTGGTTTAGGGCCGCTCTGCTGCTCGGGAGGAGGAGGAGGAAAGCCCAGGCTCTGGCTCTGGTTGTGATGCCGCTGGATGATGGCTGCTTTCGGGATATTAAGTTACGAACACCGGCCTTTAAAGCGGCCCAGACTCGGCCCTCCAGATGTATATCCACAAGATCCAAAGCAAAAAGAGGTCAGTGTAAACGACGTGCCTTGAAAAACTCCGGTAAAAGCGTTTCTGGAACAGGATTTCCACCCGAGCTGCTTCGCCTGCTAACACTAGCTAGCATGTTTAGCCTAGCCTTTAAACGAGCTGGGGCCTTGCAATAACAATGAACAGCTCCTAGTTGTCAGTGTGCTAACTGCAAGGCTTACTTGGACAAACACATAGCCGTGTTGATTGCCTATTAATTATAGAGGTTGATCTCATGAACAATATTACATTCAATCTTTTTCTTAACTTGGCTAGACCACCATAGTACTCTTGTGGGTTTGTGCGTGACCAGTAATTGTTATAATGTTTTGGTCTTTCGGGATTGCTAAAGCTGCATCGCTAACGAATATCAGTTGGATTTTGCTGAAGACTGAAGATCGAATTCCCTTCCTTTACATAACAGTGATTAGATGCATAATTATTTACACCGTTTTGCAATGTTAAGCTGTACAGCAAAACTAAAATGTCATCGTAATTGTAGAGTGACCTAAAAACAGCGGCGACTAAGCTGGTTACATGATAACTTTTTAAATAAAGGGAAATTGCAAAAATGTTATAACCTGGACTATGCTCACCCTGTCGTCTAAACTAGGCTTCAGTGTGAAAATATTTAGCTGCCTTTTAAAAACGAAAAGGCATATTTTTTATGAGTTGTGCAGAACAGTTATGAATGATTAAAGCTTTTATAGACGCGGTCAATTATTACAATTAAAATAAACACGCTTACAATTGATACAATTTGTTAATATTAGAATTGCAAATGTTTTCTTGAATTATAATCTTGTTATTTCAGGATGAATTAACTGCCCTGAATGTGAAGCAAGGATTTAATAATCAACCAGCGGTGTCAGGAGATGAACATGGCAGTGCAAAAAATGTCAATTTCAACCCCTCCAAGGTAAACCTTAGTGCTATTAAGTGATTTATGGGTTTTGTTTGTTATCAGTGTCATTCAGTTGTTTGTATGTTTATGTATTTCCAGATCAGTTCCAACTTCAGCAGTATCATTGCGGAAAAGTTGCGTTACAATACATTCCCAGACACAGGGAAGCGCAAGCCACAGGTCAACCAAAAGGATAATTTTTGGCCTCTCACTGCAAGGTCACAGAGCTCCATCAATAATTGGTTTACAGACTTAGCAGGGACTAAACCTCTGACACAACTGGCTAAGAAGGTAACTTTAGTTAATTAATCTCTAAAAGGCTTCTTTTATAATGGGGTAATTAATATGCCGCACTATGCCCTTTAGTATTTTTCTAAATTAATTTGTGTTGTATTCAAATTGAGACCAGCTGTTCATTTTTCCAGGTTCCAACTTTCAGCAAAAAGGAAGAGGTTTTTGGATACTTGGCTAAGTATTCTGTGCCTGTTATGCGTTCAGCCTGGATGATAAAAATGACATGTGCTTATCATGCAGCCATCACTGAAACAAAAGTTAAGAAGAGACATGTGATTGACCCTTGTATAGGTATGGTGATGGCTTTTCTTTATCTGTTGAATTTGTAAATAATTGAGTGACAGGTGAGTTAACCATCCTAATGTGTGTGTGCAGAATGGACACAGATCATTACCAAGTACCTATGGGAACAGCTGCAGAAAGTGGCTGAGTTCTACAGGCAGTTTCCCAATCAAGGCTGTAGCTCACCTCTGCCAGCACCACCTCCTGATGTGGAGCAAGCCATGAAACAATGGGAGTACAATGAAAAACTTGCCATGTTTATGTTTCAAGTGAGTTTAAATATTAATTCTCCTAAGGTTCTTGTCAAACAGGGTATTTTACTAATTACCTTGTTTGCCTAATAGGATGGCATGCTGGACAGGCATGAGTTTTTGACATGGGTGCTGGAATGCTTTGAGAAGGTGCGACCAGGTGAAGATGAACTGCTCAGACTCCTATTGCCTCTTTTACTGCAGGTAATTTTTCATCCTTTTTTCATAATCTTTTCCTCTTTGTACTTGGACAGTGTATATTTTACTTTCCGTCCAGCCTCTCCAGCTGTCGGTAGTTATGCATATTTCGGTGCATGTTTTTAGCGCGCAACATTTAAGCCGTGCTGACCTTTACTGAGGTTCCGCAGCCGTTCATATGGCTATGTTTTCACAGCTGACTAATTTTAACAGACACCAAGAGCTATGTGTAATGCTGTGAATCTCTCCCATCACGCAGTACTCAGGGGAATTCGTCCAGTCAGCTTACTTGTCACGAAGACTGGCATATTTCTGCACACGGCGCCTCAACCTGTTGCTTAGCGACGGGAGCTCTGGCACAGGAGGACATCCAGCTCATGGCATCTTGACACAGCAAGGAAACGCCCTGCCCCCCACCCCGACATCCCAGCCTGCAGGAGGGAGCCAGGCCCAGACGCCATTTACAGACTTTTATAACTGCCCTCTGCACAGGCCTCTGGTTTTTGGGCTCAGTTGCATGTTACAGGTATTGCACTACAGGACCATAAGAATAACTGCAGTCAGATTGAAATTGCTAATTTGATGATTGGCTTTAGAAAATCACAAAGATTGCATTTATTTTATAGAGGTATCTCGTAAAAGTTAGATTAGGTATCTACAAACATGTTCTGAAATTCTTTTGATTCCTGTATTAAGGTACATTATGTAACTTTTATGACGATGGGTCCTCTTGTTGTCTCCATTGTAATGAGTAAAATGCTACTCTTTGGAACATTCAAAGCAATAATATATCCATGGACATAAGCAAGTTGCACACACTTCACTAGAAAAGTTAGATAGTGTGCCTTTTAACAGTTCATAATTAAGTCTCTCAAATGCTAATGTTTCTGTACTATGCTAATGTTAAAAATGTAGACTTTAAACTGAAATGAATGGTTATCAAAAATAAATATCATTTTGATGAAGTTTGTTTTCTAGATGCCTAACCCCTTTTTATAATGTTTCTTCCATTACAGAGTATAGCACTGTGTTGTCCCAGTGCTCTTGTGTGGCACTACTCACTGACAGATAGTCGAAATAAGACTGGTTCTCCTTTGGACCTCCTGCCTATTGCCCCATCCAGCTTGCCAATGCCAGGGGGCAACACCACATTCACCCAGCAGGTCACCTACTTTTCACTATTTAAATTATTCACAGCCTTTGTAACATGAAAAGATGATAACATGGCTTCTTACTGCAGGTCCGGGCCAAATTGAGAGAAATTGAGGAACAGATCAAAGAGAGAGGTCAGGCGGTGGAGTTTAGGTGGTCTTTTGATAAATGCCAGGAGACTACAGCAGGTTAGAAATGAAAACGATACATCTCCCGACTGACATAATTTAACATAATTGTGTGGAGAAAATGGTATGTTATTTTGTTTTGTTTTTTCTCAGGTTTCACAATTGGGAGAGTTCTTCATACTCTTGAGGTTTTGGACAACCACAGTTTTGAAAAGTCTGATTTCAGCAACTCTTTAGATTCCCTTTATAACCGGATATTTGGATCTGGGCAGAGCAAAGATGGCCATGAGGTAAGGAATAAAGATGCCTTAAAGGCCACTAGATTTACACTACACTATAATGTGCTGTAATGTATTTTTCCCTTAGATGTCCCCAGATGATGATGCTGTGGTGACTTTACTTTGTGAATGGGCTGTTTGTTGTAAGCGCTCAGGCAGACACAGGGCCATGGTGGTTGCGAAGCTGCTGGAAAAAAGACAAGCTGAAATAGAAGCAGAGGTAAGTGAGCAACACTTTTAAAACATATGGTAACACTTAATAAAGACTGCACATTTTGATCGTAATAAAGCATGAATATACTTACTTCATAATAGACTAATAGTGAAGTAGTTACTAAGTTAATAATTCTTAATTAAGGGTTAGGAATTAGGGTATAAAGTATTTACTAAGCTTGATTTCTTAATAAGATGCTTGTCTTTTGTGAATGAAGTCTTTTTTCATACTTTATTGAGTCTAATTAAGGCATATTTCTCTTTACTCTAAAATGTTACCCATAAGTTTATTTCTTCCCTCACAACCATTTTGTGTGTTTACAGAGGTGTGGTGAGTCCGAGGTGGTGGACGAGAAGGGCTCGGTGTCCTCTGGCTCACTCTCCGCTGCCACACTACCAGTCTTTCAAGATGTGCTGCTCCAGTTTCTAGACACTCAAGCTCCCACTCTGAGTGAGTCGCCCCTCTCTGATTCATCTAATGTTGCGAAACAGATTTGGTTCTGAATAACCTGACAATTTTCTCAGCTTATGAAACATCTTGGGTGCCATTTTCCTGTAGTGGTTTGGTACCAATGTCGTAAAAGGATTGTAAAAAGAGGCAGATGGCAGGCACATAAATTGACTGGGCATTTTTGAACACTTTTCCTTGCCATCTTTCTTTATTACCAATATAAAAGAGCCTGGGTTTATGTTTATGTTTATGCTTTCAATATCAGATTTTAGATTTTGTGATTAGGTCAGTTGTCACAATACTAAAATTTCAAACTCAATTCCGGTACTAAGGCATACACTGGCTACTCAATACTGATTCTGATATCATACATCATATATGATAATAAAAAATAAAATAAAAACACACTTCATCTAGAATTTTCAACTTTAAATCACAATACTTTCTTTTATATTGCCACGTGGACTTATATCTGTGTAATCCCTCCATTGACAAGGTATGTTCTTCAGTGCCCATGGGTGTTGTTCTGATACAGCTCAAGATCATTCTAAAGCTATTCAGGAAATGTTAGTTTTAAAAAGACTGAGTACTAGTTTTGATATTCATTTTAATAATGATTAGTATCTCATTTTCAATACTTTTGACAACCCTAGTGGAAACATTACAGTTTTACAATTACGGTATTATATTGACATCATGGCTGGACATCGTGTAACAGATTACCATTCCTCTGCTTAGTAGGTGATTTATGAAAAGAAAAGGTATTGTTAATGTAGTTATAAACAGTCAGGTAAAAAGCGCTTGATATTAAGGCTTACTTTATTGGTATATAGATTGAATTTAAATTATTTAAAAACATATTTTTGGTTCTCTGGATTATGCAGTAACCGAAATAATCACAGTTATCAATTACCCAAATAATCTTAACATCCCTCCTTGTTGGTGTGTTTGTGTGAATAATCTGCAAGAACTAATATGTTTACGCCATTGTTCTATTTAGGTGAGCCTGGCAATGAAAGCGAACGAGTGGAGTTTTCCAACCTGGTCCTCCTCTTCTACGAGCTCATCCGCCATGATGTCTTCTCCCACAACATCTACATGTGTACTCTCATCTCCCGTGGTGACCTGGCCTTGGACGCCCACATGCCCCGCCCCCGTTCCCCCAGCGACGAGCCCTTGGATGAGTCAGAGCGCAAGGAGCAGGATACCAACAGCAGTGTTAAAATGGAGGCATGTTGAAAGCATTCGTTGTTGGAGGGAGTGATGAGATGTAGATCCTCAAAAAATTTATTGACATAAGTTATTATTTTTCAACAGGATACTGGCCATTCTGAGTCCATGGAAATTGATCACAACTCTAGTGCTAATTTTGATGAGGTACCACATTTGTTTTCGCTTTTTCTCTAAGTGCCTAAATGTCATAAATAACCTTATTGATTTTAATGTACTGACATTTCCTTCTATATAGATGTTCTCTCCGTCCAAAGGCAGCCCATCTCCTGAGAAGCCCACTCCAGATCAAGACAGTAAGGCAGGGATCAAAGATAAAAATCTGGACCCTGCCTTCCCTCAACTATATGAGCAACCACGCCACATTCAGTATGCCACACACTTCCCTATTCCTCAGGTAACCAGGCTTTACCATTGATGAGGTGTGGATGAATAAACTACACATTTCTAAACCTTTCTATCCTTGACCATACGATGCGTGTGAATTTGTTTATGTTAAGGAGGAGAGTGCCAGCCATGAGTGCAACCAGCGTTTAGTGGTCCTTTATGGAGTTGGCAAACAAAGAGATGAGGCAAGACACACCATCAAGAAAATAACCAAAGATATCTTGAAGGTCTTGAATTGCAAAAGCACAGCAGAAACAGGTAATACTGACTTGCAGTAAACATTGTTTTTAGAGATTTGTACCTGTTTTTAAAGGAGCCTCAGAGCCTTGTCATGCTTGAATGTTTCAACATGTTAAATTAGTGCTGTTCCATGGTGTTTATTCATTCTAGTTATATTCCATTTCTGTCTTCTGTTTTGATCAGTATAATCATATTTTATTTTTACTATAAGATCTTGAGGGGTATTTGTTGCATTGTGTCTCAATTCATCTACTTTTTAAGCAAGTGGAGCTAATCTATTCACATCCACTTTATTATAAATGTGACCTTTTTCAAGTAATGAAAGGATTTAAAGTGCAATTGCACATCATGTCTGCTCTTTTTTAGTTAAGTGTAAATTATCATTGATCTTTTACACTTTATGATACCATTTAACCTGATGCTTTTAACAAATGAAATAAAAATGCAATGAAATGTTCTGTTGAGCTTTAGATATTTTTAAAGTCATCTGACAATTTGTTTATTTTTGCCTAGGAGGTGAGGAAGGGCAAAAGAGGAAGAGGAGTAAGCCTGAAGCCTTTCCCACAGCTGAGGATATTTTCTCCAAATTCCAGCATCTCTCCCACTTTGACCAGCACCAGGTCACCTCCCAGGTCAGTCCATACCACCACGACCTGTTATTTTGTCCAGAGCACAATGTCCTTCCAAATGCACAAAAAAAAATCTAGAGCAAGTCAAGTAGTCACAACAAATAATAATTTACACTTAAAAGGTGGTTCTGTAGTTTTTTTGTCTGGTGATTTGCATTCTCATTTGTATGTTGTTTCTTTGGCTGCAGGTGTTCAAAAATGCATTTGAACAGATCACCAGCTTTTCCTCAGGGATGTCCTATCACCTGCCTCTCGTGCAGCACATTCAGTTCATCTTTGACCTTATGGAGTATTCCCTCAACATTAGTGGCCTGATAGACTATGCTATTCAGGTAAGCTATTGATAAGTAGGGTGATGTTCGTTCTTTCAAGTGGTTCTTTCTTCCAACAGTTTTTTGTTTGTAGATTTTAAATGAGTTAAGTCTGGTGGAAGCAGAGCTGATCCTCAAGTCGTCTAGTCTGGTGGGCAGCTACACCATCAACCTCTGCCTGTGCATTGTAGCTGTTCTTAGAAGGTACCACTCCTGTCTCATTCTCAACCCAGAGCAGGCAGCAACAGTATTTGATGGGTAAGAAGTCTTGTAGTAGTATGGGCTAAACAACAAACCTTTGTATGTTTATTTACATTATTATTTCTCTTTTTGCTAGACTGCGCATTGTGGTCAAACCTGGAGTGAATCCTGCAGACTGTTCCTCAGCTGAGCGCTGCATCTTGGCCTACCTGTATGACCTCTACACTTCCTGTAGTCACCTTAAGAGCAAGTTTGGGGAGATTTTCAGGTTTGCGCCCACCATATTGTATTGCAATTAAATATGAATAAAGAGAATGCATGCATGCTTGTTTGTAGTAGGTGAATTAAACTGACTTATTTTTCCTTTCAGTGAGTTTTGTTCCAGAGTGAAGAACTCAATTTACTGCAACATTGATCCATCTGACTCAAATATGCTGTGGGACCCAGTATTCATGGTGGAGGCCATTGCCAATCCCTTGGCTCACAATTTCAACCACTCAATGGTGGGCAAGATCCTCAATGACAGCCCCGCCAATCGCTACAGCTTTGTGTGTAACGTTCTTATGGATGTGTGCGTGGATCACAGAGATCCTGAAAGGTATGTTGGAACAGTATCCACTTTGTCAAATCATTTCCTATATTGAATTCAAATCTGTGCTTCTGAATTGTTAGTAATAGCCCTGCTTATCTTTTCAATGACTAGCCATGATTTGCTAGATTTTATAGGGTCATATCCATTCTGGTCCTTTGGATCTTAGCTGTTTTTGTTATAGTGCCTATGCTGTGAGCAGTACAATTGCACAAAGAACCATCCAGGCTTCCAGTGTCTCACCATACTAGTGTATAAATGTTCGAGTGGTTATGAATGGGACATCACATAATAGTACAAAACATTTTAAGAATTTACAACCTCTTTTTGCAGGGTCAATGATATCGGGATCCTCTGTGCGGAACTCACCGCATACTGCCGTTCACTGAGCGCTGAATGGCTCGGCGTTCTTAAGGCTCTGTGCTGCTCCTCTAATAATGGCAACTGTGGATTCAATGATTTACTCTGTAATGTAGATGTAAGCAGGTTTACAACACTTCATTTTATAGATTATTTTAGTCCTGTACTAGATTGTTTGAATAATTTGGATCTTTGCATACCAGGTTAGCGATTTGTCATTCCACGACTCTCTGGCAACCTTTGTAGCCATCTTGATTGCTCGACAGTGTTTACTTCTTGAAGACCTGGTTCGCTGTGTGGCTATTCCTTCTCTCCTCAATGCAGGTAAGACTCTGATTTTCTGGTCTTCTTTTCATGTCTCCTCTTTTGAGATGAACCCTTGGGCTTTGAAACTCAACTCAAATTGATGATATGCTGGTTATGAATTTAGCCTGCATAAAACTTGGGCCCTTTATTTTTTCCATTAGCCTTGTTTTTCTTCCTTGCTATGGGTAAAATCACATTCAGCCACGTGGGCTAGTGTCATTATGCTTGCTGCCATGCTTACAACATTACAATAGTTAATGGATTATTTCATGTTTTGCCCAACCCTCAGCTTGCAGTGAACAAGATTCTGAGCCAGGAGCAAGACTGACCTGCCGAATTCTTCTCCACCTGTTTAAAACCCCCCAGCGTAATCCAGTACCCCAAGATGGCATCAAATCTGGTATTTAAAAAGAGAATTGTGTATTGTTTTTTCTTTGTTGTTTCAGATATATCTAACATTTATTATCGTTTTTCAGATAAGTCTTCTGTAGGTATCAGGTCTTCATGTGATAGGCACCTCCTTGCTGCTTCTCAGAACAGCATAGTGGTTGGAGCAGTGTTTGCTGTGTTGAAAGCAGTCTTTATGCTTGGTAAGTGTCATTTCTACAGGCTCAGTAAATTAGATCATACATGTTGTGCATATAGTGAAACATTAATTGACATTTATTGTAGGTGATGCAGAACTAAGAGGCTCTTCACTCTCTCACAACACTGGCCTTGATGACATTTCAGAGGGCCGTAATGTCTCTATTGAAACTGCGAGTTTGGATGTGTATGCTAAATATGTTCTGAAGACAATTTGTCAGCAGGTAAGAGAGTCGTTTACATGTGCTAATACAGTCTCAGGAAATGTTAATTTCAATACTTGATTGCCTTAGTTACAAACTAAACCACCTTTCTCCCAGTGGACTCTACTGCCTAATTTATGCATTTTGTTCTTTCTCTTTTTCCATGTTTTAAGGAATGGGTTGGAGAGCGCTGTTTGAAGTCCCTTTCAGAGGATAGCAGTGCCCTACAGGACCCAGTTCTTGTAAACATCCAAGCCCAGAGGCTACTGCAGCTCATCTGTTACCCCCATCGCCAGCTGGACAGTGATGATGGAGACAACCCTCAGAGACAGCGCATCAAACGAATCCTCCAGGTTGGGCACTCATATTTAGACACAACCTGCCATACCTCACTGCTGATAATGTGTCCTTATATACTAGTAGAGCAAAGAGTTGTATGGAGTTGTGCTGCCTCCTCCGGGTGACACAACATAAACACATTAAAAACAAAACCCTGTCTTGTCTTCTAGAACATGGACCAATGGACAATGAGGCAGTCATCTCTTGAGTTACAGCTGATGATCAAACAAAGCTCCAACAATGTAAGTTTTCTATTTTTATATCCATCGTCCTTATTCTGTGTAAGGTACTGATAAACTTGTGCTGAACTAGGAGCTGTATTCACTTTTGGAGAATATAGCTAAGGCCACTATAGAGGTCTTTCAAAAATCAGCTGAGATGAACTCCAGTAACCCCTCAGGGAATGGAGCAGCTGTGCAAGGTGGTTCTTCTTCCAGCACCAGCAGTACTACAAGCAAGATGAAACCTATTCTCAGGTTTGCCTTCTCATCCCTGCGGCATATGTTTATAATGTTAAAATTGTGAATGAGGGTCAAAGTTGGTTTTCTTGGTGCTTCAGCTCATCAGAGCGGTCTGGCGTGTGGCTTGTGGCTCCACTGATAGCCAAACTCCCCACTACAGTTCAAGGTCATGTGCTTAAAGCGGCAGGGGAAGAACTAGAGAAGGGACAGCACTTGGGCTCCTCCTCACGTAAAGAGCGGGATAGACAGAAGCAGAAGAGGTATTAATGGATTATCCCCTGAACTAAACAATCCTGCTTGTGATGAATCCTGATGATGTGTTTTGTTCCCTGCAGTATGTCTCTGTTGAGCCAGCAGCCCTTCCTGTCCTTGGTGCTGACCTGTTTAAAGGGTCAGGATGAACAAAGGGAGGGCCTGTTGACCTCCCTCTACAGCCAGGTGCAGCAGATTGTCACCAACTGGAGAGAGGACCAGTATCAGGATGACTGCAAGGCCAAGCAGATGATGCACGAGGCGCTCAAACTACGGCTTAATCTTGTAAGGGTTGTTTATGCTTCACAGAGGAGCTCTTCTCTCCCGGCAGCTTTTAGGCTGTAGTACTCCTGAATCACATATAAATATTTATTATTATAAGAATTTACATTCAGAAAAAAAAAGCATTGTCCCAGTTTCTGCCGTGATGATTCATTCCCATTAAGGATCCATGAAGAATTCAGATTCTTATTGTCTTATGTTGGCAGGTGGGTGGCATGTTTGACACGGTGCAGCGCAGCACCCAGCAGACGACTGAGTGGGCAGTTCTACTACTTGACATCATCAGTAGTGGCACAGTGGACATGCAGTCTAATAAGTAAGTAGTAACATTGGTTTAAGTTGATAAATATAATACAAAATGCAATCCCCAATAACACTTTTGTGTCTACAACAGTGAACTCTTCACAACAGTGTTGGACATGTTGAGTGTGCTTATAAATGGTACGCTGGCTGCTGATATGTCTAGTATCTCACAGGGAAGCATGGAGGAGAATAAGAGAGCTTATATGAATCTGGTCAAAAAGCTCAGGGTAAGCCATTCTAAACTACTAGAAAAGCACTCAGAGAGCGCTGACCTCCGCCAAGGACTACCCCCATTTTTTATATAAATTGTGATAAAATCAGTCTTCTGGATCAGATCCGGATCAGCCTTTGGAATATGAAAGAGGATCCCATTGTCCATCCCTGAGTCAAATTTCATGGGGTTTGGTCAATAATTAAACGGGATATTGAGAAACAAAATTTTTGGCCCCATTTACCACAATGTTAACTAAAATTTCAAAGTGATCCAGAATCCAGGATTTCTTCCAGATCACGCCCAAAATGAAATCAGTTCTTCCTTTTCACATTTCCAACAAATCCTGAAAATTTCATCAAAATCGGTTCATAACTTTTTGAGTTATGTTGCTAACAGACAAACAAACAAACAAACAGACAAACGCCGGCAAAAATATAACCTCCTTGGTGGAGGTAATAAACCATTGATATCATTAAATGAAATGCATTTTTACAACCCTCTGTTCAAAAGCATGTTTGTTGTTACTGACTTCTCACTTGCCTGTTTGTTGTAACTTTTTGCATGCAGAAAGAGCTTGGTGACCGACAATCTGAAAGTTTGGAAAAAGTTCGTCAACTTTTGCCCCTGCCTAAGCAAACACGTGATGTCATAACTTGTGAACCTCAGGGCTCCCTTATTGACACCAAGGGAAACAAAATTGCTGGTTTTGAAAAGGAGGTAAGTCTTTATATTTAGGACTTGACACTAATGCACATTTAAAATTAATGCTAAAGCTATGCGTGTTCCTCAGGGTCTTCAAGTTTCTACAAAACAAAAGATTTCTCCCTGGGATGTCTTTGAAGGGCTCAAACATTCCGCACCCCTCTCCTGGGGTTGGTTTGGTACTGTGCGTGTAGATCGCAAAGTCACAAAGTTTGAAGAGCAGCAGCGTTTGTTGCTGTACCATACTCATTTGAAACCAAAACCACGGAGCTACTACCTGGAGCCCCTCCCCCTTCCCCCAGAAGAGGAGGAACCTCTGACTCCTGTCTCCCAAGAGCCTGATAAGAAAATGATGGAGGCAGGGAAGTCTGAAAAGAATGTCCCAAATGTCACCTCTGATTCTAATAAAAGGAAGGGAACTAATAAGAAAAAGCCAAAAAACAAGACAGAGGTGAGTCACATCTACATGGACCACTTAATTGTCTTCAGTCCATTATCATCATGGTCATTTTTTCTTTTCATTTCTTCCTCAGGACTATGTGAACCGCACTCCCAGTGGTGTCCCCTATGGAACAAGTATGCCCACAGACATTATGCAATCTCCATTTGGAAGAATGCCCTATGCCCAGCAGGGCATGAGCATGTACACTCAGAACCAGCCTCTGCCTCCAGGTTTGTTGGCCAAGAATCTATTTCATTTCATCAGCAAACTATTTATTTTAACTGTAATTTTTAAATACATTTGTTATTACCATTTCCTATTAAATAGGTGGTCCTGGCTTAGATCCTCCATATAGACCACCACGTAATCCTCAAATGAACAAGATGATGCCCACACGGCCCAGTTACCCAGGCATGATGCCCGGTATGCAGGCAAATATGCCCGGCATGATGGGAATGGACAAACAGTATTCTATGGCATACAAGCCTCAGCCCAGTGGGCAACAACTGCTGAGGGCCCAGCTACAGGTCAGACTGGTGAGGTTACACTCTTTTTTTTCTATGTTTATGAATAAATTCATGACTATATATTTGTTATTATGGATCTGATTACTTTCTAGTTCTTTTTACTTTCAATCCAGGGTTTAGTGTATATTTGCAGATGCTAATTTCTATAAAAATTACTAAGTCACATCAGTCTGAACCTCACTTCATTTGAATTTGCTATTCTAATTCTGGCTTTTGTATAACTGTAGAATCACAATGTGATGGGTCCGATGAGGCAAATGAACCCTACCCAACAATATAGTTCAATGCAAGCAAATCAGGTAAGAAATGTAATTCTATATATTTTTTAATTCTTCAATAATACCCCTTATATAGTGTTACTGAAAAATCTGTCTGTCTGTTTTCAGAACATATCCCAGGGCTATACCTCATATGGAACACACATGGGGATGCAGCAGCATCCTCCTCAAGGCAGTGGGATGGTCCCTACTTCTTATGGAAACCAGAACTTCCAGGGAAGTCATCCTGGAGCCAACCCACCTATGGTAGATCCCCTTCGGCAAATGCAGCCAAGGCCCAGTGGTTATGTGCACCAACAGGCACCCAACTATACCCATAACATCCAGAGGTCAGTGTATATTTATTATAAACATGCAGCAAGATAATCTTGTGTGTGTTCTGAAAGCCTTATTTTTTATAGGTTTAGTCATCAACCAATGCAGCAGAATCCTATGCATGGCCTTGGTCACATGGGAGGCCAGGGGGTCCATCCCAACATTAGGCCATCTAATCAGATGCTTGCAGAACAACAACAGCAGCAGCAGCAACAGCAACAAGCAGCAGCTGCAGCAGCAGCAGCAGTACCTCAGACAGCAAGCACTAGTAAGAGTAAGTGTGGCTTTGATGAAATAAAGACTAAATACTTGAAGAGACTGCAGCCATACTCACTGTGCTCCTCTCGATACACAGCAGCAGGTTCAGCAAGTGCAGCAGCAGCAGCAACAGCAGCAGCAACAGCAACAACAACAGCAGCAACAGCAACAGCAGCAGGTGCAGCCTCAACAGGTTGCTCCCCAGCAGCAGGTCCCACAGCAACAGCAGGTGTCTGCTGTGCCTCCTCCTGGTCAGGCACAGAACCAGGGCCTGGGCATGCAGCCCTTGGTACAGGTATGTTCCTTATACCATATTGTATGGTAGTTTTTGTTCATGTGCAGCATTATATTGAAGTAATGTATGTAAATATAAATGTTGTAAATGTTAGGACTTTGTTGTTTCAGTAATTGGATTAGACTGAATAATCAGTGCTGTAGAATATGACTTTTTAAATATAAAATAAAAAACATTGTATGCTTAAGTTTCAGAGACAAGGAATGCAACAGACTCAACAGCAGCAACAGACAGCAGCCTTGGTCAGGCAGTTACAACAGCAGCTTTCTAGTAAGTATCCTCTTTTCCACATATTCTGAATAAGTACAGCTGATGTTTTGAATATAAGCATATATTAATATGTATACACTTTTTCTACAGATTCACAACCTGGGCAGAGCAACAATTCTTATCATGCATATTAAATTGCAGATTGTAGTGAACATGCCAATAACTGTGGATGAAAGGAGATGGTGTTAAATGGATCAAACAGTACTGTTGTGGCATCAGCAAGTTTATGATTCTGAATTTCTTTGGAAGGATTCATCCAGCTGTGAATTCAATGGATAAAGGCTAATATTTGGAGAACCTATGTAAAAAAAAAAAAATCTAGAAATTATAAGAATGCATTTTTATTTTATTTCAATTTGTACAATTTTTTTTTCAGTTTTGTGTATTTCTCATTAAATATTCATGCCAGTTTTTACTTTGTGACCCTGTGGGTTTTACTTCACTTGGTAAATGACATTTAATTCAGTATATTATTGCAATGTTGTACTTCATTGGACTGGACAAGTACATGTGACTTGTTAGACACACTTTGATGTGTTTTTGAATTTTTTAGGTTTTGGTCCTTTTACAGAAAACCTTTCCAAACGATTAAAAAGCACTTCAGTATCTGTACTCAGAGTTCTCCCTTCAAATGGACTTTCCATTCCATGAAATCGTGGCAGGAAGTTCAGTGCCACCCAACTTCTTTCACTTGGCTTTACACCTAATTTGGAGAGGAGCTTGTTTGAGATTTGGGGAACCACTGGCTGAAGGAGTGTTCCATAAATCCTCAGACATTCAAGTGCCACATGTATGATTGTGTCTTGCCAGTGTTTTTCCTCCATGTTCTGTCTGTTCAACTTCCAGGGTGCATGGCGTTGCACAAAGCCATTTGTCTGCCTCACACATGCATGAATTGCCTCCAATGCTTTGTACACATGCATGTCCTCATAATAGTGCTCCACTACAGAGGGCAGTTTCCCCACTGCACTCAACATTTGGTAATCCTCAGCAACAGCCCTGCTTTGGTCTGTAGGTTCCAAGGGAAATGATTTTGGACAGAATTTGGGGTGTAGTTGTGCTGGATTTAATGCAGGGGCTGTGCATCGATTCAGCAGACCACCAAGAGAATCGGCTAGCTCAGCATTTAGTAACTTAATCACTTTATCATCTGTATAGTCACAGTCTGAATCAGGGACACCTTGGCGTAAAAGAAAATATCTCATACCATCAGTGGTAAACATATTTGATCTGTCAAGAGGATCAACTACATTACCTACACTTTTAGACATCTTTTTTCCTCTGACTGTCCAGTGTGAGTGCACATGTATTGTTTGTGGCAGAGGTAGTCCAACCCCTAAAAGAAAAGCTGGCCAGTAGATGGCATGAAATTTCAATATGTCCTTTCCAACAACGTGATGAGTGACATTCCACCACTGCTGGTAATTTCCAGGGTATCCTGCAACAGTTAGATAGTTCACCAAAGCATCAAGCCACACATAGATAGTTTGGTTAGGGTCACCAGGCACAGGGATACCCCACTGAAGGCGGCTTTTCTGACGAGATACTGACAGGTCAAGGAGATCCTCTTGGAGCCACTGGACAACATCTTTATAAAAGCGTTCAGGCTGTACGGCGTTAGGATTTGCTTTCAACCAGTCCAAAAGCTGATGTCTGAATGTAGAAAGACGAAACATGTAGTTCTCCTCTTTCATCCACTCCACCTGCCAAGTTGGTCACATATTTGAGATTTTTAATGCACGATTATGAGTTATTTTGTTCAAATCATCACACAACTTACCCTATGGCCACTCTCCAGGGAAACCTTAACATTTTTTCCTGATGTCTCTATGGCATTTCCAACCTGGGATGCTGTGAGAAAGCTCTCATCTTGCGTGGAGTACCAGCCTTCATAGCTGCCTTTGTAAATGAGTCCTTTGTCCCTCAGCACTGACCAGATATGCTCCACAGCCACGCGGTGTCTTTCCTCCGTGGTTCTTATATAGTCCGTGTACGATATGCTGTAGGAATTGAAAAGATGTTTGAACTTCTCCGACACATTGGTGCAGAATACATGAGGGTCTTCTCCAGCAGTCTCAGCAGCTTGTTGGATTTTCAAGCCATGTTCATCAGTACCTACAATTAAAAAAAAGTGTTATGAATGACAAAATGGACAATAGTGTCGTGGCATGTAAGGGACATTCTTACCTGTAGAAAATTTAGTTCTAAATCCCCTCAATTGTTTGTATCTGCTTAGACAATCTGCAAGAACAGCTGAGTACAAGTGTCCAATATGTGGTGAAGCATTTACATAGAAGATGGGCGTAGTGATGTAGAAACATTTTTCATCTTGATTAACGTTGGAGCTAAAACGCAACTGATTCTTTCTCAGCGAACAGTGGCTTTGCTGTATTTTCTGTAATGACCTGAAAGCTCTTACAAGTGGCAAACAGGAAATCTTCATTTTAGAATAAATTTAGTGCAATAGAACGTATATTTTCCAGTGATATCCGTAGAAATAATGATTACGGAGAGTGAGTAAGCGATCAGCATCCAACTCATCCGTACTAATGTGTTAATCGAGGAGAAATTATCATTTAGACTGCCCTCTGATATATCACGTTTTGTTTTGGAGTAGGAAAAAGGACTGTTTCCGCTTTCGTCATTACTGACATCCAACCAGAACTCGCGTCGGAGAACGCAAACAAGAAGTACTTTCACAAACTTCTGCATTGCTTTTTTTAATTTTTTTTTTACTTCACATTGTTTGTAATGTATGTATATATATATATTTTTTAATATATATATATAGAAATAGTTCAACTGTTAAACATGTTGACGAACAAGGATATTTCTTTCCACGCATAATGTTTTAACACAGGAAGTATCGGCACCAGTGTCACTGCAGCCAATCACCTGCTAGTCTCATGATCTTACCAAACAAACTTCTGCGAATGGGATCGACGTGATAACTGAGGTAAAACTGTTTATTTTACAGAATACTTTCACGTTTCATCTTCCCACATGCTGCTTTTTTATCTCATTTGTCACGGAACGGCTTTCTAATCAGTCCTGAATAAATAACATCATATAACGTTTGCTAAATTTTTGGGTAAATTTGAAAAACAGCGATTTACTTATTGATTTTCAATATTTTTGTAGCCAGTAAAACTTTTATCTTTGTTTTCCAGGTGGAGGTGTATCGTAAAGAGTTCTACATCGGACTTTCGTTGGCTGTAAGCTCGAGTATTTTCATCGGCGCAAGTTTCATACTGAAAAAGAAAGGACTTCTGCGATTGGCCAGCAAAGGATCAACGCGAGCAGGTACACCAAAGAGCACACAGATCCCTGCAAAGAGCACATATATTAGGGTGACCAGACTGGGACAGTTTTGAGCCCTGTGTCCCTTGTCCCAGCAGATTTATCTAAAACCATTGATATGTCCTAGTTTTATACAAGAAATGTCCCAGGTGTCCCTATTTTTGACCAATCTGATACCTGCCAACAGAAAAGAGAAGCATACATTGTCATTTGTTTAGTAAAATATAGAAAAGATGCTTAAAAATGCAGAACCATTTTCCTAAATTACGCACTCATTTCACAATTTAGTTATTACCAATCACCCCAAACCAAGGGTGTTTTTGATTTTGAAAGTCTGGTCACCCTAACATAGATCTATGCAAAGAGCACATAGACTTTTTTTCTATGTTTATGAATAAATTCATGACTATATATTTGTTATTATGGATCTGATTACTTTCTAGTTCTTTTTACTTTCAATCCAGGGTTTAGTGTATATTTGCAGATGCTAATTTCTATAAAAATTACTAAGTCACATCAGTCTGAACCTCACTTCATTTTGAATTTGCTATTCTAATTCTGGCTTTTGTATAACTGTAGAATCACAATGTGATGGGTCCGATGAGGCAAATGAACCCTAGCCAACAATATAGTTCAATGCAAGCAAATCAGGTAAGAAATGTAATTCTATATATATATATATATATTTTTTTTTTTAAATTCTTCAATAATACCCCTTATATAGTGTTACTGAAAAATCTGTCTGTCTGTTTTCAGAACATATCCCAGGGCTATACCTCATATGGAACACACATGGGGATGCAGCAGCATCCTCCTCAAGGCAGTGGGATGGTCCCTACTTCTTATGGAAACCAGAACTTCCAGGGAAGTCATCCTGGAGCCAACCCACCTATGGTAGATCCCCTTCGGCAAATGCAGCCAAGGCCCAGTGGTTATGTGCACCAACAGGCACCCAACTATACCCATAACATCCAGAGGTCAGTGTATATTTATTATAAACATGCAGCAAGATAATCTTGTGTGTGTTCTGAAAGCCTTATTTTTATAGGTTTCCATAAATGCCTAAAGTAAATTTTTGTGTTGGTTTAGGTTTAGTCATCAACCAATGCAGCAGAATCCTATGCATGGCCTTGGTCACATGGGAGGCCAGGGAGTCCATCCCAACATTAGGCCATCTAATCAGATGCTTGCAGAACAACAACAGCAGCAGCAGCAACAGCAACAAGCAGCAGCTGCACAGCAGCAGCAGTACCTCAGACAGCAAGCACTAGTAAGAGTAAGTGTGGCTTTGATGAAATAAAGACGAAATACTTGAAGAGACTGCAGCCATACTCACTGTGCTCCTCTCGATACACAGCAGCAGGTTCAGCAAGTGCAGCAGCAGCAGCAACAGCAGCAGCAACAGCAACAACAACAGCAACAACAACAGCAACAACAACAGCAACAACAACAGCAGCAACAGCAACAGCAGCAGGTGCAGCCTCAACAGGTTGCTCCCCAGCAGCAGGTCCCACAGCAACAGCAGGTGTCTGCTGTGCCTCCTCCTGGTCAGGCACAGAACCAGGGCCTGGGCATGCAGCCCTTGGTACAGGTATGTTCCTTATACCATATTGTATGGTAGTTTTTGTTCATGTGCAGCATTATATTGAAGTAATGTATGTAAATATAAATGTTGTAAATGTTAGGACTTTGTTGTTTCAGTAATTGGATTAGACTGAATAATTAGTGCTGTAGAATATGACTTTTTAAATATAAAATAAAAAACATTGTATGCTTCTTAAGTTTCAGAGACAAGGAATGCAACGGACTCAACAGCAGCAACAGACAGCAGCCTTGGTCAGGCAGTTACAACAGCAGCTTTCTAGTAAGTATCCTCTTTTCCACATATTCTGAATAAGTACAGCTGATGTTTTGAATATAAGCATATATTAATATGTATACACTTTTTCTACAGATTCACAACCTGGGCAGAGCAACAACTCTTATCATGCATATTAAATTGCAGATTGTAGTGAACATGCCAATAACTGTGGATGAAAGGAGATGGTGTTAAATGGATCAAACAGTACTGTTGTGGCATCAGCAAGTTTATGATTCTGAATTTCTTTGGAAGGATTCATCCAGCTGTGAATTCAATGGATAAAGGCTAATATTTGGAGAACCTATGTAAAAAAAAAAAAAAAAAAAAATCTAGAAATTATAAGAATAATGCATTTTTATTTTATTTCAATTTGTACAATTTTTTTTCAGTTTTGTGTATTTCTCATTAAATATTCATGCCAGTTTTTACTTTGTGACCCTGTGGGTTTTACTTCACTTGGTAAATGACATTTAATTCAGTATATTATTGCAATGTTGTACTTCATTGGACTGGACAAGTACATGTGACTTGTTAGACACACTTTGATTAACGTTGGAGCTAAAACGCAACTGATTCTTTCTCAGCGAACAGTGGCTTTGCTGTATTTTCTGTAATGACCTGAAAGCTCTTACAAGTGGCAAACAGGAAATCTTCATTTTAGAATAAATTTAGTGCAATAGAACGTATATTTTCCAGTGATATCCGTAGAAATAATGATTACGGAGTGAGTAAGCGATCAGCATCCAACTGATCCGTACTAATGTGTTAATCGAGGAGAAATTATCATTTAGACTGCCCTCTGATATATCACGTTTTGTTTTGGAGTAGGAAAAAGGACTGTTTCCGCTTTCGTCATTACTGACATCCAACCAGAACTCGCGTCGGAGAACGCAAACAAGAAGTACTTTCACAAACTTCTGCATTTCTTTTTTTTTTTTTTTTTTTTTTACTTCACATTGTTTGTAATATATATATATATATATATATATATATATATATATATATATATATATATATATATATATATATATATATATATATATATATATATATTTTTTTTTTTTTTTTTTTTTTTTTTTATATATATATAGAAATAGTTTAACTGTTAAACATGTTGACGAACAAGGATATTTCTTTCCACGCATAATGTTTTAACACAGGAAGTATCGGCACCAGTGTCACTGCAGCCAATCACCTGCTAGTCTCATGATCTTACCAAACAAACTTCTGCGAATGGGATCGACGTGATAACTGAGGTAAAACTGTTTATTTTACAGAATACTTTCACGTTTCATCTTCCCACATGCTGCTTTTTTATCTCATTTGTCACGGAACGGCTTTCTAATCAGTCCTGAATAAATAACATCATATAACGTTTGCTAAATTTTTGGGTAAATTTGAAAAACAGCGATTTACTTCTTGATTTTCAATATTTTTGTAGCCAGTAAAACTTTTATCTTTGTTTTCCAGATGGAGGTGTATCGTAAAGAGTTCTACATCGGACTTTCGTTGGCTGTAAGCTCGAGTATTTTCATCGGCGCAAGTTTCATACTGAAAAAGAAAGGACTTCTGCGATTGGCCAGCAAAGGATCAACGCGAGCAGGTACACCAAAGAGCACACAGATCCCTGCAAAGAGCACATATATTAGGGTGTCCCTTGTCCCAGCAGATTTATCTAAAACCATTGATATGTCCTAGTTTTATACAAGAAATGTCCCAGGTGTCCCTATTTTTGACCAATCTGATACCTGCCAACAGAAAAGAGAAGCATACATTGTCATTTGTTTAGTAAAATATAGAAAAGATGCTTAAAAATGCAGAACCATTTTCCTAAATTACGCACTCATTTCACAGTTTTGTTATTACCAATCACCCCAAACCAGGGGTGTTTTTGATTTTGAAAGTCTGGTCACCCTAACATAGATCTATGCAAAGAGCACATAGACTGTGCTGATACATATACTTCAAAACAGTAACCATATTGTGTATATAATAGGTCAAGGAGGATATGCTTATCTGAAGGAATGGCTTTGGTGGGCTGGGCTCATTTCAAGTAAGTGCTTTATTCTTTCTATATGGTCAGTATTTAAAGGTGCCTTAACCTTTCTGCTCATCTCGATGGGGATAGGGATGTTCAGCAGTATGTTATTAGGCCTATACAGATCATCCGGTGATGGCAAAATGCCAAGTTACAGGTCAGGACTGTGGAGTGGCAGTCCCTCTCACAATAAGAAAAATGCGTCTCTTAAATGTATTTTTGGGGCAATTAAAATATCTATAATGGAAAATGCTCATTTGTTTAATGCGTTGTAGTGGAACATTCTAAGTAAAGCTATGACCATGGAAACAAGCAGGTGATCAACCCCAGAAAAGGTCCACCTTTAAAGTCACAACCAACCAAATATTTAACCATAAAACCACTCATGTTGTTTGAACAGACTTTTATGTTCTGTTATAGTGGGAGCTGGAGAAGCTGCTAATTTTGCTGCATATGCATTTGCACCTGCAACTTTGGTTACTCCTCTGGGAGCACTGAGTGTACTTGTGAGGTGAGAAATACTTCTAAATACAGGCACATTTAAATGTATTATTTTCAGGTTAATCTTTTCATTAGTATTAAACCTTGGTTTGCCTTCCTCCAGTGCGGTGCTCTCGTCTTATTTTCTCAATGAGAGGCTCAATGTGCATGGGAAGATTGGCTGCTTACTTTGCATCATAGGCTCCACGGTAATGGTCATTCATGCACCGCAGGAAGAGGAGGTTTCTTCCCTCAGTGCCATGGCTGAGAAGCTCAAAGACCCAGGTAAAGCAAATATATTGTGTGACTATACAGTGTCACGAGTCCTTTTTATAAAATAGTTGGCTTAAATTCTTTAATAGGATTCATTGTGTATGCTGTGAGCGTTGTGGGAAGCAGTCTGGTCCTCATGTTTGCGGTGGCTCCACGTTATGGACAGAAGAATGTGTTGGTCTACATCCTCATCTGCTCTGTGATTGGCTCGCTGTCTGTGTCTTGCGTAAAAGGTCTGGGCCTCGGCATCAAGGAACTGTTTGCTGGAATAGCAGTACTAAAACAGCCATTGTTTTGGGTGTTAATTATCTGTTTGGTGATATGTGTAACTATTCAAATCAGTTATTTGAACAAGGCCCTTGACATTTTTAACACTTCTATCGTTACACCAATTTACTATGTTTTCTTCACAACCTCGGTCATGGCCTGCTCTGCTATCCTCTTCAAAGAATGGTTGAAAATGACCACAGATGGGGCACTGGGGACTATCAGTGGCTTCCTCACCATTATATTAGGCATTTTCCTGCTGCATGCTTTTAAGGACATCACTTTTACGTGGGATTCCCTGCCTCTCTTCCTTAAAAAGAACCCCCAGGGGTTTTCATATGGACAACAGTCATACACTGCTGTTCCCAGCCACAACATGCAGGCAGATGAAGAGCCCAAACAACCCAGAGACATGAACGCAAATGGAGAATGGAAGAAGCAAACAAATGTAAAACAATAGCTTCTGATTCAAAAGGTTTTTTAGGGTTTTTAAATTTAACTGATGAAAAACATGTTTTTCATTATTTTTACAAACTTATTACAGAAGTACAAACTTGACAGACTATGGCACAGTTCTATACAGTGTATGAATGTTTTCTTGCGTGAGTGAAGTTACCTCATTGTTATTTGCCAAAGAATGTACAGTCAAGAAGATGTTAATAAAAACATGATTTCCAGAGATTTGATGCTTATGGTTTAGCACGTAATAAAAGCAGTTTGCAAATGTATAGACCCTACGATGGTTGATGAAACATGTATAGTTTACAATATTATGCTTGGTGTCAAGCTGTAAAAATAAACAACAAGAAAGTTACATAACTGCCATTCGTCTATTTCAGTATAATTCTAAATTACGAGCCACACTGATCTATCTGACGTCACAGCAGGGCTTGCCAGACCAACACTCGTTCTCAGGCACTTGCATAGTAAATACTTTGAGTTAGATCTTGTAAATGAAGTGTTCAGAATCAGGACCCACTGGTTGGACCAGGATGTGTCCTCTCAAGTCCAAGTAACAGTCTCATTCTGCCATTGTCTCTGAGAAAGAGCCCCTGCTCCTCTGAGTCTGTTCCAGTCTATTCAAAATAAACTGGCTGGTGTCAATAAACCTCTCGACACAGTTAACAAGGCAGATCTCAGTCCTCGAATCCAGCTTTGGACCAGGTTTGTCTACGCACTTTTCCTAGGGAAAACAGAGAAAAAACGCATTTTGAAATGTTAAATGAATATATATATATATATATGAATATATATATATATATATAAATATAAAATAACTTAAGTAACAAGCACAGTCCTACAATGATTTCCACACATTACACCTGATCCTGTTAATTCTACATAATAATGAACAGAATTACTTTTGCTCAGATTAACATGACTTCCCGCTATGGTCTCATTTGTCTTTTAATAATCTTTAGAATAGAAAGAATAGATCATGATTGCAGATGCAGATGATCCATATTACTTTATTTCACTCCATGTCTGTGTACTGCATGTACAGCTAGCTAAGAGCTTCACCTACCCAGCAAACCTCAGTCATCTGATGTACGAGCTGCTGAAAGCGCTTTTTTTGAGACTCGATCTCGATGAACTGTTGAAGCTGTGGGTCTGCTGTTGCTCCTTGGCCGTTCATGTTGATGTAAACCTTGGTACATTTGCAATATGGGTGTTCTTTTCTTAGAAACTGACCTTCACGTGTAGCTTGTACCTCGTCAGTGAAGGAAACAGGAAACGATTCAGCCAATCATAGAGTTTGATGTAGGCTGCGTAAGATGATACGTAACAAGCTTGGATCCAATCAGAATGAGATCCAATGTGATTACCATATCATATAATTTATTTAAATGTGATTAATTTCGTTTACACCATTTTATCTTTTGAACTTAATACCTGTTTCGTATTTTTGTGCTTTGATATTTGCTATGTGCAGTCCTTAAAAAAATCACCACAGACACTGGATTTTAAATATTTATTCCCACCTTCTAAATCAAAGTTGAAACATTTAATATTAATCGTATATAGTTAGCCTTTAAATATTCACATTATATTCACATAAAAACACACACACACACACAAAAAAAAAAAAAAACATATTCAATTTGCTTTGTTTTCATGAAAGAAAAACATAGGCCTAGGCTGAAATGATCACACCAAAACTGCTACTGAAGCTCATACAGCAAGTCCTGGACAGTTACAGACAGTTCTTGAAATGTGGGTCTTTCATCTGCTTTCTGAAAACACAAATACATCAATTGCCATCACGTTACGGATAATGCAGCCTTGCCATTGTAAAATAGGTTTGTAAAATACCTCCTGCCAGCAGATAGTCATAATGCTGTAGATTTTTTCATTGGCCAGCTGGGGGCGGTAGAGACGCAGACCACGGGATACTTGATCAACTATTTCAGTGTTATTGAGGCGTTCATATGGAAGTCTTCCTAAGGTGTACACCTCCCACATTAACACCCCTGTAAGTATTTAGTAGTGGAAGTTATTGATGCTGTTTCAACTAATACTCACGATGATAAGTGCACTAGAATAAGCAGGGTAGTGGCTATGCCTTCTTTTTGCTTGTATATAAAAAAAAACATGTTCCTGAAGATAAAAGAGCATCCTGATTTTGTTTCTACGTTTTCATGGATTTTAGCTACGTCTTAATAGGCACTTTCAACACTTTAAAGACTTTTGCCTATCCATAAAATAGCTATATAATAATATTGTATTTTGTGATCTGAATTGTGCTAGATTTTCTTTACTCTGAAACATGTATAAATGAATTTTACCATATGCCCAGATGTCGGATTTGCTGCTGAACCTGCAGTAGAGGAGCACTTCAGGGGGAGACCAGCGAACTGGGAACTTTGAGCCTGCTGAACTTGTGTACTCGTCATCTAAGACATACCTATGGACAAATCAGGTAAACCAAATTGGATTACAATTGGATTCTGCAAATGCTCAATGGATTTAAAAATAAATCATATACCTTGACAGTCCAAAGTCCGTCACTTTAACAGTGCCATTGCTATCCACCAAGCAGTTCCTGGCAGCCTTGGGACCAGACAAACATTTTTGACTTTGGTTTAATCATTCACTATATTTTGTCAAATATCTTATCTAATCTCACCAGATCCCTGTGAATGTACTGTTTGGATTCCAGATAGGCCATCCCCTCAGTCACATCCTTGCACATCTCCAAAAGTTGAACCATGGTTGGATGTTGCGTCAAACCTTCCTTTAAGTAAGTCAGCAGGCAGCCATTGGAGAGATACTCGGTAACAATGTAAATGGGCCTTTGTTTGGTGCACACACCATACAACTGCACCAGGTTTTCATGACGTAGCTTCCTAGTTTGACCCACAGAAAGCAGAAGGAAGTTCAGTATTTCCAGCTAGTCACAAAAACAACTTCAAGTAAATTTTTCCACCAAAGGTCGTACATCATTATTTTGGCTTCTTCAATAAAATCGTCTTCAGACATAGAGCCTTCTTTAATCATTTTTATAGCCACGTCGTGCTGGCCTCGCAGTTTGCCATATTTCACTACCCCAAACTGACCATTGCCCAGCTCTTTTATGAAGGTCAGGTAACGCGGGTCAATCTCCCACATGCCTAGAAAATAGGTAAAAGATGAATTATTATACTTGCTTTTTCCCCTCACTGACTTTGCTTAATCTGTTTTCTTGCAATCTTGTTTTTAAAGAGGACAATTATATTCATACCATAGCCAAGTCCTGCTGTCGAAGGTGGTTGTGCCCGGTTGGAAACAATGTATTTGAGTCTGCTTACCATACCTATAAACATATAATGGATCATTGTATTAAAATCAATATGTTATCCTCAAAAAGAGATATGGCTATATATGCAATACTAAGCATGCATATTTATTTATTTTTTAAATTTCTTATCAGTCATAAGTATAGTTAAGTATAAAAAGACATTCATAACATTAAACATACAAGAAATGAATGAAAAGGAGCAGAAAGAAGAGTAATCTTATCTTATCTGCCACAGTTTCCAGACAGTAACAATAACATTGATAGTTACTTTAAAACATGTCATCAATACATTTCATTTCTATCACAAATATTAATCAACTGCAAACAGAGATCATCACTTTTATGCACAACAACTTACTTTTCTTATATTATTTACTGTCATCTTTGTCTGAAGTGCCCCTCTTGACTGGCAATGGTTTATGGGGTTCAACAGTGAATACAGTACAAGTTTCCAGAAGTATATTTATAATGATCTTGTTCACATAGACAAGTTTGAAAGGCGTAAATACTGATCACAAGACCAGGTTAAACATGATTAGTTTTTTTTTTAATTGAAAACAACCGTACAATGGGCTGTTGTTTCTTTAAACTCTTGATATTAGAGTTTTTTGTTGTTGTTTTTTTTTTTTGAAAAGGGAAAATTGACTTCTGTTAAGCTCCATTAACGAAGGGGATTAGTTATACATTTGCATATAGTTTATTTGCATGGAATCCACTAGCTAGTTATGTTACTTGATGGTATCTCTTTATTTCTATTATGCAGTACTTTATGGTTTTATATACAGACCTGCTGCATTGTGTTGATGGTAGTTGATGAGTTCCGGGATAGTGCTAAAATTGTGCTTCTCTGCCAGGTAATACTGGCCCTGTGGCGTGGTGCATATGTTATAATGCCTGCAGCTTCCAGTGGTTTCCCTGTTGTCAAACAAATAAATTCATGATTATAGTCTGAAATATATTTTCCACTGTACAGCTTCACTTTATGATCCTGCTTTGCATAGTGTCATTTACATGTCTTTCCCACTGTGGTGCACTGTTCCCACTTTCATTTCTATCAGTTCTTCTTTTGATAAGTTCATAAGAATGTGCATAGTAAAAACAGTTTTCTCACCCGCCGCCCTTGCTGAATAAAGACACAGTGTACTTCCCAGCCTTGCTTGAGTCTCGTACCAAGAAGCCACCGTCTTTGTTCTACAACGAAATACCACAAACCATTTAAAAAATAAAACAATGATATTATCTTCATTCACTTATCTTTGTATGGATTTTATGTATTTTATTATATGTATTTTATTTACCTCAGACTTTAATAGTGCTTCTGCTTTGCTACGGTTCATATTCTTACAATACCAGCTGCAAAAGTGAACCAAACGTCAGTATGTTAAAAGTTCTACAAATTACATTTACCCTAGTGTGATACTCACTCAAATCGCTCTAACCCAGTTTTTGCCTCCACCACATAGTTACTAGGTATATATCCTTCATTTCTGCAAAATAGACTTAAGTTACAAAAATCTGTGAAGTTTAATTTATGTGAATGTGACAAGAATTCATGTTTTACTGTAATATAAATATTAAGTATGCAGAGATTTAAATATATCTAAACACTGATAAAATTGTGGGTTTTGTTTTTAAGATAATATATGCAAAATTAAGATTGCTGTTCAAAATTTTAAAATGTAAAAATGTTTAAAAAGTTGGGGATATTTCTGTATACTTATAAACATCAGCTAATACATTTAAAGACATATTTTAGCTTATTTTTGTAGGATTGACATATTTGTCTTTGGTATAACAATTGTTATTGGGGCACTTCAAAAAACTAGTCAAGATAATATTTTTGTCAGTATCGTCCATCTTCTAATTGCATATAAAGTTGTGTATTCAGCCTTTTTGAATAATGTAAATATTTAAAACGGCAAAAACTGGCAGAACATCTCATATGCCAGCTGATTCATTGCTTGCTTAATGCTATGATTGGCATATGTCTGAAAGTGTGTGTCATTGGTGTGGCTAAAAATAACATCTGACTTCAGTTCATTTTGAAGAAGCCAAATATATTTCCATTTAAATAAAACACCCTCATGTCATTCAAATCTATCTGAAATGTGTATTACTTGTAAACACATTTTTATGGATGTTATGATCTCACCCAAACTGGTCCTTGGCCCTCCACCAGTTGGCATCAGACATCTCCAGAATAATGTACTCCCCATCCTTCTTTAGCTCCAGGTCCTGTGCCGATACTGGGGCGTAGTCATACTCTGCTCTCACTGTCATTCCCACAGAAGGGCCCGAGGGCTCTGGGGGCTCGGGGGGTAATGGTCGACGGTTTTCCTTAAAATATTGTTAAAGGATTAGAATAACAGATTAAAAATGTATATGAATGTTGTGCGTTTGTTTACCTCTGTGGGTGTAGGAGGAAGAGGCTTTTCCCTGGCTCGAGACTTTCTTCGTTGAGATGGGAAACCTATTATCACAATATATGACATGTCAGCACATTTTTACACATAATTCTAATGGTAAATGTAACTTTTCTTGTCTCCATGGATGTTAATACTTAGCCCAGAATGTTCCACAGTACTGCATTAAATTGATCTTTCTACCATTTATGTAAAGGGCCCATATTATGCTATTTTCTGATTAATGTTAGAATAGAGTTTCTTCATCAAAAACATACCTAGATGTGTATGTTCCTTCATTCACACAGGTTTAACACACAAACCCTGCATATTTAGGCTGTGTTCTTCTCTTAAACATAAAACATTCTGTTCCACCTTGTGATGTCATGTGGTAACACAAGAAGTGTTTTTTTAAACTCCATACTAGAATCATTTTGATTATTTCAGGCCTGGAATTTACTGAATTAAAGGTAAAAGGTAGCTATTAACCTGAAAACTACCACTTTGTGACATCACAAGGTGGAAAAGAGTATTCTGAGCCAACATCTGGAGATGTACACAGACTAATAACAAAAGTTTACTAAAACATGTATGAATGAAAAAAAAAAACAACAACACGCAGCTCGTGTGTGTAGGTGTGTTTTTTAGGAGGTAACAATATTATAGTATGGCTTAAAGCTCACAATGTTGTGTAAATGTGTTTATACTTGAGAAACATACTGTGAGCAGACTTGCCTCTTCACAGATCTGGCCTGTAACTTGGCATTACTTGTCTCCAATGTGATAAGAGAAAGTTCAGTGCTGTAGAATATTCTCAGCAAAGCAATAACAATAAATTCTCCATGGAGGCCCCACCAAAAAGTTAACACAGTGCCCCTTTAAACAATCTTTTTCTGTAAAATTGTTTCTTACCATTTTTGCCAGTCAAGACTTTACAACCCATGGCCTGTTTAACTTCCTGTTGACAACACAGCCACAGCCCATCCACCCAAAAACATGGATGGTACTTCTGCACCAGATCTTTATTGTAGCACACCACTGCACACATTTACATTGAATCAACACAGGCATTTGCATGGGAAGGTTTTAGTACCGCTACCAGACAATTTGTTATCAAAGTCGCACCATTGAAAAATGTAAATGTGCAGGCATACTTACTCTGTTTCAACTTTTGAATCCACTGAGCACGAACTTCTTCACTTCTGGCAAAAATATACAATGGCCCCTCATCATAAATGATCTGTGTAGAAAAATATCACTGTTATGACACCTGCTTCTTCCAAAAGCCCCTGGTGAATCTGACGGTTTCAGTTCTTTCACTGCACTTTCACAGTATTCACCAGTATTGTCTACACTGTATGATACTCGTAAAATATATTAAGAAAGAATCATTTGTTAGCTATACCTGGAATGGAAAGCTGCGTTCTGATGGTGCTCCGGGCTCTGGTTGGACAATCTCCACACATTTTATCTTCTCAATATCCACAGATCCCTTATATCCTTTTCGTTTCTGCTTAGTGGACAAGGAAACTGTTAAATATTAATACTCTATAATAACTACACCTAGATATCCTTAACAAAGCCTAAGAAATGTTTAGCAGACACTAAGCCTGAATCATTCTTCACAAACCATAAATGAATCAAGTCTTATGTAAGCCTAATTAAAATTTTACTATAACGTAACAACTCTTTTCTATTTGAATTAACCCTATATTCTTTGACGCACCATTTTCTCAGCATCATAGTCGTAGTAGGCTATTCTCTCTTGGGTAAGAATGAACCAGCGCTCCTTGTAGTTTAAAGGGGAGGTCTTTTTCTTCTGCTGAGACCTTTTTATGAAGAGTTCCTCAAGTATATTGTCCGACATGATTTATCTACAGCACATAAAAAAAAAAAAATAATAAAAAAAAAAACAAGGGTTAAAAACCAGCAGTGTGGTGACCCATAGACTGCATTCACACCTTTCAACAGATAAAGTGCATATGACAGGTTTCACCACACTTTTCGCTTAAGCATAGTTACCACAATTATATTTAAGATCTTACTAAAAAATCCCATCTAGTCATTTTGGTGAAGTTTAGAATTTTACTTCCCTCCATATGTAAAATATAAAATAAATTAACAATTAAAACATGTTTATTTTGTTGAATCAATGTTTAAATTATTGCATTCTGGATGGAACTGATGACGGGCGATGACACAGGTAGAGGGATTCCATTGAACTCACTGCTACTTCCTGTATTTTTGTACTTTTCTTGAAATTAACTGATGTAAAACTATGACAGATATTTATCAGGTACTATGTAAATCCACTAAACTAAGTAATTATATAACCTGTCAACTTGTCTTTTGCACATACTCGTGCTCATATCAGATCAGATACAAAGATACACAAGCAGCATAAGAGAGGACACATACTGTAGCTGTTTTTGACTAGGACTCGTTTGCATGAGCGCTGCTTTACATACCAGTAGTATCCCCATCTGTTTCCTTTAGCAAGCATCCTGGTCAAACCAAATGAGGCCACCTCTAACGGGAAACTTAACAAGGAATTTCTATGACCAGCTTACTGACACTGCTATATAACGAATTGATTAGAAAGATAAATATACTAACGAAAAAACCACAAACCACAAAATTATCTTACATGTTTTTGTTTTTTTTTTGCTTTTATTTTTTATTTTTAGCCAGCTCTTCTCTGTTTGCAGTCTTTTTATTACACTTTATACACACTATATTCATTATTCTAATTTTGCATATCTCCAAAACAGCAATTTCGATATCTTTTTTTTTTTTGCAATTTATCTCCCACCTATAGTACATATGCTGATAATAAATAGAATATGTCTTTCTTCAAGTAAAGAAATTTAAATGTGTATTGTAGCCTGTAGTTAACCTATGTTTTTGTTTTGTTTGTTTTTTGCTTTTTCTGGTTTTGTTCAATGCATCTTCAACTAAACTACTATATTGTTTTAGAGTATCAGCACATTTATTTTGTTTTTTTTCCATCTCTAAAACATAACTTTACTGGGATAGTTCAAATGTTTCATGTTATCAAAATATATTCCTTGTATTATATTTAGGTCTTCTTCTTCTTCTTAAGAAGTTCTCTCAGACTTAAATATGGTAACAATAACTACGTCTTCTCTTTATTTTGTCTCACAGGTTTTCGTAAGAACAGCTTAAAAGATTTTAAAGTACTGTGATAAAAATAAACAGGGGAAGTACCTATAACTACAATAAAATTCTGATAGTCTTAACATCTATATTGTCTCAAGAAGCAGTATGTACAGTCTTGAATATGGTATTGCTTTTCCTGGAATGTCCCACAGCACGGCTTTAATCCATCTCCACTGAGACAAGCAGGTAATGGCAGGCCAATTTACAGGTCAGATCTGTGGAGAGGTAAGCCCACTCACAGTAGGCATGCATGTTTTTCAAGCAGCATTTGACAAAAAAAGGTATTAGAATAGAAAAGATGTATCAGTTTAAAGCCATAGTGTCAAAAAATCAGGTATGCAGGTAGCAGACCCCCACCAGAAATGTTACATAGTGCATTTAGTGTGTCTATTGCATCAAAACATTGTCACCCTTGTCTCACAGCTTAATAGTGTGTGTCAGAATTCAGCACAGCCTATTTTCAGTACTTCCTTATAACAAGTGAGCTAGCACTGTTGATGTACTCTGCTAACCTAGTGCCCAGAATGCCTTTTACATAAAACTGTCATGTCTTCACCATATTACTTTGGCAGAATTCAGTGGCTTCTTTCAAATGATGTTTTACCCAAAAGGGGCTATATCCTTTTCAGTCAGTCCAGGTTCCACCTCTTTAAAATAGTGCCCAAACTGTACACTTTATTTTGAAATGAAATGATCACTGGAGGTTTTTCGGACAGGTTTTTTATGTTTCTAACTGGCTGACACAGAGAAACCCATGGGGAAGTTGATGCAATGTTGTACTGCAATGGAGAATGTAGAGTGGAGTGGTACACCATATCTCACCAAACAAATGTATTCTTGTAATGTTTGCTAGTGTATAGTGCAGTGCCGTGTTGATGTGCTGTCACAATCACACGTTAACCCTTTTTTTTCACACTGTCATGTATTTTACCCAGTCAGCATCTAGTATGTGGGCTAAGCTGTGAAGCAACAGGGTCACATCTAGCCTGGTTCATAGCTGATGTATGTTTAATAATGAATGAATGAATAGAAATCTAAAATTGAATGCAATTCTTTTATCAATTTTTCTATGAGTAATTGCAAAAGAAAGATGTGGTGAGTAGGCCTAGAGACTTATAAAATTGAGCTGGAGGGAAGGACAGACTTCTGTGGTATTATTAAACAGACAAAATGCAAATGTTTTAGTCAGTTTTTTGGTAACTGTATCTGTAAGTAAAAGGCTGAATATTACATTATTATAATTTTTTATATCAAATTCTAAGTAATTTTTATTACTATTTTTTTATTTTACCTTGCAGTTTACAGTAAGAAGTCCTATATCTCCTATGAGCCATATGACACAGCAAACACAAGCTTATCTCAAAAAATGACTTTGTTGAACAGGAACCTGTCATGATGATGTCTTTCCCGACATTTCCTGACAGATAAGTCTGTGGTAAAACTGTGCATTGCCTCTAAGAGTCTAACTAGTTGGCTACTCTTGACTTTTACAACTTCTTCAGTAATTTGTGGTCTAATTTCAGTGACAAATAATAGGCCTATTGAAATAAATGGCTATCTCATATAGATAATAATTTGTACAGGATCATCGGTTATAATTCAGCTCAATAATAGTAGTGGAATAGTGTATGCAATAACTTAAAACACTAACTTCCCACAACATATGTTCAAGTCTATACTCTACGTTAAACCTTTATAACAACAGTGATGAGTCTCACTTACCCAGAGCCTCAAATGTGTCAAGCATCAGATGCAGGTGTTGAGAAGCGTTGTCACTGAATCCAGCTGCCTTTATGGCATGCCTTTCATGAAATGTGAGTTAATATGTGATGCAAGAAGTTAAAACACACCCACAGAGAGGAATCGACTCCACTTACTTACTTCCCCTTTTTATTCATGTCCATGTCCATCGTGCATAGGCCTATCTACAGTAATTAGCATGCAGAGAACAAATTGTTGTTGCATATTCCTTTGCTTTTAACATTAGATGTACTTTAAACTTTGAATATTAGAGGGATGTATGTTATATTTTCCATATATATTGTAGAAGCACAGGAATCATATTTTATGCTACTTAATTCTGAGGCTAATTTAATTTTTTAGTCATACGTTTATGTTATATATTACAATGATATACACACATGCATTATTTAATTCCCATTCACTGTGCAGAGGTTTTTACAAGTTGACAGCGCTCCTGTGTCGCCTTGCCGCTGGAGGGCAGTGCACACGCGCTCTCTTGGCTACATTAGACAGCGCTTCCAGGTCTTCCTTCCTCTTTCGCGTAGCACCGGGTCGGAGCCATGGTATGATATGATCGTTTCACACAATCACTAATAATCTGGGTTATTTAGAGTTTATTGCAATATCTCACTCATACAGTCATGTAGTTAAATGTGTAATGTACATGTATCTCTGGGTATTGTGGTGATTCGGTGTGTTTTGGTGCTGGGATGCCCCATATTGTCTCGGTTTGTTTGTGTCTGCTATGCTCTCAATAACCAGTCCTATATTGAACGTTTTGTTCGTCTTTAGTTGACTTTTCCATGAACGGAGAACATTTTAAAGGCCAAACAAATCTACTTATTTTTGTAGTGCCATTGTGTGCTTGTGTATTAGTGGAAAAGCAGCTTAAAACCTTGCGTCGAAGGCCGAAGCTCACTAGCATGACAGTAGTGCGCTCTGGTCCTCGTTATGCAGTGGCGGCTTTCGTGATGTGATGCGGGCCTATTTATTTTATTGGCTATAATTCTGATCATTGTTGTGCGCAGGTGAACGTCCCGAAGACTCGCAGAACTTTCTGCAAGAAGTGCAAGAAGCACCAGCCCCACAAAGTAACCCAGTACAAGAAGGGAAAGGATTCCCTCTATGCTCAGGGTGAGTTCTTTCAGAATTGGGTTTATTGCCTTATGTTGGTGACCAGTATGAACAAACAGGAATGTCCCGATCATGCTTGTGCCAAAAAACAGACAAAAAAACTCAGTATGGACAAATTAACAGTATGTTGAGTGCAGAGTAATCTTTAAGCATAGTTAAATTGGTTAAAGTGACAGATGGTAGAAGGAATGATTCAGTTTGTGGTTCTAGTCCAAATGGATCACCACCTCATGCTGTTGAGTGATTCAAATAGTGACACTTCCAAAATGTCAGGTTGAATGTAAGTCTTTTTTTTTTTTTTTTTGAACTTTGTGGATGAGATTTGTACAGTATTTTTGTAAAAGTGCATTGTCAAACAAAACTGTTCTGTAAACTGGGGTAAATGTGTGCACAGTATTCACTCCAGGTTAAACTCATTTAAATTCTTGATTTGTAGGTAAGAGGCGTTACGACAGAAAGCAGAGTGGGTATGGTGGCCAGACAAAGCCTATTTTTAGGAAAAAGGTATGTTTAAAAGATGGTTAGTTTCTCAAAAGCATTTAATGTGTTGCTTAATTGTCATGTTGCTGTCTGCAGGCTAAGACAACAAAGAAGATTGTGTTGAGGCTTGAGTGTGTGGAGCCCAACTGCAGATCAAAGAGAATGCTGGCCATCAAGAGATGCAAGCACTTTGAGTTGGGAGGTGACAAGAAGAGAAAGGTATGTAGACTTACTCTACCCAGTTTCTTTCCATCCATAAACATCTAAATTTATTGGCTAAAACTGATCACGGACTTTTCATCTTTAATGCGAAGATCGTTATTGCATCATTATTTGCATCTTAATCATGATTCTGAGTAGGCTGTGAACAAAATAATTTGGAAAACCTTTTTTTGTAAAGTCATTTTTTTTTTTTTTTCCTTGTTCCCCCCAGCCTGTTCCACGCTTAGCTCTTAAGTGAACATATATTTGTACAGGCTATAGATTTTTGTCTAATAACTATATTTGCTCTTGTGTTGGTTTTATTAGATCTGAATTTGCTTTCAGTGAGTGATTCTTAGATTAGAGCCAGAGGGCCCGTGATTGTGCAGTTAAGTTGTGTAAGAGTAAGATGTATTGTGCAGAAAGTTGAACAAAAATTTGTAGTTGACATAGGTTTTTTGAAGACATAAAATTCTCTATGTACATAATAAACTGCATCAGTTGGAGCAAGTATGCATTGCCATCAGTGGTGTGTGGATTTGCATCAGTCATAGTAAATGTTTATGGTTGAGAATTCTCTTAACAATTCTTTTCTTTACTTTTCAGGGCCAGGTCATCCAGTTTTAAACTGTGGACCAGTCTCTTGGAGTAATGTCACAGTTTTCAATAAATGTATTAAAAAAAACTTGTGTGTGGGTGTTTCCTTAATAGAGGTGCACGGATGGGCTACTTTTTCATCTGCAACCGCATCGCAAAACTCATCTGCCCTTTGTACATTTGCAACCACAGTTTTTGACCAGTTTTCAAAAACCCGCCCACCCGCCATCCGCTTAGTTCAGAGTTTTTTGAGTAGTGAAACCGTCACCCACCTGAATTTAATTAAAATATTTTTAGTCGCGGAGTCTGCGGCTGTAACCGCCATCCGCGCATCTCTATTAACTAAATAGGCACAGGCATCACAAGACCTTGGTGACTTGAATTGTCCAGTATAACTTGTCAAAGCATCTTAATTGTAATGTTAGAAACAAGAGTCCTAACCGAAGCTTTAGAGAGTCCCAAGACCAGCTGGTAGGTGAACATTTGGGTATTACAACTTGTAAAGTACGAAGGCAACTAGCTTTAAACGGGCAAAGATGATCCTTGACAATAACAAAATGTATCAACTTTAGGAAGGACATAAAGGATTTTTATATAGCTGGCTGAGTTCCCACAGATCTGTAAACCTGTGCTTATTAGAATTTTTTTTTTTTTGTGAAATGGCATATAATTGGAAAGCCCTTTATTTGGTGCAGCCACACTATAATTACAACTAGCATAAAATTCTTAAATATTTAACCCCTTGCAGTCATTCATGTTAGTTGATTCTCATACCTATATCCATGAGAATGATGCATGGCCTGTAGATGAACTCTATGCAGAGTTAAAATCACTGACTACTCTGGTTGTTGAGTTCTTATTGACCCGGTAAGGGTGTATGATGTCCTAACATTTTTGTTTCTTGACGTTTCCTCCTTTAAAGCCTCCCATTCACTGGGATATTAGTGCATCAGTACATTAGATCTCTCTGCATCTTGAAATTAAACTTGAAAATTGAATTTAAAAATGTATTTGTCCAGTTTATTAAAAGGTACCAGTCAGATTAAGAAATTCGCAACAAACAAAAATCTTATAAAGTGCACTAATAATGGAAATCTTGTTAAAGTGCAATATAAAAATAACTTTCATTTACAAGGTGCTTTTCCAGCGGAGTTTGTGGTCCTGTGAGGCGAGAGGAGTGAGCGTCAGCAGAATGGTGCCGGAAGGGTTCACAGGCAACATCAGGTCACTCTTGAGAGGCACAGGCCCCAATTCCTGGTACTTGGGCAGGATCAAGGTGACATTACATTTAGGATTACAGTACTTCCAGCCCGGAGCTACTGCAAGGAAGAAGCGACGAGCACCACCAATCTCCTGACGGTTCATCACTGCCATGGCCAATCTGTTCTTAGACAATGGCCTCTCCCATACTTCAAAGTCACTTCCCTAAAACACATATTCTCATTATAGTGTATGTTCAGTTTATAGGAATACTAGTTTAATCAGTCAGTAAAGTGAATATTAATAATACAGCCTTTGTGGACCATACCTTGCTAGTCCGGTACCCTTGTTTGCCCAAAGAGTCCTGATTGATGGCTATGATGTATTTGTTCTGTAGCAGTGCTTTTGACCGTGGGCAAATATCTCTCAGGTCATTGGACATGATCAGAGGGGCTGCCATAATAGCCCATAAGGCCATCTGGGACTCCTGCTGGTCATGACTTAGGCCAAAGTTCCCAATTATCAGCTGAAAGAAAAAAGTATAGATAGAATGACAGTGAAGTCTATAGTTACATCTCCAGAAGTTCATTGAATGATGTTGTCATGCTTATCAGTTGTTTGTGTAGAGTAGCACCATGTCAGGGTCATTCCAGCCTCCTGGTCCAGCAGAGGGGACGATGATGTCTTGATGTTGAGCGCTCCAATCCAAAATGGACTTTACACTGCTCCATGAGTCATACACATCATTATAGTTGCGCCAGTGATTACAGGTCTCACGGATGGCTGCGTAATCGGGCTGGAGAAGAGAATTTTAATGAATTGTTCACAACCAAAACAGAAACAAAACTATCTCACCTTATCATAAGGCCATACATACAAGGGCCATTCACAGGAGTAAAGAATTATTTTTCCTGTTTTGTTAAGAGCCTTTGACATGTTCATGTAACCTGAAAATAGAATTGTATAAAATTATCCAACTAAATACCACTGTAGATGCACTAAAAGTTATTGACGAGAACTTACCCTCTCCTATCAGCTTCCAATCTAAATAACAGCCATCATACTTAAGCAGATCCACATCCCAGTCAGCAAACGTCTGTGCATCGATCTCATGATGGCCCAGACTGCCCGGGTAACCTCCACAGGTCTTAGAGCCAAGGTCTGCGTAGATGCCCAGCTTCAAGCCTTTAGAATGGACCTACAAGAACAAATCAAATCAGGAGACTCAGAACTACCTGCCTTTTAACCAGCAGGTGGCAGTGCAATACAAATGATCAATAATGTATTGCTGGGTTTCAGATGACCCAACTTATATAGCCAATAATATTTAATACAGTTGTCGAGAGGTAAAATGAATGTTGTTAAAATGCATTTGCTTTTATATAGCAAACTAAAACTAGGGTTTGTAAAATGTGAATTTTCATTTAATTTAATACATAAGAAAAACTCAGGCTTGTCCCTTCATCTGGGAGTATGACATCATCACATACTTCTCAAAAATGTAATTGCTTTCTTGGGATTTTGAGTAACATAAACACATTACTGTACATTATGCAAAATAACTGTACAGCTTATCAAATAATGAAGAAGAAAACAACATAATCATATTCTGTTTTTATAAGAAACATGTCACAAATACAGTAAATTAAGCTTTATGGAGTATTTTTGATGGGCACATTATCTAAAGCTAGTCATAGTAACTCACATAGTCGGCCAGTTTCTTGATTCCACTGGGGAACCTGACTGGGTCCGCCTGCAGCCGGCCCTGAGCATCACGTTGGTAGGAGGGCCAACAGTCATCTATGCACACATACTCATACCCAGCGTCCTTCCAGCCCTCCTTCACCATCACATCTGCCATCTGCATGTACAGACGCTCACTGCCGAGGGAACAGGTAAACACAGAAATCACAGCCAGTTCTGTAATAGTAAGATCATGGTTGAAGATGCCAATTTCAAAGTGTGTTTTATATGTTTATTTTGGATTTTTATGCCTTGCTTTTTATTAAAATGTAAGGTCTGGTCTCATGTGTTTATTTCATTGTCTTGAGCTTCTGTGTGTAATAGTGCTGGAGAATGGTGCCCAGCAAATAAAGATTATCACATGGCTCTGGGTGCTTCAAAGCAAATTTTAAAAAATGCAATCAGAAGTGGTGCCATCATGTGCTGCAGTCATTCACTTTCACACATCAAGGCTATTTTGCTAAATCAATTTTTATTATTATTATTATTATTATTATTATTATTATTATTATTATTATTATTATTATTATTATTATTATTTTGCGCTGAAATATTACTTTGATTTTACACATTTGAAGAAGGCCGCCCTCTACCGGCTACAGAAACACTTCCGGTAAACATGGTCTCAATTTTGAAAGTGTTTGTGCTGAGTAAATGATGAACTCTACCTGAAATGTGTGCGTAATTGCGCGCGTTTACCATCATAGATAAAGTTCCTAAGTTGCCGTACCTGATGCAGTTGTCGGGGTCGGTTTTACAGTCGGTATTGCACATGAATCTCTCCCAGTGCAGCCAGCCCATTGTAGGAGTCAGTGCCAAACCATTGTCCAAAGCGTCCGTAATAAAACTGACTAAAACAAAGACCGTGAGGGCAAACAGAGCTCTCGCCATCGTCTCAAAGCAGGTAATCCCTCCAACCAATGTCACGCTATTACAGGTGAAATTAAACCATGTAATCTTAAAACAAACACATTTCCTTATATTCAGCGCGCTCGTCCCGCCTCTTTTGGAGACTGGCAGGCGTCTGGGGTAATAGGAGCCAAATGCGTCTCTGCACCTGTCCAATAGCGCTCCGAGAAAAGGCAGTTTTGAAAGCTAGTCAGGTGAGTTGGGTGACAAAATAGTCAGATGACATGAATAACTATGTCAGCTATTTGAAATGGGAATTTCACGTTTTGGGTCATGTGTTTTAGCACATTGCATATCATATTTTCTAATTTAAATTACATTACATTGTAAAGGAAAAGTGCTATTTAGGCTACGCGCTCCTACATATGTGTGTTTCACTTGTGAAAAGTAATATCTTGCACCAATGCCTTACTTAATGTTTTTAGATTAAGTTGAAAAACAAAAAGTATTTTATTTGTACAAGTTGTACATCAGTCACATACCAGAATGATTTTTTATCTTTTACACAAACATGTAAAAATAAATCAGGTGTTACGTTTACAGTGTTCACCCAATAGGCTATACTTGAGAAGTATGTTGAGCAAATAGGCTACTAGGCCTATACCCAATTCTAAAAGCTATCCTACTTTAACAGTACTCTTACTTGAGTACAAATTTGCTCTTCTCTACTCTACTGTCGAAATTACATGTGGGGATATTGCATGGTAACTGGTAATTACTTTAAAACTGACTTAGCCAACATAAAACTGCATATAATAGGCCATAATTCACTTGTCTTGAACAATAAAATTGATACATTATGTGGCAGTGAATCTTTCTGCAGCGCACACTGCTGTATTTCCTTAAAGAAAGCTGTGTGCTGCTGAGTTCCCAGAGGAGTTTAGCTAATCAAAATTGCCATACATGCCATCAGCTATAATTTAGCAGGACTATGTATATTGATGTTGCTTCAAGCTATTTATTAGGGCTGGATCCAAGACACCAGTTTGACTGTTGAGTCATTAAATGAAGTAAAAACAATGTGTTCCTTAGCAGTAAATGGACACCCCTCTGCTTAGCTAAATTAATCTGGGTGTTTTCACTTGAAACTGTCAGAGATGCTTTAACACATGCAGAGAGACTGATGAGATGTGCATACTTTGTTATGGCTGCATTTTAGAGCAAACATAATGAAATGACTTTGGAGTTTGCACTGACTTTATTTATTGTAGAAAAACAAAGCAAGGTTCTAGTGTCATAAGACATGTCTGTAAATAGCCCTGTGATCTGTCGTCTTTTCTTCTCACTCAGTGAAGAGGAATAAACAATAGTGAGTTGGCAGAATTCCTGATGATGATAATAATGCTTATATTCCCGCTGCTGTCGGACTGTAAAATGGACACAAAACCTGACCTTTCGTCAAATGTCAAGGGTGATTTTTTTTTCCCTTTTTTGTCAGCCCTTACCATTATCAGAGGTTTTACCCAGAGACTGGCCTCATACAAAATATTTGTCCTTAGTTGAAACCAGTGAGGCTCCAAACCTCCAAGCATCTAAATGTCAGATTTAAATTTGTCTCTGCCCAAAATTGGTCCTGGGTCCCTCACAGAAGATACTGTCATGACTTACTTATAGGGCTAACTTTTTCAAATAGACATAGTAATGTGCCTCTATGATCTGAAACATGTGCCCATGCTACCTTTATAGAAGAGCATGGTTGTTCCCTCAAAAGAAAGGCTTATAGTGCCTTGTAATGAGCTCCTGAGATTGTTTCTACCTGAGCATCACTAGGGAGAGTCTACACGTGCTGATGGTGTTGCTTTAATTAGGCCCTTGTTGAGCTGAGGGTCTCTGAAATAGCTTTAGTAATAATCTATAGGCAGAATCTTATCCGCTGTAAATTGTGTTGTTAACTGGGGACATTTTTGGCATTATTTTTCATTTATCATTTCTGGAGTGGCGTTATGGCTGGATAAACAATCATATTCTTCCTATTCTTTTCTAAAAGGAATATTGCATCTAAATTGTATAGCCAGCCTTCAACGTACTGAGAGTTCTTGTCACGTGGCAAAGACCAAAAAGTTAGTAACTAAAACATGAAACATTTGGAAATTTACTTTGTTTGTTACTTTGTCCTGCACTAGTAAACAAAACAAAATAACGAACTTGCTATCACTATCAGATGTAACCATTGCTTCCCCTTTTGTTGTAAGCTATCTCGCAGATATTCGATGATGTGGAAGATGTTTTTTATCAATAAACCAATTTCTGATTATGCCTCAGAATAAAAGCCTAAAAACCCAAGATTTTATCTACTTACTCTAACTCTAACCCTCTAGTCTTCTACCAGTGATCGCCATCCACCCGCACATGGGTTTATTCATGTCTGCTACTGAACTCACCACTGCTGCTGCCAGCATTCAGCCAGAGACAAACTGCAAACATACCTTGCCCCACTCAGACACAAAATCTGGGCAACTTTGTTTGGGATCGTCTGTATGGAGCAGCACAGTAGTAGTGTATAAGCCAGTAGTAGTATTTTCTATAAGCCAATAATATTTAATATTAATGGAAGCAGTTAATAATAAATCACTCACTAAGAACACAGATTTATAGTTAGGGGCCACAATAAAAATACATATTGTTTTTCTTTTTTCAAACAACTACAACAATCTGTTACACTTCTTTAACAGCTAATTAGCAGCTAAAGGGACCTGTACCAAGTGGATGGTTTGGTACGTTAATAATGAATTAATTAAATAAGCATTCTTAATAGTAATCAGTTAATTTTAGACATTTGTAAGTCTGTGTGTACTCAAAGAATTACCTATAGCTGAAGCTCCATATTGTTCTTTGGTTTGGGTTTTAAGATTTACTTGAAGAGAGAAGCTGACTCTTTTGTTGTGATATTTTTGGCATAGGGCAGTTTTGACAAGGGCTTAAAGTGAATTTGACATTTTATTCATCTCCTGCAGCTTTGCACTAGTATTTGGAATAATAAAAAATGTTTTCTTGACATTTGTTATAGAGTGTCATAGTATAGATTGTTGAACTGTTTGGGGAAATATCTAAATGAGATTTTTCTTGTCACCATAGCAATTAGATTTGTGATTTATGTTTTAATAAAAGTTTTAATAATTCTGTTCAAATTTCACATTTTAAAAGTGTCCAGAAGAACTGACATAGAGACTAAAATATTCACTGTTTGCAAACATGTTCTGAAATGTGATTCTCATGTTACTTTGTCAAAGACTTTCTGCAGAATAAAAATGTTGTTGTTTGTAGAGAAATTTGGTACTTTTAAAGTGACAGCTTTTGTGATTTCATGGCTTAGTACTTTCAAATTGTAATTTCCATTTGATTTCAATGAATCTTGGAACTCTAGTATAAATGTTCATGTACCAGTTGCACACACACCCTAAATACTATATCAACTTATCGTTCAATACATGACAGATGGAAGAGTAATTCTGGGGTGTCAATATTTGTCATGGTACTTTTTACTGGCACTAGTGGGGAAAAATAAATACTTTATTTTCTGTACTACAGTGAGATTTGAGTTGAATTATGAGTTTCTATGACTCATTATAGATACTAACAAAGCACTAAAGTTGCATTCTGCTATCAGTTTATTTATATCTAACAATATTGTACATTTAGAATTATTTTTTGAGGGATAACTCTTTATGGTTTCAGTATTATTATTTGTCATCTATATTTACTTCAGCAATGTATCGCTCTTCAAAATTTGTTACTGTGACAGCCCTAGCAGTACTTCTACTTCCGCTCTAGCCTATGTGCCAAACGGTGACCTTTGTTGCATGCAATCTCCGCATTTATTCCCCCTTCACTATCTACTGCCTTTTCACAACATATAGTAATCATCTATTTACTGTACACAAACATCTGGAACTGCACACGCACAATTTCCACAGCGCTGTGAGAATCAAGTCAACCTTCCTCGTAGTTCCGACTTATCTTCCACGGGTCGCATGTTGCATCTGTGTTACGGATGCAGGCGGTGACCTTTTCACTGAGAGATATACTGATGCCAAGAAATGCCCTGTGGACTCTGATAAGGCAAATCATGCATGTACCAAGCGTTCACTGCCCCCCCCCAAAGCTCACCACGAAGTAAAATGTTTTAGTGTGTTCTGTTTTGTACAAAGAGCTGAATCAATGGAGTTCTTTTTGTAAATAATATATACTCAGGGCTTAATTTTTCACTTACGGTTGAAAAATGGAGCCGTTCCTCGCAATGTTGCCTTCACATTACCTGAAGAAATTATTCAGTATAGAAGTTCAATATGTCTCATGGTTTACCTCAGACCCACAAATTGATTTCTGCAGGTGAGTTCGCAGCCTAGAGCGTGTTTCTCTTGTGCCGTGCAAGGAGAGCAGAGAAAATAAAGTGACACGTACTTTATTTCTAGCGGGAGTCAGCGTAAGTTTTAAGAGCTTTTTGGTTAATCATTCTACTTAACTTTCACTAGGAAAAGTAGCGTTGCAAATTTGTGTGTTCAAGTCAAATATACTCTTGCCCAAGGCCCTAAATGTGCTCAGATGGTTAAGAGAGATGGACCAGTATTTTTATCAGTTTATTTCATGGCTGATGCCAAAACCGATGGTGGTTTTCAGATTGTAGAATGTGATGATGTTTTACTCCCAGATTTCCTTATTGACCTATGGGCTTTATTCACGCTTATGTCACAAACCAGGAAGACGTTTGGAAACATGCGATGACAACTTCCGGCGGGCTCTGTTCGCTCTAGTAAGACTGACGAAATCTAGGAAAAATGAGAAAATGGCCCAGTTTTCTTCAGCTACATGTCATTGTAGTGTTCTGTTATGTTCGGCTAATCAACAATTACAACCACACCTCAGTTTTCACAATTTCCTCACTGACACACTCCGAGCGCACTGGGAACTGGGAATTCAAGATAATTCCAAGCAGCACATACATATGCAGTCTTCATTTTACCTGCTGACCACATTTACTTCAAAGGGTTTTATCACAGTCGGTCGGCGAGCACATTGTCGGTAACTACACCGGAAGTTGTAATCGCATGTTTCCAAACGTCTTCCTAGTTGGTAACATAAGCGTGAGTAGAGCCTATTGCATTTACTTTCATAAGGAGTGAGTGGATAAGTCTGAGAGCTCACTATATTACAGCAATTTCAGCATTTTAACTGTGTCCATATTAGCTGCCCCATCTGTATATAGCATTATGTAATACTGGCCTGTACATAAAGTTAAAAGTCTTTCCTTTGTCGGATGGTTAGCCAAGACCAATTTATCAACCTGTGTTAAAGCTAAGGCCAGTAGCCGATATGCTAAAAAGTGCAAATATCAGCCCTCTGTCATCTCTAGTTAATACATATATGGTAAATGGTAAATGGTCACATTTTTCTATAGCGCTTTTCCACCTTCAAGGCACTCAAAGCGCTTTATATGAGTTCTGATAAAGTTTGAACCGTTCACTTTCTCGTTTTAGGCTAAACACCCACATTGTTACTGGTGCAGGTGGTTTAGTTTACTTACTTTTCACTTCCCCATTTCTATTATTAGACTTAAATTTTTAAATCTGCTTTTGCATACTGTTTATACTACTTACAAATTACTACTATCACCTTTTACCATACTTTATTTATTTAATCATTCGTGTATTCATTTTAGCAATTTTTTTACTGTTCTTTTCCACTGCTATCCAGACACCAGAGGAGGTGCCCTTTTCTGCGATAATGAAAACACTACCATATTTTCTTACAGTGACAGCGAGAATATGTGTTTGGCATAAAAACAACTGTCCTTGTGTTTGTGCAAGGACCTACCTTAAGAAAAGATGGTCGAGGGTGGAGGGATACAGAGGATACTGGGTTTTATGGATAGCATCACCATGGTAACAAGGCAAGATCAGTATCCTTGCTCATTCAGGAGATCCCACAATTGCAATTCCATGTCCTCTCCATGGCCCTTTGCTTCCCACACTCCTTGTTTATTGTGAAATCTCTAAAATGCTAGAATTAAGGTCTCATTTCATTATATTTTTACTAAGCTCTAGCACTCAAATCAAATTGCAATGACATAATAATAATAATAATAATAATAATAATTTGAACCAATAAAATAATTTCCTTTGCATGTCTGTTTGTTTTTTTTTGTGCTAATTGGGTATTTCTAAAATGAATTGATTCAGTTAATAATGTAACATGCAAATAAAAGCTTCCTAGTGTTGCCTTGTTGCCAACAAGTAAATATATTGTTAAGGTTTTGAAAAGAAGTTTTAAGAGAAAGTGCTATTCCCAATACCATAGTGTTTGTGAAGTTTAGCAGACCAGCTATGACAAGGCAACAAAAGCCATCCCATGTGTTTTCATTATTTCAAACAGGATTTTTTTCTGTACATTTGATCTCAGTGGAAAAAGTTAAGAAGAATAAAACAGCAAACAGGTAAAATTGAGACAGTAGAACAGGCTTGAGACTGGTAATGCAAAATGATAAAAACCTTACTCGATATAATATAAATGCACTGTAATTTTTGTTTTACCAGTTTATTTCCAACTTTATTTTAATGCTTTTTTACATGAAGCATTGTAACTGAATATGATCATTGATCATAGATATATAACAGAAGGATAGAGGTAGCACTTTAAAGGTGCACTGCACAGCTTGAATGAAATTAAACATATCCAGCTCGCATTTATTAATTATGGGTGTTTCTATTGTTCAAAAATGCAATCATTCCCTCAGGGAGTGGGGTTGACTCTCCACAGATCTGACTTAATGTAATGTAATGTAGCATAATGCTGTAACCTGCTTGTCTCCCTCTTGATAGATATATTTAATATACAAAGCAATAACATTTCCATGGAGATAGGCTGGTAGAGAAATGTTACGCAGTTCACCTTTAACTAGTAACTTGTGTTCAACATTTTAGCTTCACCATTGTTATATGTGGCCCACTGTGTTTAAACCCTTTTTAGTGCTTAATGCAGTGAATAAATAGTTCCAGTGCAAGAACAGCCATATGTTTGGTGATAAAACAACCATTATTATATATTATTATTATTATTCACCCCTATATGTATGTTTAAGAACATGGTTAATGTTGATAAAAGTGCTCTACCTTTACTGTGTACTTTTACATCTGTGACCAAGGATGGGAGAAATGTTGATCTTGGAAATGAAAGCGCGTAGTATGGGTTCAGTTCAGTTCATAGACTCTGTTTGTTCTGCTGGGAGGATGAAGACTGCGGATGCTTGGACCTCCGCTCTGCAGTTCAGTCTTCATTTCTCTCTATGAAATGTCAGATCTCACAAAACCTCTTGACCTACCAGTCCAGTCTCCACTACATTCTAAAGGCATGTGAGTTATGGGGCATGAATTGCAGTTGTTAATGCAGAATTTTCTTGTGTAATGAGTTCTGCTTCAAGGGCCCAAGTCATGAAAGATCTGGTTTTCTCTTTTACCTCTTTAACATTTTAAAAGTGCCCTATGTAACCTTCCTTTGCTAAAGGAGCTCATGGTTATGGTTAGCGCATGGTTAACATACGAGTTAATGTAAAGATGAGTTTGCGCTGAGTTGAGTTGTTTTATTTTTGAATGAAAAGAAGGCAATATGTATTGCTTCTTCCTTTATTTTACAGTTAAATTATTATTTTAGTATACAGGGATTTTTTATTTAAATGTCGCAGAAGCACTTTGTTCCTACATGATCTGCCTACCTTTTCACGTAAAAAAAAATAGACCTTGTGGAATTTGGCATATTTGTTTTTGCAGTAGTTTTGTGGTATTATTTTTCCTGTATAGATATCGAGATATATATCGTATATCGAGACATAGCAAAATATGTCGAGATATCTTTTTTGCTCCATATCGCCCAGCCCTAGGGTCCACTACCTGCTGTTGCTTTGCCTTTAACGTTATTGGAATTAAAATTACGTATCTTACACTAATTCTATTGCAGTTGCTAATAATAATAAAATATTAATTGAGAAAAACATTATTTCTGAACCTTATTGTCCCTCTGCAGATCAGATCTGTGCTTGTCTCCATGAATATAGAAGTTTAATGCCGTACTGTTGAACATACCAGTAAAGAAATAACATCTCCATCTCCAGATAAATTGCGTAATGTATGTAAATTGCGTTTAAATTACAATGTAAAATCAAATCCAGAGAATGCGGGTTCAACATATGGCTGGGGAATTTCATTTTTAGATAGATTTGGAGCTAGAACATCTTTAAACGCAATTTCAGGTAATGTGAATCTAATAGCACTTAATACTCTTAGTTACAATGGTGCAATGGATGAGGCGTATCTGTGAGGTTCAGATAAGGCAAACACTACACAGCAGGGAGTGGGCAGTGAATGAGGTTTTTTTTTTTAAATGCTTGCTGAGCATATATCTTTGTTATATTATATTTTTGGATGTTGCTAAGAGTTGTAACTCTGATAGCATCCAGAAATACAAATAAAAAGTAGGTGATTTTTGTACACTGGAAATGAAATAAATTCTATATTCTTCATCCTGGTGCAGTGTCATGCAAAAGTGCAATCACTGGTCTCTCCCCACTGGTCTCTCTCCTATGTCTCTCAGTGATCGGCTTCTCAGCAGGCCGTGCGTTTCCATGGCAACAGGGCTTGGCGGATGCGCTGGAGATGCTGTAATATCACTGTAGGCAATTCCTAATGTGGTGTAGCTTTAGTTTAGCAGAATTTGTGCTGACCAGAAGTTAGAACATGTCAGTGGTTTATCAAGTTGCATCGCATGTGTCAAACCGTACACTTGATTTGTATCAGCACTTTCAGAGCCTCGTGTGCTGTTCAAAAAGGGAGTAAAAGGAACCATGGATACTTTATAACATACAGTACTGTATACTGCAAAAACATATTGAACAAAAATTAGAACAGTAAAGTACAATATATGTAAGTGTATGCAATCTAAATAGACATTACTGAACTGAAAGATGTACTGTGTAACTTTTCTGGTTGGGGTCTATTTTTCCTGGAATATTCCACAGTATGGCATTAAACTTACTTTCTTGCATTTATTCAGTGTCAGTTGTTTTTATTTCTAATCATACCTTGAAAAAGCATGCATATTACTATGAGTGGGGTCACCTCTCCTCAGACCTGACTTCACCTGCTGCATCACTTGCGTGTATAGTATAAGTATACATAGCCTACAAATATATCGATATGTTTAATGCCATACTGTGGAATTTTAGGCAAAGCAATAAATTCTTCATGGTGACAAACAGGTGGCTGGTACTCCACCATAAAGTAAAACTGTGTGCCTTTAATCCCGATGTCAGTTTGAAGTTTTGGTGGTTATTGCATCATAAGGAATAAGCATGTTGTGACTATATTGAAAATATTTGCTAAACATTTTTATTGTGGATATTTAGTTATGGAAAGCACAGTTCAAAGTTCATATTTTTTCAAGATACTTCTAGGAATGTAAAGCACCTTTTCCAGATTACATAAGGCAAATTCAAACTTTATTTGAAGCCTTACAAGAAGTGTCCAATAGAGGGAGCTGCTTTGACAGTATGTTTACGTCACATGTGCGCAGTAATACAGTAAAAAGCAAACTAAATAGTGACAATTGAAGTATCTGTATTGAAGTGTCTTGTCTTAAAAGATTAGTCTGGTGGGGGCTCCTGACCAGCACTTACCACAATGTCACTTCACACATTCATTATCATGCTCTGCTCTGTTTGGCATTCACAGGGATCCATGATATTTAACAAAGAGACTTTTCTTTGCCGCACTTTTAATTAGCACACATACTGACCTTTTCCAATTGTCACAGCCGTGCTACCTTGCTGGATAAGTTGGGCATTATGACTTTAAGATTTTTCAATCCTTGTTTGCATCACGCTTTTCTAAAAATATATGCAGACCATTTGACAATATCTGTATCAAAACAGTGAATCTTTAGCTATGTTAGTCTTGTTTGCTATAACAGCAACCCTGTTTTAACAAAGCCGTGATGACACTTATTGCACATGTTTCCAGTTTCTGGCCTGTGGGCTGCTTTGGGCACTGCCTTGTGGAGACATCACACACAGTTTCCCTGGACTTGAAACTCTGCTGCAGGTGCACCATTCCGGAAATTCAAATTTTGTCAGAGTGAAACAGGCTAGGATGCATATTTATGTGAGAACAGTGTCCAAGTTTATATAGATGTATATTGCTTCTAAAGCAGCAAACATCCTGTTTGTCCCTTGTGTACTGGACAAATACAGAAACAGGTGTAAAGGATTATGGTCAGTTAGATCATGGGGGTATAGCTGCAATCTGTCTGTTTCTTCTACCTGAACATTCCTATTTTCATCATGGTGATAACAACATGAGCAGCATCAGATAGACACAGCAATGCAAACCACGTCAACTATGGAGCCTATTTCTGTGGCGGAGCAGTAGCTCTACTCAAAGCTCCTCTTCCTCAGAAAAGTTTATTTTACTTGTACTTCTATTTCTTATTACATATATTTGTAGCTGGTTCTATTCCTTGTCATTTTCAGGGCTACTAAGCCGCCCAAGCAGCAAAGCCTGACAGAATTTTTAGATCCTTTAGTCAAATTTCATATAAACCATACATACAGACAAGTTCAAGTAAGCTTCTAACTAAAGAGAATCTTGTCAGTGCAAATTCACAGTTGTAGCAGCCTAATATAATCTTATGTGAACCAACCTTAAGTTGTAGACAATTATTTTTGTTTTTAAATGAAAAACAACAACAACAACAAAACTATATATACAGAAATGGCAACATAACAAATAATCTTCACAGGGGTGTTTTTCAATTATTGTTTTGTAAAATGAACATGTATATTCTCAGAGGCTCAAAGGACATTTAGATTCCTCAGTTGATCTTGGAAAAACAATTACTTTCCTTGCAGCTCAGTTCTCTCCACAACCTGCACATGTCTCTGGTGAGTTTTTGGTGGACGCGATATCAATGGAGAACATCCTACTTAAGTTGTAGCAATAAGGGTTACAGATAGTTTATCGGGTTCCTTTGTGATGTAATTGTTGTTTGTTTCTTGATATATGAGTGACTTCCCAAGAGAGGAGGTGTTGTGGAAGTAATCTTAACTCTAAGGCCTGTATTGATGGAGGTATAAATATATAGATACACACTGCACGTATGCCTTGGATATTATCTTGTATTGTGTCCAATAATTATAGAGTCCAGAGTATGTTATTCTGTTATCCTATTTATTTAACTGTAAAACACAATATTGATCCAGAACTACTTAACAAATGGAGTTGATTGACTTCTCTTCCAAACAGCGGAACAGATTTTCTGCTGGCTCCACCTCTTTACATAGTTTGTGTTTGTTTGTTTTTTCTAGCCCAGAAAATGGCCTTTGGCAAGCAGTCTATGAGCCTGAGTCATATTATTTTAATAAGTGCCAGTTACAGATCAGTGGGTAGAGATTGGGGGCAGGTTGAAACAGAAAATTTCCTTGAACTCAAACTCAGAGCAAAACATGATTATGCAAGCTTAATGAAGAAAAACATTATGACAAGGATAAGATCTCAGCTTTACATAATAGGTCTTCTGTAAGGTTAAAAGTGCTGGTCAGGAGTAATAGTACCCATCTGGAAGAGTGCATAACTTGAAGATTAGCCATAATGGGGAAACTCTAAAAGAATCTCTAATCTTCTTGAGTTGCGCCAAGAGTGCTATAGGCAGACAGCAGCACAAATCTCATATTATTCAGATAAAGATTTAGGCTGTGCATTGTTCCTCATGTTTGAACACATTTCTGGTGCACATGTATGAAATCATTATCCATGTGAACCCCCGAGCTGCAGCCTCTTCAGCTGTGGGCCCTTTCCCAGCAGTATTACACCGATGTACAGTAGAGCCGCGGAGACGGATTAGGCGAAATGAATCCACCTAGGATTTTCTGGTAAATATATCTACACCAGGATGAGCTCTTTCCAAATGTGGGTTTTCCTTGCTGCTGTTGTTGTTTGTAGATGCATGTTTTGTTAATGAGGAGGGCTGCCGCGGATGATTTCTCCAGAGCCATGTACTCGCAGTGGAGAGAGGGATGAATCAACATTTCCTAACCGTGTTTAAACCTGCTGCTCTTACACTTTTTGGTGGAGTTTTCTTTTGCTTGGAGACAGAACTTTGCACTTGTACAAGGTTACCGCAGATTATGGAGTCCTGATGGAACTCGGTGCTTAATGTTAGGGCGACTAATAAAAGGACTAAAAATAACTGGAAGGAAATGGTGGGGACAGTGCATTTACTTCTGAAAGCCAGAAGCATGGGTGTAATAGGAGCAGGATTAAAGCACATCTGAACTTTTTTAATAATAATTATAATAATAATACATCAGTTTTATATAACACTTTTCTGGACACTCAAAGATGCTTCATAGAGCATTATTAATTCACTCCATACCTGGTGATGGTAAGCTACTATTATAGCCACAGCTGCCCTGGGGCAGACTGACAAAAGCGATGCTGCCAATTTGCAACATCAGAGCTTTCGACCACCACCATCACTCACGCACACACCATTTTCATACTAGGCAATGAGGGTGAAGTGCCTTGCCGGTTTACTATTGGTACAGATTTAAGGGTGCACTGTATTTAATGTTTCTTGTGAGGGTCTTTCCACCTGTCTGTCTCCATGGCAATGTTATGGCTTTACCTGGAATGTTCCACAGTAAGATTTATAATCTATCTAGTAGTGTTCAATTACTTGTACTTATAATGTTTTAAAACACCTTGAAAAAAATACATTCTTACTGTGAGTGGGGTTGCCCCTGTGTAGATCCAACCTGTAACTTGGCCTAGTCAGGTGGTACCACTTGATTTTTCCACAGCAACATATATGTTTCATTCCATACTCTTGAACTCTTTAGACAAGGTAATCACATCTCCATGGAGACAAACAGGGAGCAGGCCATCCACCAGAATGTTACGCAGTGCTCATTTGACAAAAACATACCTGTATCTCATTGTTCATTGATATTCACATCAAGGTCTTGTTAGGCTTGCTAGACTGGAGAAACCATAATGGAGTTTTTATTTGAAAATTTATAATGGAGTTTTTATTTGAAGAACACTTCATTGTTTGCATTTATAGTAAATGCTGTTGAAACTTTGCAGCTGATGTCATCAACATTGCCTGTGGGGTGATAATAACTGTAAGTATTGCTCCTATCTGAGCCTTGCTACACTTTAATCTTTATTTTTACAAAATCTGTCCAGAAAGAGCTGACTTTGTTGGAGCCACAACAGGTGAGATGATTTGTGCTGTTAAACAAGTCCCTCACACATAAAACTAGTCACAAGCTGGGCTGTATTAGCCAACAGTTTTTCAGTGAATGCTTGCATTGAATCACAGCCTCCTCAAAATGTGTTTAAATTAATTTTGTATTTTTCTTTGGGTTTTCAGACTTTCTTAAAACTTTTATGACAGTAGAACACCCCCAGCGCAATGTCACTGCAAAGTATCATATACAATACACAGCATCATCATTCAATCGTACATGTATAAGAAGAAATAAGAGCGAACTGAAATATGTAGTAATAACATCCAATTGATACAGGAGTCAAAATCATCATTTATAATCTCAATTTGACTAAGTTTCCTCATAGCGGGGTAGCTGCTAAAGCTATACTTTTTAGCAAATTGATCCGTTTTCTCATTTTACCTCCCCTCGGCATAGCAGCTCTCATGCCGGGCCCCGATGACTACGTTTGCATGTATATTACACCGTGGAGCTAGCACTTTTCTCTGTTTACACTCATATATTTAAAGGTGACATGTGTAGCAATATCTAGCTAATATATTACTGTCAGAAGAAAACAACATTTTCCCCTCCGCTGCCATTTTTTCACGCAGGTCACAGCAACAAAAATCCATGAATTTTAGATTTAATGTTTTCCAGAACTGTGGCTGTAAAGACGATCCCACAACCTGTCATTTTGAGTGCCACCCTATATATTTGTGAACAGATTTGAGTATGTCTTTTGTATTTAATGACATAATACAATGGTATGGTACACTGAGAAACAATGTACATGTCCCTTCATGCTCTACACTAAGGGCTTTGTGGTTCTTTACTGACTCAAACCACTCAATGTTCCTCCTTGCTTATGTGGGTGGGTGGGAGGGAATGATTTTAAATGTCTTTATAAAGCAGTGTGGATTACATATGCATAAAAAGCACGTTATACATGGCCTTTCATGTCCACGATAATGACCCCAAATGTCATGTCTTGTCCCATTCAGGCATTCATGTATCTTTGAATCAACGACTGGACACACAACTTTAGTACTTAATAATAATAATCCCATTACTTGTTGAGATCAAATATTTCTGTGAATGTCTTAACTGAATCCAAAAATGCTGGATGTCTTTTTTTTAACATTCACAGCTTTCTTTCTTTTCAAAGACAATAAGTTAGACTGTATTTACCTTATTGTCATGTCAAGTTATTTTCTTCAGATTTTCTATTACATTATAAATATTCTAATTTTTACATACAACAATTTTAACATTATCTTCTACATGAAACATCACCTGTATCATGTTGGTGAATGTTTAGGTGAATTATTTATAGCCTGCCCTGAATAATCCAGGTGATTTTATAAGCCATTACACACTGCCTCAAGCCCAAAGTTGATAATAAAAGCTGCAACCTCCCATGACCCTGACTTTACAGTTGGAAATCAATACACGGACAAAGAATGAACAAAGAGAAAGGAGAATCAAACATGTCCCTTCTCTCTCATTTGCATTCTACCCAAAATGGACTTCTTGTTTATTGCCAGTTCATCAATACAATGCTAGTAACTGTCACCTTGGCACCGATATCTGGGGATTATATTTGTGTCTACACGTGTGTTCTTGTTTTTATGTGCATGGGAGGGTTAGATACTCTCTGGTGCTACGAGGGACAGCATTATTGATTGCAGGTCTTAGGGCTGCTTTCTCCCAGCTCACACATCAGTTTTAGCGCTGGCACCATTGACATTCAGCTGAAACGCGGAGGGGGGAAGCGCATGTTGATTATCCCGCCTCAAACATGTTGCCTCAGATACGCTCATCTCTATATCCTTGTTTATTTTTTGTTAATTTTTATCTGATGACCCCTGCGTTGGCGTGACATTCATTGACGTAAAGTGGTCATTATGTGTGGGGGAATTTCCAGTTTCATCCACGCTTGATGTAGGTACTTCTTGCTGAACGATGAATATTTAATGTTCTCATTTAGGCCCGTCCTTCTGTGTGCAGGATTACTTTATAGATCAGAGGCTGTGATGGTTGCTGCGGTGACACGGGAAAAGGTTGCAGGGGTGGTGTTTGTCCAAGTCAACACACCGTAGGGATTTGGTTTGGTTGCTCAAGCTTAGCCCCCCCCCATTATTGGAATCCATCCGTCTTCGCATGCCTTTGAAATGATATACGTTGGACAGATACATGCTGTTTTTTGAGATGAGGTGGCACAGCGTAATGGCCCACAAATCGCAGGGATACGGATACTTTGAATGTGTCAGTGTCAGGGATGGTGGATTTAGAAAAAGCTGTTTATTTTTTAAAGAGTTTTTTTTTTTTTTTCTATTTTCTTGAAGGCCTGGAACAATACCAGAAGAGACATGACTTATGATGGCATTTCTGAATAAATGATATGGTTGGTTCCATGCATGTGGTCCTTCAATCCCTGTTTCTGATTGAATGGTGTATTACTATTCAAATAGAATCTTCAGTCACAAACATTATCAAGCCATCAGTGTTTCAATTCAAGCTGAGTTCAAATCAATGTTTGGGTGGAACCATTGACATCTTGAGTTAGATGAATCTGTTTTGTAACATTAAATGAGGCTGTTTCCAGAACAGCTCACTGCTTTCAGTTTAAAGGTCCTGTATTACGGAAAGTTGACTCTTGGGAGCTTTAGGGAGCTCAAAACCATACCTGGAGTTCTGTTTTATTTAATTTATACTTACATCCCCAAAGCTCAAAATGCTCTGTTCCACCTTGTGATGTCATGTAATGGTAGTTTTCAAGTTAACAGCTACCGTTTGGTCAGTATAGATTGGAAAGTCTAGGTCTGAACTTATCCAAATGATTCTAGTGAAAGTGTATGGAGTATAAAAAATATGCAGATCTAAGCCTAAATATGCAGTATTTGTGTGTTAAACATGTGATTGAAACAAAATGCAACTCCAGGTATGTTTTTGATAAGGAAACAACACAATAACAGATCTGAAAATGCCACAAATCACAAATTTTTCAGTCACTGTTTCAAGACATTTTTAAAAAGGCTAGAAAACTTCTCACCCAAACCAAATGGGCTATGTTATTTTAGAACCCATGTTAGTTTTGTTGACTTGGCTTTCTCTTACTTGTCACAAACCATTAAGCTTAATGGTCCTGGCTACATTATTTGTGCAAACGGTTTAACATTCTGCCCTGTATTCACTGAGAACCAAAGCATTTTATCATCCCTACAATTTCTTTTTTACGAACATACCCATTACAGGGTGTTCAAAATAATAAAACACTCCACAAAACAGGTGTGTAACATTTTTCAGATGTGTCTAAAATCTGTTAAATTTAAGAATGTACAATCATATTTTTTTATGATTATGTGTATTACTGTTTGTGCAGTAAACATCATATTATAGCTTGTAAACATTAAATAAGTCAGCCTCATTATAACGATAAGAAGATGGGAGAAACAGGCCATACATTAAGAGCCACACATTTGCCTCATTACCTGGGGGAGCACCACAAACACAAGAGTTGATTAGGACTGCAGACAAAAGGACAGTAGCCGCCTCTTAGAATTCATTGTCATTAGCACTGAAACGCCGAGGCCCTTTTCAAACTCATTAGTTGATAAAACAACCCCCTGATTTCCTATTAAAAAACCCATTCGTCCTCCCTGGCTGCCGATGCTCCCCTGTCTCCGCATCCCTGCTTTTGCGCACTTTTCTGTAATGGTGGCTCTTAAGCAGGTTCAGCCATGATACCTCCTGCTTCGATTGTGTTCATCTGGTTTCACAGCAAACACTTATTGCCATAATAAAAACAAGCTTTTCAAAGGAGTCAGTACTGGTGGCTTCTTTAGCACGTGCTACAGATTGCATTATGGTCCAATTGGATTTACTGCCTTTGGGTTTGAGGGTCGGTCCTAGTGTCTGTGGGATTTGGCTTGATGGGGTCTATTAGTACTCCAATAGAAAAGCATTAGAGTGTGGGGCAGCTATTTTGTGACTGCATTGCATAGCCACTTAAAGCATTTCTATATATAGTTGTATTTGTACAAGTGTGTGGATTTTTGTCAGTTTTACAATGGCCAGTTTTGACAACAAGCATCACTCTTGTTCTGAGTCCTGCTTTGAACCCAGTTTAGTACTGCTGTTGACTGGGTTTGATTCCTTTTAGTCCTGGTTTAGTCCAGGTTCTTGTTTAGTCTCAGTTTTGATGTGGCATGGTGTGTGAATGTACCTATTAACCTATTAAGGGACCCATATTATGCTATTTCTGATCTTTGTTAAAATTGTGTTTCTTCATTGAAAACATACAGTATCTGCAGATGTGTTTTGTGTTTTTCATTCACACGTTAAACACACAAACCCTGCAAATTTAAGTGGTGGTTTAAAACTCCATACACATTCACTAGAATCATTTGGATGATTTCAGTCCTGAAATTGCCCATCTCTATTGAAATAAAAGGTAAAAGTTACTGTAGATGTAAACTTAAAAACTGTCATCACATCACAAGGCAGACACATGTGTGAATGAAATAAAACACAACTTTGGCTATGTTTTTGATGAGATAAGTACATTATAACATGGCTTAAAACTCACAAAAAATGCTAACTTGTGTAATGTAGGACCTTTAACAACTTTGTGCCCAAGGAGTTTGAAATACATACTTGTACCAAAAATATTTCTATGCAGTCTAAATGGCTAAAGCGCTGTCCCATAGCTTCAGAAAACATAGTGCATTGAATTTGCACTGAGTAGCAAACTGACAGCTAGACTTGATATAATGCTTGAGCAGTGTATCCAGTGCATTCAAAGAGACATTTATCTTTTCCTGGCAGAATAACAATTTATTTAAATCCAGACAAAAGGAAATACATATTTGTGCTTTTGCAGTTAGATGAACAGCTTTGTATATGTACATTTTATACACAGTTGTATAGAATCTCTTGCTACAAGACGTGGCTGAAATTATTGATCACCACGTTACATAAATATCAAAGATCCTCTGTTATCCGCCTGTTGAGCCCGTTTAGTTATCTGGTAGAAAAATGTCTTTTTGTATTTTGAGTTCTTCAAAAACATTCATTCGAAGTTATATTATAGTGTTAAAATTCAAGTCATTTCACCAGCCAGGATCTCGGAACTGTTTTATAATTAGCCTGTAATTCACACAAAAACTTCAAACTTTAAAAAGAAACTTGCAAAAGAAATATTTCCCAGTCATCTTGTGAGATCCTGAAGTGGCACCTGAGCACAAGTTTTGAGCAATGGTCAAAGTTGAAGCACACGCCCTCGCTGTTGATGTAGATCTGACTAGGCAGGTTTGGTTTGGTCTGTCTGAACTTATCCCTTACAAGATTGCATGGATATCCTCGTGTCGCAGCACTTTGTAAGTGATCCAGTAGAAGATATTGAACATAAGGAAGCTCAATGGGAACACCGCTCTGGAGATGGTGTCGATACGCTTGGCCCGATCCACAAACCTCTTGTGGAGCATCTCCCCGTCGCACATGGTGACCGGAGGAGGGGGCGGGGGAGGGGAGAACACAGTGGACCCCTCAACCGGAGTGCCCTCTTTAGTCTGCAGGCAGTGACCCAGGCCGTAACCCCGGAAGTAAAAACCACGGCTCTCCCTCACCAGCTCCTCTTCCTGTGGAGTCAAGCAGAGGGGGAGTACGCATTAGCTGTCAGTGAGAATTACTCTTGTCCCTCAGATGATCCAATAATATGTGTGGTGGGGAGGGAGGGGGCACAATAACAGAAAGCATTCACTTATTTAAAGGTGCTATATTACTCTAAACTGACTCTTGTGAGTTTTAAGCCATGTTATAATGCTGTTGCCTCATCAAAAAACACCTGATCAGAAAATAGTGTATTATGGGCCCTTTAACAATCCAAATTCTGTATTTACTTGTACGGTGTGAGTTTTCTGAAGGAGGGTACACCATGCTTGTCCCCATAGATGCTATTGCTTTGCTTTGAGTAAGGCTTTTAATTTATCTCCATGGAGTCAAGTGAGATCAAGTAGTGTACAGGTGAAGAGAAGCAAGGTACTTCTCTTGCAATAAACATCTGCAATTTCATAAATACAAATTGCCATACTGTGGAACCTTCGAGGCAAAGCAATAACATCTCTCTGGAGACAACCAAGTGGTGGACCCCCCACCAGAAAACATACACAATGTGCCTACCATCATTGTGCTAATTAACTAATCTTGTTATACTGCATAATAAATGCTCCGTGTTCTTACTGTAACCTGAATGATAGGTCAAAGTAAAATGCTTTTGTGTCCCTGGGCAAGACACTCACTCTCCTTGCCTCTTCTCTCTACATACGTTGGTGTTTGAAGTTATATGAATGAACATAACTGGTTCCTGGAAGTTTGATGGTGACCAATACAGGACTAAATGTAAGATGAATAAGGTAAAAACATCATAATCCTGCTGGTAAATATATGCAAATAAAACAAGCACTTCTAGTCTAGTTGAATAAGATTTAACATTGTATTCATTTAATATAATATTTGTCCTTTGTGACAGTCCAATTTATAGTTAGTCAGTTATTAGTCAGCAAATAGAAACTTTTAATTTGAAGAGACTTAACAATTGAAATCACACCTTGGCGAGTAATTATATTTCAAATGAATATTCAGGAGTCTGGAAGTCTCTCTCATATTTTATTCCATAGCAGTAAAAGTAAAATGAAATTATAAAACAAGAACATTAACCACTAACTCTCCTTTGTAATACTTTTCAATGCTTCAGGCCCACAGACATTTCCAAACGGCCATTATTAAAAAGTCCAGATCTCAAGTGGACCAAAAAACTCTTGTCTTGGCGGTGTGCTGTGATGAATGGTGGAGCCAGTGTGAGTGAGACATTGTTCCAGTCTCTGAAGAGAATATTAATGACATGTGGCTTAGCTGTGACAGGCCACAGACACCTGGAAACACTGGAGGGGTTCGGTCTATACAGGGCCATTAATGATCTGTTTGGGAAAAGGTCTGAAAACTCTGAGCCCTGGTGTGTTTATCATAGAGACCCTGACGGCCCTTTGACTTTATCTTGAGTTAAATATTTCGTTAGACATTCAGGTAAGTGGTGATTAATGCACTGAAGTATAAGTTTTAAAATTTTATAAACTAGACCCATCTGTGTCCCCAGAAAGGAGGTGAGCATGTTTAAATTAAATATAGCTTTTACTTTGCTCAATGCTTAAATCCAGTTGGTTTAAACCTAAAATGCCTCAAGCACTTAGGTAGTACTAGCACCATTAGATGACCAAATAAATAAGTAAATAATATAAAGCAGAATACATATATTTTTTTCTTGCTGAGGTCTTAATGGGTATAACTTTTTGAACTCTGGTGTCATAGTGACAGAGTGCCCATAGAGCAGGAAAGAAGGGAGTACTAGTTCTTCCAGCCCAGTTTAATTATCTCACTCCTTCCTAAAAGATACAGTCCATCATGTGCTCAAATCTAATGGGGCGTTTCTCTGGAGATAATAGGGGCTCATAGTTTTGGATAAGGGCTCCCTGCAGTAACAATTGTCTCCTCATTTTTGAGAGACCGCACACTATGCATAAGACCTGATTTTGAGAGACTTTTTAAAACAGACATTCTACCAAGAAAGGTCAAAAAGGTCTCTTGCCTTGAATGTTCTCTGATATGGCATTAAATATATAAACAATTACAGGTGATTTTATTGCTCAAAATACCTTAAAAATCTTCAAGTGACTAGGGCCATCACTGCACAGATCTGACCTGTAACTTGACTTTGGAGTGTCACTTGCTTGTCACCAGATTGACAAATTTCATATACTGTGGATTATGTCAGACTCCATTTACATATTTATAGAGACAAGCAGGTTGTATACTCTCCCCAAGAAAAGTTATGCACTTTTAAAACTAAAATATATGAATAGTCATAATGCAACATACTATTCATATGTCCAGCATTTTAACAGTTAACACCAAGAGCACATTTCCTCACATCAGCACTAAAGTGAGTGAGTGTGTAGAGAGACAGAGGGCAGGGGTGGCCTACAGAGGTCAGGCTCAGGGCAGTGACATGAGGCAGACTTGGGGCATACACCTGACAGGGGAAAGTTGAGGAGAAAGTTGTGGGTCTTTCATTTAAAAGACGTGCACATGGTGAGATTGCAGAGGTGGGGTCACAGTTACCCTCACACAGGCGCTGCACTGCTGACTCGCACTCTTGTAGGGGGGCTGGTCACAGTGCATGTCATTCACTTTCTGTAATAACTCCGCACTCCCAGGCTGTATGGCCACCTCCTCCAGCACAGAGAAAAGTACACATTCAGAACAGTCCCTCAAGTTTGGTTAAAACAATGCACAGCAGTTTGGGCTTGGGCATTATTTATATTTAAGTGAAATTATCATCCGTCCCCATTTAAAAAGGAACACTGTGGCCTTGGTTAATTAAAAAGTTATGCTGTGCTCGTTACATAATTCATGTAACAATGCAAGATTGTGTCTACTATTAGGCTGTAATTAATCATTAATGAGCCGAGCATGCAATTTACAATTTTGAGAAACAACTATTTTCAATACATAATTAACACTTTCATTGTTCTAGTGTATTAATGTTGAGTGATTAGAATTAATTTAGTTTGTTCCTGTTCTTGTCGTGGTTTAGTCCTGGTCCAGTCTAGGTTTACTCCTTATTTGGGTGTGTTATGTTCTCAAGTGAGAGCATACCCAAAAATGTCTCAGCTTTGTTATGATTAATCCAAATATTTATACCAAAAAATGATCCAAAAAACTTAATGTTGAACTCATACCAAAAATTATGATATCGACCCTTTGTTTCCTCTAATCAGAGCTGAGTCTATTCTTTTTTTTCCCCCTAACATACATCTGTAAATTACCATGTGCTCATCATTTTCAAACTTGGATATCTGACAAACAATTCTCAAACAAACCAATTAAAATAGTTTGCTGCAACACTATTTTATATTTTGTTCTAATGTGTTTTTGGATCAGAAAATGCTTAAATTATATCATTCTTATAAAAAGAAAATATGCTGCGTATGTTATAGCCTGCAGCCCATAATTAGCAGTGCCAATCTCCAGTGTAATTAGTTCATTGACTGTATTAGGTGCAGTAGCTGTGCAGTTGAGGTGTGAGTGCCAGTAGCGTCTGATAGATGGTCCAAGAGCACTCAGTCTTCAGTCGGGGGTGATTGTGTGGGCCTCGTGGACAGGGAAAGTCCTTGTCTACATCATTTCTCTCCCTGTATCGACTCAGAAGGGCAGACAGACCAGTAAATCTGCCAAACTCCTCTGTCTTTAAAGGGTACAACGCACAGAGCACCAAAGAGGATTTCAAAGTGACTTACGTCTTCTGGTCTTGCTATTAAGGGTATTAGACCGTTAGCTTTGATCAGTATGTCATAAAGTGTTTTTTTCAACAAATTGGATATTGGCTGTGATTTAGATTCACATTTTGTACTTAGGTGGTTGAATTTGAGGGCTTGAAACATTTGCGTTTTTATATTAATTTCATATGTATTTATTTAAATATAACGTCACATTTTCTGTTTAGTTTTTAAAGGTCCTATATTGCACACAATTGATTCTTGTGAGCTTTAAGAGTTACAATGTTGTTACCTCCTCCTAAACATACCTGAAGTTGTGTTTTGTTTTATTCACATGTCTGAATAACCCTTTCCTATTTGTCTGTCTGCATCTCCAAAGCTCAGTGCTCTATTCCAGCTTGGCATGAATTGGTAGTTTTCAAGTGAACAGCTACCTTTTAAGCTTTAGTTCAGTAGAAATTGGCAATCCAGAGCTGAAATCATTTAAATGATTATCATGAAAATGTATGAAGTTTAAAAACACAGTGAAGTGCTTCCTGTATTACCATATGAGTGTTTTCAGTTTGGCAGAATAACTCAGCCTAATAATACAGAGTTCGTGTGTTAAACATGTGAATGAAACAAAACAAAACCCAAGGAAACAACGTTATATCATAGATCAGAAAATAGCGTAATATGGGCTCTTTAAGGTCAGGAGACAATGGTGCCATGGCTGAACACAAAGCAGTTTTCGAGATAGGAGATGAGAAGGGTCCTCACAGGTCAGCCCTCACTACAGAAAAACACCGAACTCAAATGAGCCCATCTCCCTCATGTAATGTGGCAGCCAGCTGTAGCGTGTTGATGCTGTCAGCAGCTGAATATAGAGCCATGCACAATAACAAGAGACATAAGTCAATGTTATGGGGCCTGACAGGGACTCCAGGATTTTAAGAACTCCATAACAATGTGCGTCAGTATATCTTTTGTGTTTGTGTGTGGATGGGTATTTATGACATTGTGGGCGCTAAAGTCTGTATATACATTCACATGACGAAGACCTGCCTTCATTATGGAACAAAAGCAGGTCCCTCTGACGTGAATCCATTATTATTATATAGTTTAGTACAAAAACACAGGAAGTAGTGGTGAGTTTTAAAATACTGTATCTCTTATATACTGTATGTAATCAACACAGTTCTATCAAAAATGCTGAAAAAAAAAAAAAACACCTTAATTTAACAAAATAATGTTGCTATTAATTATTTTTACTCATCTAATCAAAATCATTGTGTAATTTAGTTTTAAGTTTTGGCCATTTATGCCATTATGGTTGCTAGGTTAGGGTTAGGATTAGTTACTGAATTGTTATTGTCATATCTGCTACTTCACTAGAATGTAAAAAATATATATATATTTTTTTATCTTAAATATTATTTCTTTAAGTGAAATTGGTAGTCTAACTTGTCAGTTGCACTTTAAGGTCAGGCAAGTAGTAACTATGATCAGCATTAATCTCTAGGGAATGAATGTAAGTCAATTCAGTGTCCTCAAGAACCATAGAAACCCAACATGTGTGTGCGTGCTTGATCATCACTCACTATTCTTTGCTGGCGCTGCTTTTTCCTGAGCCTGATGAACTCCTTGTGTTGCCTCGAGACGAAGTTGACGGCGGCATACTCCAGCAGGGCGGCGAACACAAACAGGAGGCACACGGCCATCCAGATGTCAATAGCTTTCACATAGGACACCTGGGAACAGACAAGGTCAGAAAGGCATCAATACACGCGATCAATGGGGCTGATGGGTAATCTGCGGGGCAGTTCAAAACACGCACATTTCTCAGTGCTGTGGCTTTACAGACCAGAATGGTAATGAGGCATGTGGAGTTGTTTGAAGTTGTCACATAGAGACGGGTCAAGGCTAAAGGCTGGGGTAGAGAACTATAGTCTAACAGTTTGTGAATGATCTGTCACAGCTCATAAGCAAAATGCACTGAACAGGGACTGAATGGAGGTCACACTCCATTGAACTGCACAGTGGTGGGCTCAGCTGCTTAAGAAGCCATAACATGCAAACATTTACTTGGTCTGTGAGTTTGTGCATGAACCTTACTATTTACTAGCTATTTCATAGACCTTGTGTTTGAGTTCATTAAAAGAAAATAAGAAAAGGGCTTTTCTACTAGAACAAAAGGACTGTAAAGGTACACTGCGTCACTTTTCAGGTGGAAAGTTCGTTACATACTTGTTTCATTGGAGATGTTACTCTTTTGACTGAAATGTTCTGTAATATGGCATTAAACTTTTTGATCTTCAAGCAGACAAACTGGTAACGCCACCAGGTGAAGTTACAGGTCAAATCTGTGGAGAGACGAGCCCACTCACAGTAAGAATCAGTGCGTCTTTTAAAGGGACAGTCCAGAATTTTGGACACAGGAACTCATTTAGCCAGAGTGTTGGAGACGTGTGGAGACACTTTTATAAATATTCCATTCGGTCCTTGTATTTGCAGAGGTCACTGGTGCTAGGCTAGTGCATGTCAATGGCCATAGTTATCCTGCCACTAAAAACAGTCTTACCCACTCCACAAAGCACCTGAGGCAAAACAATTATAACGCCAGACAGTTGATGTGAATGTCTGTGTCAATAGAATAATTTTAGAAGTAAAATCAACCTTGCATTTGAAGGAATTTATGTCTGAGCAGCAGCAAATTGTACTTCCTGATAGAAAGCTTGGCAGCTGCAGACTGATATCACCTAGTAGAGATACGCGGATTGCGGTTACAACCGCGGTATCCGAGGTTAATCCGCGGGTCGGGCGGATGACGTGACGAAAAATTATATTTTAATTAAATTCGGGCGGGTGGCGGTTTAACTACAAAAAAAAAAAAAAAAAAAAAGTTATTGTTACCTACATCTGAAAAGACGAGTCTCACTGTCTATGCTTGTAGTATGAAGTGTACGTCATGTCCTTAATTAGCCCATTTGACCTCGTTTTTATGTTCTGAAGGTTAAGGTTGTGTCAGGTTATTGATGCCTAAGGTTTACGAGGCACATATTATATGCAGTTTATTTTATTATTTCTAATTTATTTCAGCTGTTTGCCAACACATAAGTGGCTATAGGGCCATATTTATTTAGTTATGCATATTTTTTCTTGTCTATTTCAATTGGAATATAAAGAGGGCATTGCCTGATTTCAATAAAGGTTCATCTGGATGAGATGATCTGTCTATGGTTATATTTTAAAACACGCAGACATTATAGCGTAGACTGCCACTCGAGGTATTTAAAACTTAAAGAAAGACCGATGGAGTGAGGCTATGACTTTGAAATAACATCGGGCAATGGCAGAATGTTCAGAATGTAACAACATCCAACACGAAGGCAAGACGGTTCAAAAATAGTCTAGTCGGAAAACGTTGTCAATTAATTAGCTGCGCAAGAACAAGGTAAGTTTGGGGTTGTTGCGGACAATTAAGAATGCGAACATACACGCTGAGCGAATTTTGGAATGAATGAGCTATAGAGTTTGCAGTTTTATCGAGGCTCCTTAGTTTGTTTGCTGTATGATTGTTCTAAAATCTAAAATCAATCGGCGGATGGCGGGCGGGTGCGGTTTTGAAAACCTTCGGTGCAAAATGGATAGAGGGCGGATGATGAGTTTTGTGTCGCGGTTGCGGATGAAAAAATAGCCCATCCGTGCATCTCTATCGCCTAGCACCTATCTCACCAGCAAAGTAAAATTCTGCTGCTGCTGAGAAAATAGTCCCTCAACATGCGACGATTCATGCCATGCAAAGTGAGTTTTATTTCAAACATTATTCTATCAACACAGACAGTTACATCGACAGTCCGGCGTAATAATACATTTGCTTCGGGTGTTTTATGGAGTGGGTAAGTGTTTTTAGTGGCAGGTTAACTATGGCCATTGACATGTGCTAACTTAGCACTAGCGTCCTCTGTAAATACAAGGACTGGATGGAATAATTTAAAAAGTGTCTCCACATGTCTCCAACACTCGGGGTGACTAGGAAATGAGGTCCTATGTCCAAAATTCCAGACTGTCCTTTTAAGGAATTTTTAACACAATAGTTAACTGAATAAATGCAAGAGAGATAAGTTTAATATTTTACTGTGGAATACTGCAGACAAAGCAAAAATGTTTTTATGAAGACAAGTAGGTGGCGGACATAAAAATATCATATAGTGCACCTTATGTAGGGCTATGTAACTGTATTCTTGGCAATTGACCTCTTCATGTGACGCAAAAAATGTAATCACTTAATTGTGCCATTAAATGATTCTTTAGTTGTCATTAGCTATAGTCGCTTGTGCGTGCCTCTTTAATATAATCTAACTGTAGTATTTTATTAACCTTATCTTGAACAACCAGCCTATAATATCTGCGTATTGGCTGTGTCCAGTGCGTCCTTGGTGCACTGTCTTTGTTTACTTCATGTAGTCTCTCACCTTGTCCCAAACAGGGCTCGGCTCCTTGCACAGTCAGCACTCATAACTGAATGTGTCCTTACGTATCGCCCTATAGCCCCGTGCCAGAGGTTTAAGAGGACACCACTGGCCATCCTTTTCCATTCTCACTGATCAAAAATCAATTGTGCTTCTGTCACTTAGTTCATGGAGCATTTGGGTCAGCCTTGGCAGCTAGTCGGGACATTATATAAGAAGGAAAAAGCACTTTCTGAATCATGTATCATTTTTGGGGAGAGTGTCAGTGCGAAATGTCACAGGGGTGTGCAGTGTTCTCATTCAGGCAGAACTCCGGTTATTAGACTTTTTCCCATTTAGTTTCTGACCTTTTTGTCCAGACTTTGGCCATGAAGATTAGTCCCTGTTTGGAAACCATTCTGTGTCTTTTTTCATTTGCCCCAAGTAAGTAATGTCAAATTTGTTTGTATAGTTTAATACAGCTTTAGGGACTGGGGTCATGTAAGGATGAAATGTCAGTAGTGATGCATTACAATGCCAGAGGTGCAAAAAAATGTGCTGTCGTACATGAATGAATGGAAAGGATATAGAAAACATTCCTATATATTTAGCAGTAGTCCCGATTACACAAATTACAATAAATGACACAAATTATAATATAACCCAGATACATTTACAAATTATTTTACACAAGTACATTTTAATACAACTTGACTTAATTTTTTCAGTTTCACTGTTCATTTATATATAGATATTAGGAATGTAATGATATCCAAATCTCACGGTATGATATCATGATATGCATCTCACGGTACGATATTTACTGTGATATTTTGAAGAGGCTAATATAATTGTAGATGGGACTCTTTTTTGCTTTTAAAATACCTGGACAAGATTTTGATGTGAATTATTACTGTCATAATCCCAAGAATTCAAGTAAAAAACTATTTCTTCAAGTTATCTGCACTGAAATGAATCATGGGATATGTAGTTCCCGGTGTTGATAAGCTGTTGCTACTATAAAAAATTAATTTAAGCAAAGGAACTTGTGATTTGATATATTGTGACAGTCCGTGATATTATTGTGAGACTTTTGACGATACAATATCACTATAGTTATTTTTACATCCCTAATATATAGATATTTATTGATTGGCAAATACTGGTTAACAGCGTGAAAGCTAGAAGAAATTTTGGATTCCTGTGTATACTGTGCCAAATAAAATATGAATAAATATAAATAATTTATTGTTATCATATGTTGCACCCTCCAAAAAAAACTTTACCGTAGAGTCATTTCAACTATAATGCAACATAAAATACAGAGCACAAATGACACATAAAATGATTAATCTTGTATCCATGTTTTTCTCTGTTTGGCATGACTAACCTTGGGCAGTGATGCTCTGGAGCCCGAGCTCTGGGTTGTCATGGTGAGGACAGTGGTGATGCCGAGTCCCACTCGGGCAGGCGCAGCGTCCATGTTGATCCAGAAGGAGACCCAGGAGAGGATGACTATGAGCAGGGAGGGGATGTACATCTGGATCAGGTAGTATCCCATCTGACGCTCCAGATGAAACTTCACCTCAATGCAAGTGAATTTACCTAGAGATACATAAGAAAATTAGGACTGATATCACTTCTGTGTGTTTCATGTACACTACCAGTCAAAAGTATGGACTTTTTTGTATGTTGTTTACTTTCTACCTTTAATATACACACAGAACACATCAAATATATGAAGTATAGAATTATGTAGCAAAGGGGGAAAAAAATGTTGTCTTCTGTATGTATATCAAATGTAGAAAGTAGTAAACATACAAAAAAACATCACTGGTAGTTTACATTAGTGAATACATAGTTGTGTTATGTTGTAGTGGCAAAACTTCCTGTCTAGCTATTTTACATACCTATTCTGCTTTATGACTATTGATGTGTTGAATGGGGATCATGCTCCTTTTATTTTGACTTGAAATGCCAAATGATTTTTATCTTGCCAAAGTCTCATACTAGAAATTCATGTAGAAATCAATTACAGTTTATCACAACAAACAACTCATTGTTAGTCATACAACAAATGCAGATCATGTTAAAGGTGCTGTTACATTTGCATTTTAAACAGTTTGCTGTGGTTCCAAGTAGTTCAAAGTAATACTTCATTCCTACAACTGTAATTATTCACAGCAATTAACTTCTAAGCACTTTTCACAACTTTCTCTGGCCTGAGCAGGCGTCATGGTGATGCTAACAAACATTAGTGTGCCAACAGCCCACTTCTGGTTCTCGAATGCTATATAATTAGACACAAAGAGCATACTGTGGCTTTTTGGGGACATAAACTTAATAAAACTCATAAAAAAACATATGCAAAATGGATTAGTCCAGAACTGTAAAGCTAAGTACATACCAGTATTATAGTGCTTAGTGCAGTAGCCTAAGTCCTTCTCCTCTTTGAGCACAAACTGTGGGAGAGTGAGGTCGTCTGCCACCTGAACTGGGTTTTCTGACAGCCACTCGAAGATCAGGTCATTCATGGTGTAGCCAACTGAGGAGGGAGAGGATCAGCAAATGAGATTACAGTGATCAATAGGTTTGGGTTGCATGATTGCATGACAACATCCTAAACTGTACCATATTTTCAAAATCAGATTTCAATGGTAGAATTTGATAGAAGTGTCAAAATTAACATGTTTTGTCCTGGTTTACGATAAATATGTAATGAAACAAAGCAAGATCCAGTCAGCGCAAATTATATAAAAAAAAAAAAACTTAACATGTCAGATTTGAGCATGGAATTCCAAACAAAAAGCTTCTTTTTTTTTTTTTTTTTCTTTTTTTCCTTCTCCCTTAAATCACAAATATAGACCTCTGACATCTTCTATAATGCCAAGAACACAACATGTTCATTTTACATGCCCAGCTCAATTCTACTGCAAATTTGTGGCTAAAACATGGGCCTCTCCACCTCTGCCAGTCACGTGCAGACAGATGTTGTTGCCTTGCATTACAAACATCAACAGCTTGGCTTAATGGAACTGGGAGACAAGGCACAAAACCCTCTCAGAGATGTAGTGTTCTTTTGTCCATCTGTCCAGCCATTTCCAGCCTTGTATTTGTCACAGTAAAGGTCAAGGCATACAGCTACAGTGCCATCACGGCTGTCCGAAGGTTAGTTGAAAGAGGGATAGCAAATCTGTAGAATGTATGAATCTCCAATTGAATGTTTAGCAATGCTGCTTTAGTGTTGCCACTATCAGTGGTGGAATCTAACAAAGTAAAAGTAGTAAAGTGCAGTACTTATGTATACATTTTATATAAATGTACTTTCAGAAGATTTTGAAGAGGATACTTTTTACTTTTGCTTTACTATATTTGAGAGCAGATATCTGTACTTCTACTTCACTGTATTTTTTTATGTAAAAGTGTTTTTTATTATTATTTGATACCTGATGAAAAGGCTGAGAGGTTATTTTTAACATGCTAATAGTTTGAGCAAACAGAAATATACAAATAAAAACAGCTATCCATTCAATTGTTTCTGCTGAGCAAAAGTCAGCACAAATCTTCATCAAAATCTGTACATTTGATACCTTAATACCCCAGATACTTTAAGTACCTTTTCTTTAAGTACATTTTTAAATGGGTGCTTTAATATTTTTACCTACTGTACGTAGATTTTTTCATGTGATACTTTTGCTTTTACTTAACCATTCTTTGCTCTGGTATCTATAGTTTTCACTTAAGTAACAAAATTGGGTACTTCTTCCACCACTGGCCAATAGAGATATGAAAGTATTCAAATTTCTTTAAATAAACATGAAAGTACATAAACTTTGAATATGCATAATTGTTTTTCAAGGTTGTGCTGCTACTCTGAAGTGTTTGATTACAAGTATATTATAAATGCAAGAGTGCACATCTGAATAACATTACACATCTGCTGGGACCATCTTTAGGGCAGGCGTTACAGTGGCATCAATAATTCAACATTCAGCGTCTTTTCCCGTGGCATCAGCCTGAGAAAACAACATCTCTAAAGCACACTCGTCTGGTGGTTCACGAGGAGAATTGGGTGTCATTCATATATACTCTGACAGAACAGGCAAGGGGAATGGCAATATTTTACATGTGAGATGGAGCTGGTAACTTGTTGAAAGGTGGTCAAAACCTGAACAACTAGAAATAATATGTTTTTGTTGTTTTGTTGTTGTTAGGGGTCTCAATAAACCAGAACAGGAAACTTTTTTTTTTCTTGATTTTGAATAATTTATAAAAAATTGTTAATCATTTGCCATTTGCTTTTTTAAATCTAGATGTGAAATCCAAAGTCCCTCTAGAAATTATTAAATATGTCAAATAAAATCAAAACAGGAACAGGAAAAAATGTCTCTATCAAGTTCTTTTTTAATGTAAATTGTATAAAGCACTGAATGGAAAACAAGCTGTACACATCACCTTGCAATCTCTTACTTGATATCTCTTTTTTTTTTTTTATCCTATAGACCTTTCTTTATGTGTAAGTGGATTTGGGGTTCCTGGGCATGAGTGTTCAGGGGCAGTGTGAAGTAGTCTAAGCTGCATATAGGACACTTTGATGTGTGGAAATATGGCTGAATCGTATGCTTCTATTTATACATCTCTGTGAGCCCTTGGCATAAAAGACCAGTAAAGACGATTGGCCTTGGCGTCTTTAAAGCACGCCTTTCTTCCTAAAAGCACTACGATGAAGAATTTTGGGCTTATAGTCCATCTGAAGATCCTAGCTGGGACAAACCGCTTCTGCTTCTGAGGAACAAAGTCAAGGAAGAATAAAGAATAAGGCAGTGTCAATACTTCTATTCACTGTCCAATGGTAAAATTGCGTTTGACTACACCACTTTTATTTTTATGTGTGTAATACCATATCAAATATTGCCATCACTCATTACCAAACACATGGATGGAAGCATGGATGGATAAGTCTTACCTTAATATTGATCTTTTCACAAGACAGACGCAGTACACTGTGCGGTCATTGCAATTCCAAGCTACAGTAACAGCAGTAAAACCAGTGTCCTCCCACAATTTAACTCCAGCCAAGGAGATAGCACCCTTGGGTGGTGCACAAACACCCATCACCACAAGGCCAACTACCTTCACCAGGGCTTTAATCTGAAATGATTATGTCTCCTCTAATGGAAGGTGATGCACCCCTTTAGAACACACACATAATGTTTGTCTTGTCCAAAAGGGTAAAACGTCCTAATATTCCTGTCCTATGCTTGGACACGTGCAGTCCTCACTAAATTTATTGGCCTTTTATGTTTGTGCCTGTGTCAATTTGCAGAAATAAACCATGTTGCCACCTCCACAACGACAGAGTAACTACTTCTATGGCAACAATAGCTCTTGTTCTTATTGAATCAGATAGGGCTGTAGGTAGAGCTAGGTGTGTTTATTTGTAAGGAGTTTGGTGCTGTAAGGGTGCTCCATCAGTCTCCCCTCAGCTAGACTTAAATTATTTTGTCCCTGTGATAGGAAATTAGGTCACCTCTAGGCACAGGGGGTGGGTCACATATAATAAAAGGGACACAGAATTAAAGTTTTATTATTTATATCCGGGAAATTGGTTTCACCAGGGCAGATGATATCTTGCCTAAAGGCAGCACAAGAGCAAAGGGGGCACTCGCTATCTACGCAGCACTAAATGTTCTTTTGCAGAATTATTTGAATACAACAGAAGACAGAATTATAATGACTAATTTTACTTGACAAATTGTGTTTCTCCCAAGTCAGGAATGTTGATGAATCATACTAAATATGGTTTCTGCAAGCTAAGAAACAAAGTCAAACTAGCCATTTTTTAAGTGAATACCACTGCTAATAAACAGTTGATTTTTTTTATGTAATTAAAATATCTACCGCTATGATTTATAGGTTCTGTGCAACCAGTATGTTTGGTTGTTTACATTTAATACATTTAATTGCTTTTCCAAGGATGTACCACAGTATCTGTGTACATATAAACAAGCATACCTTGAATCCAAGGTATTTTTTCGAGATTAATTAATACAGAAAAGTAACATCCATGGAAACAAACAGTTGGTGAATATACAGAAAGGTCACATTGTGCACCTTTAATGCATGTATTTTGAGACAAGTAATCAAATGTTATAATGTGCCCACCATCACTCCACTATGTAAAGGCTGCACAAAAGAGGAACAGTTGGAAAAGCTGAAGGAATATTGGTAGGAAGTGAAAAGGAAGCACACTCACAGCTCTCCAGCTGCATAGTACAGGTCTGAATGTCCATGGGGAAGTTTTTCAGGTCCATAGGACAGGACAGGGTAAGAGTGAGCCTGAGACACCGACACAGACAAAGAAAAAGCACAAGTGGTACAGAGAAAGGTGAGAAGGCACTCCAGGAAAAGACAGACAGAACAGAAAATTTGTTAGAACTTTAGAATGTATTTTTATGTTGTTATTAGAAAGGAAACAAATTATAATGAATAAATAGTTTAATAATTATTCAGGCTCAGTAATAACTTAATAGCTAATAAACTTAACCCCTAACTAACCCTAATACCTTAAAGGCATTGTATCAGATTTTTGCAAATGCAAAAAATGGAACTAGTTTATCTTTAATGATTATTCCTGACTTTCAACTTAATTATTCACAGCAATGAGTGCATTTTGCAGCTTTCAGAAGCCAAATGTGAGTTTTGCCCTCATAGAAATGTGAACAACAAATCACACTCACTAGCACACTTCCTGATTCTCGGATGATCACAATGCTTAATTCTTAATAAACTATTTGTGCATTATGATTTAACTCTGTGTTCATGCTTTATTAAGGCTGTATAGTGTAGTTATTATAAAGCGTTACTGAAAAGGCTATTAGTAGCACAGAGACACTTCATATTACATAAATCACCAGTAATGAGCCCGCACCGGACCACTTGACATAATAAAGTTAAAAAGTGAAAAATTGCTGTGTGGTACATAGAGGTAATTGGTATCAGCAACAGCCCTTTTATTGTTGTGCTTCTGATGCATTAAGCTTTTCCTTAGAGAAGATCTAGCACAGGGCAAACCCATTCAGGAGTGTGTCTGTGGGAAAGTGGTGTAATTATCTTCAGTAATGCACCAACCAGAGGGCAGACAGATCAGCCTCGCATGCACCACTGTGAGCTAACACTATATGTCTGCTTACTGTCACACTGGTTAGAAGAGTTTCCTCTCCAAACAAATAGTTTGGAGAGGTTACAGTAAAACATTGATCTGGAGGGCAAGTCAGAGTGGTCCGTGTACCATTAATTCTTTTGAATTTCAATTAAGAATGAAAAACAGTAAAATGGGAAAAGAGGTTGTTCTTTCATTATTCCGTTTTAGTGTAAAAAAAAAAAAGATTTTGACCTCTTTCTATTTAATTTGGTGTTATTTGAAATAAACGTTAATTAATTCATTATTATAAGGCTGCTGCATCTCTGTAATGGTATTTTAAACTTTCATTGACAATTTGAATCTAAAAAAAAAAAAATCCTCCATACAACCTTTAACCACTGTTAACCACTACATGACTTCACAAGGTGGAATAGAGCATTTTGAGCTTTGGAGATGTAGACAGACTAATAATAAAGGGTTAGGTAAGCATGTGTGAGTGAAACATAACACAACTTCAGGTTTGAATTTGATGAGGTAACAACATACTAACATGGCTTAATGCTCAGAAGGGGCAATTTAGATAATAATAATAGAGGACCTTTTTGTTTTTTTGTTTTTTTTACAAAATCCTCAGAAAGTGGTGCCATTTTTCATCCACAAAGATGTTATTAATGTCAGTTGAGAGGACTTTAAGACATTTGTTTATATGGTAAGGTAATCTGTTCTAAATATCCAAATGATAAGGTTCAACATTTGTGGATCATACATTTGGATATTTCTTTCAAAAATATAAATATCTCCCATTATAAGTTATATAATCATCTGCCCTCTTTAGCAGCCTATTTTAAATACAGTCAGGTGGTGTTTAGTTATTGACAGAACACGCACAGGCTATGTTTCCTTAGAGCTTCGCCTGCAGAGAATTGGTGAAATCAAGCTGAGAAACAGGTTGTTGTCTTTCCCAATTTCATGGTTAGCTAACCCATTTGAAACTTTTCCAATCTGCAGTTAAGTCTCTGAAGCTATTTAACTTTTCAAACAGTTGTCTTCCCAGCGAAAGTTAACTAAATGCTGGGGGAAATGCATTGTCATATCTCAGCAGAGTCAATATTAAATTTACACAACCCGATTTGAAAATGCACTGGAGTTTACCTAATTTAATTCTTTTCCGGTACAGCCTATGGTAGCTCTTCAGGGACAAAAATACATCTCCAAAGCTCAAAATACTTTTCCTAGTTCCTAGCTAGTCGTTTTCAAGTTAAGTTTAGTACTCGAGAAAGGCATTTCCAGGGCTGAAATTATCCAAATGATTCTAGTGAAGGTGTGTGGAATTTAAAAACGCAGTGGAGCACTTCCTGTATTACCACATGACATCACAAGGTGTGTTTTCTGTTTGAGAGAAGCCTAAATATGCAGGGCTTGTGTGTCAAACATGTGTGAATATAACAAAACATAACTCCCTTAGGCCCTTTAAAGCTACATGACTTACTGTTTTTTCTTTCTTATTTCTTTACATTGCATCAGAACATACAATTAGCATGAAGTTATTAAGTAAGTGTATTCTTTTGTTCATAACACCATGGTAATTATTGTTATGTGCTCTTTACTGCTGTTATAATAAGAATATATGTACCTGATGCTGTAAAGGACACTGCCATCTTGGAAGATCCGTAGCAGCTTGTTATCGGTGGTGACCTCATGGAAATTAGCCCCTTTCTCATTAGCGAAGAAAAGATCGGGTTTCCAGATTGAGTCCAGCATAGAGGGGTCCAAATCCAGGGAGTCGTCTGGGTATTCACGGTAGGCCAGCCGAGGGTCGTTCCACTTCTGTCGTAGGAATACATTGAGTCTGTAGTCCTGTGGAAAATAAATATATAAGCTCTAAAATTCAAAAAAAACGTAATGAAAAGTAGTGGTAGTAGTAAGCATCCTTGTGCCATCATATTGTGGAAATTTATAGACTCAACAACCTCACTTCACTCTATGCAAAGGCTTTTTTGGTATATTTTTTGTCCTTATATATTTTCATTATAAAAATATGACAACTGATTAAAAGCTGTGTAGAAATATCAATCTAAAGGCGCTGTTAGTCTGTCTTAAAAATTTGAAAAAGTCGATGAAATGAATTCTTAAGTGCTTTTCACAACTCTCAAGACCATATTAGAGTTTTGCCGTAATATTAACGCTATCAACAACTGGCATGCTAATGTGCCCTTCCTCATTATCAGAGAATAATATGCTTTCTAATTAGATACAGACTGTTGACTTTGTGGATTTTGCTCATCACTCAGCAGATTTTGGCCTCAGAAACGGCTTATACAATACACAAGTATATCTACTAGTGCAAATTTTGATCAAATACAAGGGGGAAAAAATTGATTCTTTATATTTGAACACTAATTTCTTTATCTTTGCCTGATATGTGGACAACCAGACCCCATTTTGTAATGCCAGGACTATTGACATTAATGCAGCATAAGAATCCTGTAGGCTCTGGTCTCTTATTTCTTACAGTATATAAATGAAAGACAAAAGAACAAAAATATGAACTGTATAGGTGAAAAAAATGAAGTGCATTCAATGAATACTATAACCATTATTTCATAACTTTAGGCACTGTTGACTACCAGGTGACACCAGTGACATTATTAACAGTGTGACCTCCATGCTCACAGGTCCAGTGCGCTGTAACAATACATGGCCATTTCTGCTGACCCTGCACATAAACCTGAGTACATGTAAAGTTGGGGGCAGCCCCTGGACCTCCTCATTCATTTTCTCAATTTTTCATTTTAATTGGAGTGCGGACAGTTCATTATCAGTGTGTCAGTGACCCAGTGGGCTCTGAAGGTTGTGCGGTTATGCTTCAAGAAACACAGAAATGGAGGAATGGATTTGCAAAGTAGTGTCTATAAGAAAAGACTGACTTTTGTAGAGTGAGTATTTTAGATTATGGCAACAACTACGATCATAATTTTTTTGTGAAGTGATGTTCTTCTGTTTGTATTTCTAGGACTGTTATCTGTTTCTGCTCAAGAAGTATAGATTATTTTTGTAGTGGTCAAGTTATGTGTCTAATATTTACACCCACCATACAGTTTACCCCCCAGAACTATAGCTTAATCTTTTATGACATGGATCCAACAAGGCACTGACAACATGATAAATAATGTAGGACCATGATCCCAGTTTTAGTTAGCTGTAGACTTGGTTTGGTCTTGCTCTAGTCCTGGTTTTGTCTAGTCCTGTGTATGTGTGTGTGAATGCTGCCTAAGAACATTTTTGTTCTGTTTTAATCTGGTTCAACGCCTTATTACAATATTTATTTAAATCTGGTTATATTTTTGTGAATATAACTATCTTATTCACAAATCACCCACCCACTTTAAATAACTTCAATTCTGATTTAAGTTGCTGTGTCTTTGTTATGTATTTAGACCTATTCTAATTTTCTTTTATGAAATATCTTACTGTGCATTATTATGCTGTGCATATTACCAAAGCATGTGCCTAATTTGTCTTTTTTTTGTTGAGTCATAAACCTATTCAGAGTCAGTATCATGATTGAAAATCAAATGAACAAAGCATACAGGGACACACCACCAAAGTGTTTTTATAAGATCCCATTTATTACATGTTATTCGACAGTTATGCTCTATTGAAAAGCGTACCGCAATTTTCATGCAAATGGATAGAAGTGCAGTCTGTGTAGTGCACTGTCTCACCATTGTAGTTTCCGTGATGGAGCCGAAGCTGTTGATGAATATGTTGCAGGTGACATTCACTGGTGGGCCTAAAACAGCAATAAACAAGTTCAATTTACACATCCACTATAGGTTAGATGATTCACAGCCCCACATTTCTGTCCAAAACTCCCTCTGTATCTCCTGCCTCATATGATTTATACAACTGTCTCTATCATCTGTCATCTCCTTACACTGTAAATAATGCCAAGTTTGCCATGGTGATTCTATGCAGACACGCTCAATTACAGGGTTTATGTGCAAAAGTAACTTACTGATTCAAACTGATATTTTTGTTTACTTTAAAGTAGATTGTTATGGCACAAGATTTGACAACTAATGCATATTGTATGGAGTAAGAAAGCTGTCAAAAATATTTGTGCGCATAAAATAGAAATCCGTGCGTATTTGGGAAATCCGTGCATATTTGGCTGTAGTTGCGCATAAAATAAATATTTGTAAACTCTCAAATGAGTCCAGTCGTACATAAAATATATTGTGTGTATTTTATCCATCAGAATATGAATTGAAAAATTACGACGTCATGAATTACAATCACGAAATGAAAATTTACGATTACGCTTTCATCAGTACGAATACGAATTCACAGACGGAACTTTACTGTCAAAAATACGTCATCACTTCACAGACATTATTCATCGAGCAGAAGAAACATCGATCAAGATCAAGACTGCGCAGCTCAAGTTTGTAGCAGAGGGTAAAAAGAGTAATAGCACAAGAAGCTACAACAGCGACCAACAAGTGGGTTAATTAAAATCTATTGTAAAAATGTCTTGAATTCGAGAACCGAACGCTGCTGTATAATATTGTGTAGAAACACCTCCTTTGAATGGGAAATTGCACCTATATGTTAGATAACATAGTGGTAGCCAGTTGGCTACCTAATGTTCATGTTTACAGGCAACACCTTGGTATGTTTACAGTATTTACCGGTAAGTTTAACGTCACCGTGACGTGGATGGATTTGCTAATTATAACCCATTATAACTCATGTATAACCCATTGTCTGAAATGCAGCTGAGATGAAGACTGACTGATGCTCACTGTGGCTGTAGTCGTGAATGTTTTAATCTAAACCTACAGAGAACCTGATATTTGCTAATTAGCCCTGGGATAACGTTACGTCGGATGTTAGCCAACTGGCTACCACTATGTTATCTAACATATAGGTGCAATTTCCCGTTCAAAGGAGGTGTTTCTACACAATATTATACAGCAGCGTTCGGTTCCCGAATTCAAGACATTTTTACAATAGATTTTAATTAACCCACTTGTTGGTCGCTGTTGTAGCTTCTTGTGCTATTACTCTTTTTACCCTCTGCTACAAACTTGAGCTGCGCAGTCTTGATCTTGATCGATGTTTCTTCTGCTCGATGAATAATGTCTGTGAAGTGATGACGTATTTTTGACAGTAAAGTTCCGTCTGTGAATTCGTATTCGTACTGATGAAAGCGTAATCGTAAATTTTCATTTCGTGATTGTAATTCATGACGTCGTAATTTTTCAATTCATATTCTGATGGATAAAATACACACAGTATATTTTATGTACGACTGGACTCATTTGAGAGTTTACAAATATTTATTTTATGCGCAACTACAACCAAATATGCACGGATTTCTATTTTATGCGCACAAATATTTTTGACAGCTTTCTTACTCCATAATATTGTAATTAATTAATGCCTTAAACGTGCACTACGTAACTTTCTGGTGGACATTTAACAGCTTTACCTTATATGTATTAAGTTACTGGTGGTTTTATAGCTCAAAAATTACCTAGAAAAACAGACATTCTGACTGTGAGTGAAATCGCCGCTCCACAAATCTGAATTGTAACTTAGTCTCGTTTGGTCTCCATGAAGACAGAAAGGTTTAATATGGGGAAACATTACAGTCAAAGCAGGAACATCTCCACGGAGAAAAGCATTT